>NW_027286874.1:110165453-110407953 GCF_022747635.1 Hetaerina americana
TAATCTTGAAGGGTTTTTTATAACTAGCGATGCATTTCTTCCATCACCTAACTGATACCTGAAATTGCCTTGAATCGTAGAAAGAAATGGATGAGGATCGATAGAAATGTTTCTAGTGTATAAATGTCCCTCGTTGTGAAAGTGTCTATCGAAGGAGACCATTCACATGTTCTTGTTGAGAATTAATTGGACTGGTTGCCATACATAGCAGCTTCATATCATTCTCCACTCAATGTTAGCGTCAATTATGCGCGACCTTCCTGCTACCATAAAATGTTTACATATAAAAGACAATGCAGATGAACATTTTTTAACGTTATTAACAAATGTATTGTTAATCCATAGAAAGTAGTGAAACACTGACTAACTTAATAAAGCCACAATCTCTCTGATTTCTAAAATATATAATGTGGAATAATTAAAAAAAAATCAAGTAATAATTTAATTAATTTGTGCTTCATTGGTCAAAATATAATTAATAGTCGTTAACTTATACATTTCATGACAATAGAAAAAGGAAGTCACAGAAAAAAACACTGTGTTTTCCATTGAAACTATATTTTTAACAACTTTTGTTTGATCTCATTATATGGTGAGCCACGGCACTATTTAATTCGTTCAAATTGTGATCTCCCACATTTTAAGAACAGAAATTCTTCCTCGAAAATAACCTTTATATCAGTTTATTGTTTCAAATAAAAAACACTCAAATAAATAAAGAAATATTAAGTGAAAAGTGTCAGATTTTAAATTTATTAGGTCACTCACCAGTGAGGTGTTGTGCAGCGTGACGTCATTTGTAAATAGGTCATTAAAATACTGCCATTTGGCTCGTTGCTTTTTTGTCACAGAATGGTAGGATAAATTATAAAAATATTTATAAATCAATAAACGTTGAAATTGATTTTTAATATGCCCATGAGTGGCATTATTCTTCGTTTACAGCAAATTCGGACTCATCGGATCTCAGTTTACACATTTGGGTGATTGTTGATGTCACTACCAACGGTTGCTAAGATAACAAATTTGATACAATAAACATTTTAATGCCTTGAATTTTTCAAATGGCAAGAATATAATATGAAGTTCATAATTGCAACATAATAATAAGTATTGTGGTTTTCAGATAATTATACATGCATAACCTTTTGCACTGGGTTGAAAAGGTTAGTATGTTTTCTAGAAATTGTTCATATTTTTATCGAATGCAGCGATTTGTTTTAGCAGGTGTGATGGCAATGTTGATGTTAAATAGTCATACATTCATACATGCATCAGTAATTGAACTAATCTGTCCAGGGAATATTACATTGCAGGAGACTAACGCCTAAAATAATGTGGAAGCTATTACAAATACATATTAGTGTATTAGTGCTGTTGCCTTGCGTACTGCACTTCGCTTTTTCTGTAAAATATCACAACAGAAAATGGTAAGTGTTCTTAGACTGACTGATCTTAGGCCCAAGTACAGTTACAGCAGGATGTTAAGTAAATTATTTTACACACTTTTTTGACTGTGTATGTACAGGTGTTCTCTTTAAATTGGCTTAACCATTTAACTTAATGGTATTAAAAATATATGTTTAAAATTGAAAGTATTACAAGGTTCCAAGTACGGTATTATTTATTTAAAATTAATTTTGTTTGACTAATTGTTCAGTTTACGTAATAATCAGCTCTTGGGAACTTATTTCTGCATTTAACCTCTGATTTTAATAGCAGTCAAAATTTACTTTTCTTCGATATAAAATATATCATTTCCATGCATGGCTATAGTAAATCAAGTAATGCTGGAGAAATATTTTTACCAAAATTACACTTATTTTAAAATGATAGGAGGCAAGTTTCGTAATATTTTTAAGACTAGCATAGAGTTTTTCACAAAGTTAATAATCTAGTCTAGCGTGATATCGGGCGTTTACCCGAAGGCTACATTCAATATTTGGAAAGAAACGGAACATCAACTTTTCTCGATTGACTACGATGCTTTCTAAAAGCCGTATAGTTTTTGTAAGTTTAATAAAAACTCATCTCTGCTCATTACATATTTGCTCAAATTGACAAACATGCAAGAGTTTACTTCCCAAATTCATTTGAAATCAAACTTTTCATGAAAAAGTTTGACAAATTGAACAAAATATATAATTACCTATTTCTTGGATAGATAATATGCACAAAGTCATTGCGTGAAGTTCGTCATATTACATCCATCAGGCTTCATCAGGCAGGTGGCTTCATTACTTCTGTTTCAAGGATTGGACTTCATACAATAAGGCACAGTATTTTGGAAAAAAATCGTTTTGTCACAGGAATTCCGCCGACGAGAGAGCGATCAGATCTGCAGCGCGACGGCCGAGGATGGAGGGACCGCCGCAGCCCCCGGAGGTGGACGAGGGAGGAGGAGAGGGGTGCGCGGACGATGAGGGAGACAGTGGCGGTCAGCTGCCGAGTGGGGAGTGCCGCGGGGAAGGGTGCGGTAACGGGTCGGGCGGCGGACGGAACGATGGGGGCCAAGGGTGCGAGATACAGAACGACGCGGAGGACGAGGGAAACAAGGTGGCCCTGGCGGAAATAGAAAACTCCATCACTCAGGATGATATAATGGAGCAGGAGGAGGAACAGAACTCCACAAATTCGGATTCCGACGCGGATGCAATTGGTGAAAAAATAGAGTCCATCAAGCATCAGGTTAGAGATGAGATGAGGAAAAAGGGTGAGATGCAAACCGATAAGAAGTTTGAGGGAAATAGCTCGGAAAAATCTGGAAATTCGGAAAATACCGACAATCACTCGCAAATTGGAGGGATGAAAGTGACGTCAGGATCGTCAAATGTTGGAGGCGAGAATAAATTAGGAGAAACTCCCGCCACGAAGATCGCAACAAAACCGGGAACGAATGAGACCTCGGGAAAACTCACGGAGTCGAATGACTCAAAGGCCCGGGGCCAAAACGTTGACCCCGATGGCCATAACTCCATGAAAGTCAACTCGAGCAAGCCGTGTGCCTATGGCGCAGGTAACAGGGGTGATCTGAATGTTATTGCGCCGTCCCAGAAAGTAAGAAGACGGGTAAGGAGGAGAGGTGGAGGTGGTGCTTTGAATGCCCACAGGAGGCTGATGGCCATGAACGGCAAGAGGGAATCCTATGGTACCTACAACAAACTAAACGGATATAGCTGCTGATATTTGAGAATTTTGGCAACTCTCCAAATAATGTGATGATTTCAACTGTCGTCTATATACTCTGCACGCACTCTGAAGAAGAGGAAGGTGATAATTTTTACATTTTCTTTGGATCCTACCGTATAATGATTGCTAATAAAACAAAAATGGAATTCGAAAATTACATCATTATTTATAATCCTATAAATTTATGAAAATTATTTTATCTACGTCAAATAAAACAATTATACGTTTAGTAGGGAATTTTAGATTTAGTTTTCATCTTTTGATGCCGTATTTTTTTAAAAGTAGAAACCACATATCATGTATTATTTCATGTCATTACTTTCACATATTATTTGAATTTTAAGTCCACAAACAAAAATGTATTAAGTCTGTCCCAAAAGTAGCATCAATAATTTTTTCCCGGATAGACGGACGGACTGGCGGCGGTATCTCTGGCCGAGTTCGAGGGAGGGGAGTCTCAGGAATGGCTGGAGGTTGGTGGCAGTTGGCTTTTTAGTCTTTGCGCAGTGCGATTCGTTCGTTTGGGATACCTCTATAACGTGACCTCTTTACGCACCGTCATGAATGGTTATTGGAACAACGCTATGCCATCAAATTTTAAGTGACACTGGGCGAAATCGGAAGAGACTTATGACATACTCAAGGCAGCTTATGGTGATAACGCAAGGGGTGGATCGGATGATTTAGAGCTAGAACCCAAGCTGTTTCGGGAGGGTAGAGAAGATGTTGAAGACGCCTAACTTTCAGGACGCCCTTTGAGCTCAAAAAGTGACGAAAATCTTGTAATAGTGAAGCCTTTGTAGGACAGGAATCGCCGATTAAGTGGTCGCATGGTTTTTGATGAACTTGGCATCCCTAAAAGTTTGTGCATCGAATTGTGAGCAGGCACATGGGCATGAGAAAGGTGTGTGGGAAGTTGGTACCACGAGAGCTCTCGGACGAACCAAAGGTAACTCGCACGCGGATCTCTGCCAAGAGCTTCTCAAGCATGTGAGGGGGGATCCAAGTTGTTTTAGGCAATGCCGCGTCACACTAATTCCTCTTTCTCGTCTCAAATCTGTGCTGGAAGGACGTCACCACGGCTCATTGGAAGCGTTACAACAGACCGTGACGAGGGAGCATATGAGCATTCCGGGCGCCACCTTCCAGAAAGCGCAGGTGGCGTGGGAAACCCGCTGGTAGCGGTGTACAAGGGTGCTACAGCCGACGTACAACGATGTTACTTCGAAGACTTTTGAGTGAATATATCAGTTCTTGCAATACATTTTTTTATGAACTAACTGGTAGTACTTTTGGGACAGACCTTCTATGTAACAACATTTGGTTTGAGGGCAACGTTTTTTGTGGATACTTTACTCGTTCAATATAGTTCGTGCTTAATTCAGTCAAAATGCGACTTCATACGAATGACGCGACGGCATGGCATCGTTGCCAATTCTAGGCAGCGTTCGCATGAGTTGTGTGTCGAAGCACATTTAGCGAAAATTAATGTTGCTAAACAAACAGCCCTTAGACTGTTTTCTTAGAAAACTTTAATGAATTCACTAAAAATAACTAAGTTTGATTACCAAAAATTACGTTCATTGAGCATAACTGAATACAATTCTGGAAAAAATATTATATGCTATTAAATTTGATGTTTTAATCGGTCAAAAATAAGTTTCTTAATGGGTAAAATAATCAAAATTGCTTTAAAAACTAAACGTTCTCTAAATACAAATTACAGGTAAAGACGAGAGAAAATATTTCAGCGTATTTTGATACTATTCAGTTTTATTGCATTTACAATGTGAAATGGTAAACAATAGACCATGAAAGTATATTTAGAGACAATAATTCACCAATTCATTAATTTATTTTTGAATGAAGGATCTCCAACATTAATAGTTAAATGAGCTTTACAAATCCAGAAAAAAATTTCATTTGCTATTTATTTATAATTTTTTTCTCATTCAACTTTCTCTTGAATATGGGGAGGAGAGCTTTGTGAATCATGTTAAAATATCAGCTGGAGTTGTTCATTTAAGCGCATTTACTAATCGCGGATTATGATAATGGTGGAATTTGTCCACACTTTGCATAGCAAGTCATAATGCATTCGCGTACGGTACCTTTCATGTTGATTTAGTGTATCCGCTATGGAAAGGTTTTTGTTTTCTGTCTGCAAGCCCTTGTTATCATAAAATGTATGACTATACCTAGGTAGAAATTAATGCTCAGCAAACCCAAATTTAAAAAAAATATAATGACTATAAATTTCTTGTACTAGTTCAAGCCCAAATAACAAAGCGAAGGGAAATACAGATTAGTGAAAAAAATCGTCAATATAGGGAAATGATATGCGTGATTTAGTTTCATTTTGACCTAACCTGTGATATAAATTTCCTGTCAAATCCCTTATAAATTTTCATTTTA
Source organism: Hetaerina americana (assembly GCF_022747635.1). NCBI lineage: Eukaryota > Metazoa > Arthropoda > Insecta > Odonata > Calopterygidae > Hetaerina > Hetaerina americana. The sequence continues at coordinate 110,171,058 of NW_027286874.1, forward strand.
TGCACTGTCAGGGGAGTATGAATCAAATATCTCAGGCTCATCGGTACGGCAAACGCATCGCTTAAGGGTTAATTGAATGTATTTTCTGGAAGATAGTCAATTATCCAAATTAGATTCTTCCATCATCATGTTCTTTGATGGCCGTTCCTGCCAGTCATTGAGGATGAAGAATACGATATCAGTTGAGATAGGATCTCATAGTAGTTTATTGATAATAGTTGACTGAACATAAAACGTGGTCACTTGATGTGAAATAAACTCAATTTGAGAGCCTTCAAAAGTAGCGAGAAATCGAATTTAACTTGGTCCACACCTATTTTCAGTGGAGAGTGGATTTTGGACCATTTATCAGCACTGCATTAACGAACTCACATCTGAGAAGTACAATAAAATTTGGCCTCATGCTTACTGTCGATGATGTTCACACAGATGTTTGACTGTTTCGGCCCCATAAACGCTTTCGTCATCCCTCTTCTCGCATCACTTTATGGAAGCCATCCCCGATTTATGATGCTAATGCCGACGGGTTGGGGGATGGGGATGTCCTTCCCTCTCGCCTCCTCTCACTCTTTAAGAACCCTCTCGTCCCGTTTCACGCGCTGTTGAGAGAGGGGAAGGGAATTCGGGAAGAAGGCGAATCCCGCTCCCCAGAGACTGGTCTTCCCTTGCTCCCCGTGCAGAGAGAGGAGGGGTGGCCGTTGCGAGTGATGGCGGAGAGAAAGCAAACTCTCGCGCCCCGTGGCATCCCCCCCTCGCTCGCTCCTCCTGCCCCCTGCTCCACAGATCGCCGGCATTGTTCCAAGCGGCGATGAGGAAATGCGAGGGGGTGGGGCGAGGTGTTGGGATGAGGGGGCAAGTAGGTCGGCGCGCTGGGGAGGATGTGGGAATGTGGGTAAGAGCAGGCGTGGGGACGAGGGAGCGTGGAGATGGTTGAAGGTGGGGAGGAGAGAAGTAGGAATGAGGTCACTGGTTGGACGGAGAAGGGTGCACGGTGGTTGCGAGAGGGACTTACCATTTAGGGACGTGTGCAGATAATGTTTTACCGCAAAAATTTGTCTTAAAAGAGTGAGATCGGCATTTAAATTATTTCCATGGAATTGGCGTTTAAAGAGTGGAAATGGAACCCCAATAAAAGGTGGTACAAGAATAAATATTAGCAAAATAAATATGTCGCATTTTTATATCGATTAAATGTATTCCTACGAAGTCTTTGTGAACAAACCTGAACGGGCCGGTAAGCATTCATGCAAATGAAAACTGACAGGACCGTAATGAATGAACTTTTGAAGAGTTAAGTGGCAAATTCGTTTATTAAAATAATATGTGTGTAGAAATATAAATACGCACATATTTTAAGTAGATATGATACGTGTATTTTACACAAAAAACAACGCGTTCTTTAATTCTTCCTCAGCGATGATTTCCATGAATGAAAGAATTCGTAGGGAGAACATTTTTTAAACTGCCATTTAAATTATTTTGTTACTCTTAAGAATGAAAAGGTTATTTTTATAATTCAGGAATTTTTAAATTCAGACATAAATACAACGACATTAAGAAGATAGTCCGATTACTATTTTACAGAAACGAAACAGTATTTTAGAGGATTCATAAGCATTGAAAGAAGAATTACAGAAGGGACCAGGTAATATTTCGCAGAATATTACAATTTGGTACAACGTGTTTCAGCGTTAAAAAGCGTTACATATTATCACCATGTACAAAGAATGTAAGGATGGGAAGTAAGTGTGTGTGTTTGTGTGTATATATGCATGTATTTATTTATTTTTACTATCCAGGATCACAAGGCTGCAAGACCACTCGTCTCCTTGAACGTCATCACATTGTAATTCGTATTAGCGGATGACGCATTTAAACGTTACTGTCTTGGAATCTCACGAATTTTCTTATAATTATTTTTACCTGATGATACTTCGTCTCGGTGAGAAGTGATTATTCCTTCTGTAATATGAACGTATACAACATTCGCCACGTGGAGTCTGGGATATAATGTGCAGTAATTATATAAGCGGTCACTCCTGGCGAAAAAAATGTTAATATAAACAAACATAAAGAAATCTCTATACTATAAATGACATCACTGTGAAATTTAAGCATTTACCACCTGATGGCTAATCTCACGTCATGAAAGAAAGACCATGGCGTAGAGGAGGGGATAAATGCTAAAAGGGATAAAGGGGATGAATGGGACCTGGAATAATTGCTATGGCAATACAACAAGCGATGGAATCTTCCAAACTAAAATATTATTTATTTCATTAGGCTAAGTACTCCATGTATTTTCACTTATAGCTGTATCTAAATTCTGAAGAATGAAGTTTACCCAACGGATGATTCACATCATTGGCAATAGATGTCTCACAACATTTTATGATATGATCAAGATATCTTTCAGCAAAATTTCAATTAAAACCAAATTTCATCTTTCCCAAAGAAAGATTTTTGAATGTTCACTTTGTTGAGCTATTAAGATACATACTTCTTCAAAAAAAATGTAGAATGCCTAATACAGTTCGCGGTAGCTACACTATTGGCACAGACAAAATTAAAATTGCAATTATTACATACATTTATTTTTTATATTACATAGATTTTTTATACCGAGAAAGAAGTTTTTCAGATTATTCAATATTATACTGGCCGTGTGAGAAACTTGTCTCAATTTTGAGAGTATTGAATGGATACGAAATATTCTGCCATCAAGATAAAAGAGAATAGAAAAATGTATTGGGTATGCATCACCAGTCATGCAAAATATTTGTAAGTTGTCATTTCCAAGATGATGCAAAGATTGTTATAATTCTTTAGGAATGTTCAATTGATGTCAACCAAATCTTTCTTCAAATACACATACTACCATACTAGTTATGCTATCTACTTGCAGTAGGTTCTCTGTAATCGGAGTAGTAGTAGTTTTGAGGGGAGGCGACCGACAGCTGAGGTCATTTGCGCCATAGGGGATGGATAGGAAAGGATGAAGAGTGGAGAGAAACCCGGCGTCGGCATTAGCCTACTCTTTACGAAAGGCGCCAAGGGGTCCGCAGCTTAACGTCCCATCCGACGGACGGCGTACTGACTCAAAGTGCCCTCCACAAAGCACCTCAAGTAGGGATCGAGATACCTCTGAAAAATATTCAACACCGCCTGTAATCGGAAATCAATTTTTTAGTCCCCTTGGTTACTTTTATCTATATCCTACGCCTTATCCAATAGCTTTTCAAAATACATCTTCTTAATACCCCGCAATCCACCACAAGGGCGTTTGGCGGGGGATTTTAGTGCACCACCCGAATTATGAAAAAAAAGCCCCAAGCAAAAGCCAGAAATGTATACAATCCACGGAAAAAATGGTATACATTCATGCAAAAACCCTTACACCCCACACCCATGCAAACACAAAAACTACCAACTAACATACACATGCAACAGATTCTTTTTATTTTTCAACAATTACACTAGATGATGGCAATGAATTTAACTATGATAATTCTATTGCATCTTTAGTGTGATATTTTTTATCTTCCAAATATTGCTAGAGATAACGGATTTATCAGAGTAAAACACAGATGGTAAAACCAACCTTATCGTATCTCATTTATTGAAAACAACCTATTTTTTCTAAGTTTATGAATTAAAGTTTTATTAAATGCCCTGAAATAAAACACTAACGTATCTTTCCACTCAATTTTACTCGGTGCAGCTAGTTTCGACGCATCGTACAGTCACACATACTGGTAGGTTATATATATACATATCGTGGAGGTAAAGAGGGGAAAGAGGTGGCTGGAATTGGTTGAAGTTGGATGGGGTGGTTGAAGGAGGGTGGTGGCCGGCGACGAGTGGGGAGAGTAAGGACGGAGGGGAATGGAGGTGGTCAGCAAGGGTCACGGTTTGGGGTCACGAGGCATTATCTTAAATGAGAGAGAGGATGTCAGTGGGAAATACCTTTGATAAACAATGTTATGAAGAAAATGTCCTTTTTCCACTTGTCTTCTTATCTCCAGCTATTCCAATGTGTACAATTTACTCCCCTTTTCGACAAGATATAGGACGTTAGTGGTTCGTGGCAGTCCAGTGGGTAGAGCGTTGGACTGCTGACCTTTTGGTTCCCGGGTTCGATTCCCGGGCAAGGCACTCTGGGCACCTGCAGCTCCACCCAAGCTAAAGTGATTTTTCGGGTACCAGATCTTCCTGGGGAACCATAACCGGCACAGGGAAAGGAACTGGCCCCCCTACCCTGATGTGTGAATTTCACGCGCCGTCGGGCTTACTGGGTGAACTCTATCATCACCTACTAAACCGACCTTGGGGTTGATTGCTGTGTTTATGTATAATAAATGTGAAACTCCAATAGCCGTAAACAGTTTACCTTTCTAAACAAAGTAAAAATGAAATTAGTTGGCTAGCGCCACAAGTCAAGAAGGGGTAAAAGTTAAAAAAGGATAATGAGGTAGGTAAAAGGGGTAAAAGGTAAAAAAGGAGAGGATAAGAAAGGTGAATACGAATACGCGTATTTCGGCCACAAAGTAGCCCTCTTCAGCGTACTGAAGGGTAATCGTCACTACAACACAAGTCGAAGTGAGAAAGGGTAAGGGCAATCCGAAGAATATATAGTGTTACATGTGTGGGGAAGGGGGGGTAGTGAAAAAGACAAAAGCCAATGGACGAGGCTGATGGTAGAGGAGCTTGAAACGATAGGTTGATTTGATACGATAGGATGAATACGCGTATTCGTATTCACCTTTCTTATCCTCTCCTTTTTTACCTTTTACCCCTTCTTGACTTGTGGCGCTAGCCAACTAATTTCATTTTTACTTTGTTTAGAAAGGTAAACTGTTTACGTCTATTGGAGTTTCACATTTATTATATATTACTAGCCGTAAGAGCTCATTTCTATCAATACTGTGTTTATGGTTTATAGGACGTTAGTCGCTTGCGTGTCCCACCTTCAATGAATGACTCGCAAAGTGGAAGGCGGATGGTTTCCCTCGAAGGAAACTTTTCCTGTGTTCCTCCGCTCTCGAGGAACTTGAGTGGAAAGATACTTTGGTATTTTTAGCTCAGTGATGGTGGGTTTCCACAAAGTTAAGCCCAAAAATATTGAATTTTATTATTCGGTGGAACAATATTTAGAATTAAATATTCCAATATAAACTTTATTACACGCATTTTTTCTCTTTAAATTTATGTTTTTTAAAGTGTCCGTATTTATTAGAAAAATTTTAATGTGTGAAATCATTTTAATTTACAATATTCCACACCAACTCGGTATCATTAAATTAATTTTAGTTTTTTCTGGATTAGGTGCATTTAATTGTCCTACCTTTCTCTAATGATGTCTTTTGAAGTGAATAAAATGATATTTACTATGATCTTAGCGATGGCTGCTGGTATGAGGGAAAAAAACGTTAAGCCATTAAAACCTCCATCTACAGTATTCCTTGCCATATTTTATGACGTATTGGTAATGGATTCGGTATAAATTACGGATGCAGGTGTGATGTGGTGAAACTTCCATATTAACAGAGACGAAAACTCTCGCAAATTTTCCCTTAATATTGAGTTTTCGTCTCTTTTATTAATGAATATGGTACATATTTTCATAATTTCTCACCATGATTTTTTTTACTCTAAAACTCCAAGTTAAGTAAAGTATCATGGCTGTAAAACATTTTGCGTTCTGCGGTTTTTTTCGGAAATGATTACTAGAAATATGGAGAATAAAAGTAATCCCCAAAGTAACCGTGCAATAAAAATGCAGATAAACCTAACCTAAAAACTTCCAGACAGGGCAAAAAATTGCAAATATGAACCACTACATATAAAATGCTCTTTTGCGTAACCGCCGACTTGAAATTTTTACCTAGTCCCCATAAATATCCTTGACTCACCGGCATTAATGTCACGAAAACCTTAAAACTCCAAAGTCCAAAAATCAAATCCCAGAATCAAGTCTTATTCATGGCTCCCAAAGCGAGATTTAAATTTTTCGAGCGAGTTTATCCAGTCCCTTCACGTCTCGCTCCATTCCGTCGCTCTCTCTCCGTGGCTACCGGATTCATCCGAGCACTCCCTTTTAAGGGCCGGGACTCCGATTAAAATCCTTATCGGATCGCTGCCATTCGGACAGGGTTCCGCTGAAAGACTCGATCGGGTCACACGGCATGTAACCCCTCGCGGCCATTTCTATGGAAACGCTCTGCAATGGAAGTCGGAATGTTGGCGGTAGAGGGCGGTTAAAGAGCATCTAGCGGAGAGCGATGGGGTGGATGGCTGGGCCAGCGGGTTGCAGTGAAGGAGAGCGGGGAAGGTCGTGGGGGGTGGGGTGGATGGGGCAGAGGAGGGAAGACGGAGCCGCGTAAGGGGAGTGGCGAGAGGTGATGGAGAGTTGGATTTGCTAAAGGGCCGCCCTACGAGCCCACCGTGGCCCTCCGGGGCTCCCGCGCACACCGAGTGGGCTTTCATGCTGGGGACGATTGCGAGGGAAAAGGTTTTAACGCCGGCGCAAGTGTATCACCCCCGCGGCGGGGGTGTTTTCAGGTGTTAGGTGGGCGGGTAAAACGGAGGAAGAACGGTGGCGGATTGGGACGGCAGAAATGGGTTAAACGGTCGAGTGCGAGGATTTGGAACGGGACAAATTAATCAGTTGATCCGGGCGTCGTAAACGGGGGGAGGGTGGGAGAAGGGGTTGGTTTGGGTTGGAGTTGCGGGGTCTCTTGTTGCCTCCGGTGGCGAAACCGTTGCGCGGAAGAGGTCAGTCGTTCTCCTCCCTCTTTTGTTTGTGGCCACGAGTTGCGAGGAGTATCGCGTCCCAACGGGCGACGAGGATTACCAAGACCGCCCTCCCCCCCGGTCCCTCCGGTCGTTCTCATCTTGTTTATATCCGATTCCCCCTGTTTCTACTACAATTCACTCCCCCCAGTCCATTCGGATTTCAATCTCCTTTAAAAGAATCACGTCCTTGGAGAATCCCATATGAATACATCGCTATTGTTTTTCCAAAGAAAGACTTTTTTTAGTTCTGTACCTCCTAAGTTTGACTCTAGGTTCTACGGAGCCCTCCAACACTAATATTTTTAGAGTGTGATGCGCGGGTCCATGTTTACGCAATCGTCTGCAGCCGTGCTCGACTGAAAGATATACTAGAAGGTATGATCTGAAACGTGATCGCAGAAAAACGCCTGTCGATTGCCGTGAACTCAATGCGGTCCCACGTTCGCGTCGGCGGTCCTCTATGACCCCCATCGTCGTCTTTCCACCGCCGCCCCCCTCACCCCCTTTCCCTCGGGCGCCGCTGGGCTTATCGAGCTTGTCCTCGTCGGTCGCCGAGGCCGTCGTCCGCTCTTCTCGCCGGGCGTGTTGCGAGACCGCGAGGGGGTTAATGCGCTCACGATATTCCGGGCGAAACGATACCTGCGGCCTTAGGGACCTTATGGAGTGCGGATCACTATCCAAAAGTGTACTTATGTGATTCTTTTGGATTATTTCCCTTGGCTGAGTCAATCCTGGAACATAATCGGTATAGTGATTTACCGTGATTAGTACTGGGAATGGATCACGCACGATTGAAGCTGTCGTGTTCGTCAATCAGTCACTTTGATGTTTTTCTTGTGAAACAGTTTGCTTCTGGGCATCTCCTTTTTCATGCCACGTAAAGTTGTTTAGTTGGAATGGCGTTGAGGTTGACAGGAGTGATTTTTTGGAGTTGAGTTGTATGCATGATTTACCATTGCCAACACTCTTAGCTAATCAGTTTTAAAAGACCTTGCTTTAAGAAGTATTTACAAAAAAATTAGACTTACTTAGAAATTTGTTGGGTCGTAAACTGAAAACAACGTAGAAAGTTACAGAAATCGTTCAATGAAAAGCAAGTATATGTGAGACAACTATTGAAAACTTTTTCCTACAATTTTTACAGAATTTCTATTGTAAAATTTTAATTTTCAAAATCGAATCCATCTGAACGAATTGCACAAGGGTTTTCCCTGAGGATCTACTTTTGACAATTCGTTAGCTTTTAAACGTTGTTATCCTGGTCATATTTACAGATTGAAGTTACAGATTAAAGTTACAGATCAAAGTTACCCCCTTGTATTTGCGTAGGATTCTTTCTCATATCCAAGTGTTTGTGCAAGTCTAGCATATTTACTGAAGTTAAATACTCTTAAAATATCAAAAAAGAACCCACTGCAAATATATCATGAGCCAGGATTCTTCGTTTCATGGAAACTGTTTTCAATTTGCTCACCCTTATATAAAACTGTAAAAAATAATTACTGAAAATTCCATAGCAGAGCGCTAAAACTAGTAGGATGAGAAATAAATGATATATTTTCAACTTCTAATCCATATTATCGGCTACCAATCATCTAGATTACTTTCAATTTAACATTTGAGTTAATAATATTATATGCCCAACACACACACACACACACACACACACATATATATATATATATATATATATATATATATATATATATATATATATATATATATATATATATATATATATATATTTAAAATTGTTTGTAAATAGAGGAACACGATGAATTAAATCCGTCTGGACCCATTCTCTCCAGTGTAAATTGAAATCTAGGAGTTTGCATTTCATTTGAATCGCTTCTTTTGCTATAATCTGGGTGAGCCGAAGAATCATCTAAGGTTTCATTTAACTGGGTAAATTGCTTTTTAAATATATGCTCAAATGCTTGGTCCTCGTTTTGCCTAATATTTTCAAAAGTTTAAGTTCATCATCCCATAATTATTACACTCACACACAAATTTTGGAGGTTAAATAATGCTCCGGATTTTTTGCAGAGGTTTAATCGTAATTAGAGAGTTATGCGTTCTCAATAGCTTCTTACACCTTGGAATGCTTCTGTAGCTTTCTACAAGTGCAGAAAGTATTACCTTTCAATTTTTACCTATTTTAGTATCATATTTACGTTGCTAGAGTATTATATTTAAGAGATTAGATCATTCTATCCACGATACTTATATATTCGTTCCTCTAAGGCAAATTGAGTCTTTTTTTTCAAATCAGATATCGTTTTTTCCTCCTAAAGTTAGATGGGAATTCCTGAAAGAGACGTTTCAGAATTTTAATCACAATTACTGCTTTGTAGGATACTAAAATTTAATTGAGGTATTAATTAAAAATTGCTTTTTTGAAATGATTTTTCATTATACTCACCATGTAGTAAGTGCAATATGTTTAGAAATTGTCCATAGCATGTGTTCTATGTCATAATTACATATTATTTGATCAAACATTTATTCGTTACCAATTCTCTTTATATCATTTAAAACTTTATTTATTCCGAAAAATAGTCTTGTTTATACTCTAAATAGCAGTCATCTACTCTAGGGGATTAACATTTAATAGTTTTTCGTCATTACGGTCAATTTATTTAAAATTTCGTGATGGTTCCTAAGAAAACAATTAATATATCTTACATTCATTCACATCGTCTGCAGCCTCCTCACCAGCAAACCTTTTACATGATTGTAATTATATTTTTTTCCAATCAAGTCGAATGCATGGGAAGGGGTAGGGATAAGGCAGGAGTAACCGCGCTCATTCTATCCGATCAACCCTTGAAGCGAGTCCTCGAAACCACTGCATAGCTGCCGAATTTACACCCTTTGGACTGGGCACAGCCGACAGGGTTGACGGTTCGTTCTCGGATATGAATCATTGGCCTTGGATTTTTCAATTTTGGGATTCGAGGGCTCCGAAGGCGTCCCGCAGTTATTTTGGGCCAACATATTGCTCCCTCGCGGGCCCAGCCGGGGGACCCAGTCGGCCGGGGGTGAGGAGTCGGAGGACAGTGATTGGCCGATGGGTTAATGGCCTTGTGTAATGGCTGGGAAGTAGTGAGGTTGGGCGGGTAGGCCATCCATGGGGTTCCCTCTCTATCTTACCATCCTCCTCCACCTCCCCCCCTCCCGCCACACCCTAGGGTTTTCCCTCGATGAGCCCTGGCGCACGGATGGCGTCACCGGGCCAATGGGAAGGAAAGAGGCCGGGGGATACATACGTCTGTGGACGGGCTAGCACAATAGTGTGCGTGGAAAAGTTTGGTTGGAGTTCCAGGGCCTGAAGCAAACAAAAGCGTTCCCATGGTCGAAAGTGCTTCCAGTGGAGATATTTACTCAGTGTGTTATCTACCACTGCTATTCTTAATGACGCTCATCAACCGTTTAGTATTATCTCCAAAGTCTAAGAGATGAGTTATTACTATTGATGTACGCATAATTTCATCGTTCTAATTGTGATTTTAGTAGCTCACTCTGTTGAGTAGCATCTTCGACCTCTAGCTATATGGTTGAGGGTTTTAGTTTTGTTAGGGTACACAACTACTTAAAATTTAAGGTCCAACTCGATTGATGTATTTAAGAGATAGAATATTTGAACCATTTTTATCGAATGCGTCTTTGATCGCCCGGTTCTTTGTTAATAACGCCATAATTATTTGAAATTGAAGTTTTTTCTAATTTCTTGATCCAAAAAAATCTTAACTTTTTTACTAAGCCAACACGACAAATCTAGCTCGAGATATAAATCCGCAGCTAAAGCTTAAACTCAAAATATTTAAAAAAAATCTAAATTCGACATTAATCTGTCGTTAATAGAGACGCCAGAAACCTTCCCCCGAAAAGCCTGGTAGTATCAGATAAGATTCATGCCTCGCTAAGCAAAACTAATTAAAAACCTCTTCAATGACGAATTTCTGACATAAAATTACATGTAGACATTGTGGTATTTAGGACCTGTAGAATTCCTCGGTTTTTCTTCTTGATGACATAACATCCCTTCCTTGATGGATCTGACATAGTAAAAATGATTCCTCAGAGGGTTCAAACATTGATTAAAAAAATTCAGAAATTAAGTGACTAAAAGGCAAGTGAGAGAGAGATTTGATTGACGTTAGATTAAAAAGAAAAAATGCTCGAAAGCACCCATCATTGCCCACTTGCTTCCCATTTATAACATAAAAAAATCGAAAAAAATCCTCCTTTTTTACATTACCTACTTCTTTTTAATATTGGATACGTTCATTGCATTATCTGCAACGAACTACAATGATACATAATTCAAGCATTGAAGAATCATCAAGATCTGCAACATGAACTTAATACATGCCGAATATTGATATGGGAATCATAGTATCCAAGTAAAAAAATATATGTGTGGCCCATTTTTTGCATGCAAAACTTATTTATCCGAATTTTAGGTGATTTAAATGAATTAGAATCTAAGGATAAATTACGTGAGAAATGCATCAAGCAATCTGTAAAAATAAAAATGGTTTAAAAAATGTGACTATAACAATTTATCAAAAGAAATGATTTTTCTTACAGGCCAAAGAGGGAGATTCAAAAATTTATTTCAGTTGACACCGTGGCCTAAAATTAAAATCAATTTTGCTTGGTCTACTTGGGAATCTACATCAAATGCATCAAATTGAAAACTTTCCTTTTGACCACGCATTTTTCAAAATGAGCTTTTACGCCCAGACATTCTTGTTAAACGTCCATTAATTGCACTCAAACGTTGCAATTCTTGTAAAAATGTCGCCAAAAGTACGATAGAATAAGTGAATTAATCGGAGAGAATGAACACAATGTTTTTTAACAAGAAGAATTAACTCTAATCGTGAAACCACTCATTAGGATATAGGTTTTAGCTGTCACGCCACGGAAGAAGAAGTCTACTTCCTACCCCCTCATCCCCCCTTCCACCCAAATGCCGTGGATTTAAGGCGAGCACCTATGGCTCTCCAGTCTCCACCGTATTTCATGCCTGACGTTATTCTTGACAGTTTGCAACAGGACGCTCGTGGAATGGAGGAGCCGGTCACTAATCTCGCGCATATGGGGGAGATGGGGTCGCTGAGGGAGTGGGCGATGGTGCAGATGCCAGAGGAGGCGCCGCTTTGGGGAGGGAAGTCCCCGAGCGGTGATTAGGGCGATGAAGTGGAGTGAGTGGGCCGGCGTGCGGCACCGGCGTGTTAATCCGGGTCCAGGCTGAAGGAGGGTGATAGGGGGAGGAGATGATGAGGGGGGGGTTTGGCAGGGGGTGCTGTATCTCTACACACACACACTCATGCGGAAGGGAAGGGGACGTGGGGCACGAAGTGTGTGTGTGCGGGCCGGCCGTTAGGGGAGACCACTCGCAGAGCGGCGGGCCGGAGTCGCCCCTGTCATTCATCGTCGTTGGGGAAGGGAGCAGCCGACGGTGGGATGGCCTCGTGAATTGGGGTGGAAAAAGGCCCGCCACCCCTCTCCTACTCTCCCTGCACGGGTCACAAGACGGCGAGCGTGCCGGGATGGGTTTGCGGGAGGGACGGCGCAGGGGATTTCGCCGGAAGGTAGTTGCGATTGCCATTGTTCCGGAGGCACGTGGGGCCATGGGTCATTATTGCGTGCCACCGGTGGGGGCGGGATGGAAGTCGCCGAGGCGACGAAATAACCTAGGCTTAAATTACGTAACAAAATGACGGTGCGGAATACTTTATAGGGCACGGTACGGAATTTCAGTGCTATTTCAGCATTCCGTCCCGTATGATACAACCACCTCTCCGATTCAAACTGTCCTTAATTAATTGGTGCATCGGAAATGCTTTTAAAAAATCTAACATGATTATTTTGGCTACCTCAAGTTAAAACATTGGAGGGGGGTGTGAAAAGAGTCCCCGGAATGTGGGCAGTTGCAATGAAATGTAGCTTTGGCGTAACTATGCACGAAATGTCAATTTAAATTACTTTATTGGGTACGATACGGATGTCAACTATTATTTCACCAACAAGGTCCGTCCCAAAGATAGTATGACTTACATTTTCCCACATAGACGAACGGACGGGCGGTGGTTTTTCTGGCTGGGTTCGAGGGAAAGGAGTCTGAGAAAAATCTGGAGATTGGTGGCTGTTGGCTTTTAGTCTTTGCGCAGTGCGAATCGTTCGTTTGGGAAACGTCTACAACGTGACATCGCTACGCTCTGCCATGAACCGGTTATTGGGACAACGTCATGCCATCAAATTGTGCGTGGAACTGGGTGAAATTGGAAAAGATACTTATGACATACTCAAGGCAGCTTATGGTGATAACGCCAGGGGTGGATCGGATGCTTTAGAGTGGCCCAAGCTGTTTCGGGAGGGTAGAGGAGATGTTGAAGACGCCGAACATTCACGATACCCTTCGACATCAAAAAGTGACGAAAATTTGACGAATAGGAATCGCAATTTAAGTAAGTGTTGGCATGGTTTATAATGAAGTTGACATCTCTAAAGGATTGTGCATCGAATTGTGAGAAAACGCATGGGCATTAGAAGGGTGTGTGCGAAGTTGGTGCCAAGAGAATTCTCGGACGAACAGAAGGATACTCGCACGCGGATCTCTGCCAAGAGCTTCTCGACCATGTGGGTGAGGATACAAATTTTGCCCCGCCAGACTTCTTTTCCCCTATCCCCGTCTCAAATCCGTGATGAAAAGACGTCATCATGTCTCAGCGTTACAACATGCCTTGAGGAAGGAGCTTTAATAGCATTCCGGGCGCCACCTTCCAGAAAACGTGCCAGGCGTGGAAAACCCGTTGGTAGCGGTGTGTGGACCCACAAGGGTACTAGTTCGAAGACTTTTGAGTGAGTGTATTAGTTCTTGCAATTTTAAAAAAAATCAAATCAGTCCTTCTACATTTCGAAGATCTTGTATCTATTTCTTATCATCCCCGCCAAACATTTACCCTTTGAACTATGTGAAAATATATTCATCGTAATTGATATGCTACACACGTATTGTGGGTAAATTTGGCTCCGATCTCCGTGTTGGCGATGGCTTTTCCGTTCCACTCCGAGTCTCGAAGCTTCGCAGGGATCTCTGTCATATATCTTAGGGTATGCATAGTTTCCAATTACAACTTCCCGATTATTGTCTTACCTTCTTGTTAGTGCTTCTACTATTCTAGTACTTCTATTCCGTATTATCTCGACCTGATTAGTTTATCATTTTTCGTACATTTTTTTCCCAGTTTCCATTTCCCTCTTCCAATCATCCTCTCAGGCATCTTTCCTGTGACCCATGGTTTCTTAATTCTCCACCATTCCTGCAGCTCTTTTTGCCGTACTTTAGCTCCACCCACCGTATTTTCGCCGACTGTTTTCATTCCTATATCCTCATTTAGATGTTAAGTTTTCGTGCTACTCTTTACTTTTTACTCCCGCCAAACCTTCAGTCAGAATAGAAGAGAGTAATATTGGGTCACATGTCGCGATTCTCTCATTATCATGATTCTCAATTTTCGTTTGATAATTTTGTTTGTTAAGCGTCTCGCAACCCTTCTTACCTAGGGGTAACAAGTGAATTTCTCACAATTGGCAAAAATAATTTTCTCCAAAAATCGTCATATGGAAGAATGGTATGAAATAACGATAGGATTACTTTTGGTGGCAGGCTCCATAATTACATGGAAAGTATCAAATTATTGTGTTCTGAGCAACACGCTTAGCAAAATTCTTTTAGTCTATCCTTCCTAAGTCTCTTCGTTTTTCTCAATTTCCCAATTTGAGCATTCCCCATTTTGGCAATTCAGGATTTTAACGGAAGTCTCTTGTCTCAAAATTCCACGAACACTATCGATATGCATGTCTTAAAATGGAATTTTCAACAGGATTAATGTTTCAGTGTGGTGCGATTTTGAAGTTATTGTCTTTTCAGTCATTGATAGAATGGAGTCATCAATCTTCATTTTATTGAATTGATTTAACTGTGTTCGGCTTTGCAATGATGTGCTAAGATGGAAGTGGCTTTTTTCTCTTTCTACGTAAATTCAGAGTTAATCGTGATTTCATTATCATTGGTTTCTCCTTTGTGTCTTTTATGTTAATTAAGGGTTTGCGTATTTTATATGCTTCCTTTAATGTGTTACCTGACACGTTTATCAAATAAAGCAGAGTGACTAATGTAATTCATGTTATTTGGAGTGAAAATTCGCGTTCTATCGAGGCTCTCGAGATTGAATCCTAATTTAAGTTGAGCTTTGGGACGGAAAATTTCATGCAGATTGGTTAGTGATTGAGCATTGAAGTTTTTTCTCGGATTCTCTCTTGCATTTAGTCATCACCATCTTTTCAGATATTTCTAGACAATTAGACTCTACGATGAAAGGATCGTTTGCGCGTATCAGGTCAAGGCCGGGAATCGATGAGAAAAAAAGGCTTGTTGAGGCAAAATGTATAAAGTATGCATACAACTATACATGAATATATACAACTACCTATCAGAGATATTTAAAATGCTTGGAATGTGGGGTTGATACCAATTTTCCAAAGTATTTGGTTTTCATGATTAGGAAATGAGAGGTGCATAATTTACAATTGCTGTCAAAGAGCTTATTGAGATGGGGAGTTCGCTTTACAATACGTAATGGAGATCGATATTGAGTTGGGAGCATTCGTTGTAATTTGATGAACCGATATGATATGCTGGATATGGGCCGTATATCCTTGAGTGAGGGGTAATTTTTGGGCCCATTTTTCCTTTCAATTTAACGTTATGAGCGTTTTTGTCGGTGCGGACTGCGATGAAAATGCCATAATGCACTCCCTGTGCCGGCTTCCTTCCTCCCCCAACGATGAGGCGCAGCCTCGCTCAAAGAGAGTAGATGACTGACCACGGACATTGGTATTGGTTTAATTCTCATATCTGAAAATCCACTCCTCATGCCGCATTTTTATCCGTTGCTTGTCTCGTGTATTGGAGCAATTTCTTTTATTTAATCAATAAATGCCTCCGGAGACCCTTCCCTTCAGTTTGATAATTTATATCCGAGGTTTTCTTACTTAGGTTTTTCAGAAAACATTAAAAGAAACATATGAAAAAGATTTTTTCATCCCTTTGTATTCATCCCTTTTTATGTCCCCGGATGACTTCGATAGTACTGACATGGACGGAGATTGTTTGTTACCGATGTGTTCCATTGTTTTAATCAATCTATTTAAAACTCAAATTCCATCTCACTTAATTACCAACCTTAGATATTTTCAATGGGAAAATATATCTAAAAAGAAGTCGGTGAATGTATATAAATCAAACATTTCAAACAATAATATTCCCACACTGATAAAATAATCCTTAAAGCCTTTTAAAAAATAATGCAAAATATAGTCAGAACGATTTAGTAAAAAGAGGCAAGTCTCTACTAGAACGGTTATAGCATTAATTCCTTTGTCTTTAACTGAGTGCAACAAGAATTTTGATTTATTCAGATTTTTCCCTCGTAAATAAATTTTTATGGAAACACATAACTACGCTTTTGGATGTTAAAATTTAACCACCCCGTATTCCATATTAGGCTTAAATTAGTTATCCTTATTAAACTTTAAAAATGTACTTTTTCTTACTCAATTACTGCAATACCACGGTGGAAATGTTTTTCTCAGGTGTTACTCGGTTTTATCTATAAATTTATTAGTTTGCTCAATTCTTCAATACTTGATCAGTATTCAGCAACAAATTCAGTTCATTGGGATTTCAAATGCCACACACGCATTGAATTCTGCATTGAGTTGCGCCCACAAAAACCTCACCGGTACGTATTGCCTTGAATTAAAAAAGGGAATGAAGTTTTCTGTTCTTTATTCACAAAATTATCACGTCCGTTTCTTCCTTGAAGTCCTTTTAATTTGAAAACTCCTCTCTTCCAACTACAGTTAACAGAAACCAAATCCATGGGTAAACTTTTCGCTTTACTTCTCATATGTTCTGACATCTGTGTTCTCTCACTCCTCGCCTCCCTCCTTCTACTGCCCTTTCCACATCATTCGACGCTATATAACTTCTTGGATGTTCCAAATTGAATTCGGGTTTCAAGTCCTCGCGAGCTCTTGGATTTCTGCTTTATCCTCAACTCTATTCAGAACGTATTTATGCTCACTTCTCCAAATACTTCCATCCACCAACGGATTGAAACCTACATGGAGACCTACCAAGATGTTTTCATTCAACGGTAATTTATTTTCACTATAATTCTTAAAAACCTTTTCAGGCAATTAAAACGTTAGTTTTTTCAGTGTTTTTTTAGCTATTAAATATACATTCGAAAAATTAATTGTACTTCATCTTCATTCCTGAGCTATTTATATACGTAGCCTTTATATGTTCCGTTTGCTCTGTTACAATATATATATATATATATATATATATATATATATATATATATATATATATATATATATATATATATATATAATATTATATACAAAATTAAGAACTTCAAGTTTCCTCAAAAATCCCTCAGAAGGTTTCGAACTAACATCTGAAAATTAATAGATAGAATCATTCCAATTACCCGGCCATGTCCAAACGATTTATCATAAATCGTACGGACTTTGAGAAACTGAGCTGGATTTAGAGGGGAGCGTAGGACAGGGAAACATTGCCAATTCCAGCTTTTCAAGTTGCCTTCTTTAAGGACATTGCTCAATTATTTCCGCGAGGGGAAGTAAATGTGCGCGGGACACTAAAAAAATATGACTTTTGTGGGACACGGAAGTAAGAGCGATGATTGCGACGCATCCACTTGCCGTTCGCTCGCAAATGACAGCGTCGGTGCCTTCCGAGCCGAAAGAGAGAAAAGTTCGTCGTAACGGAGTGGCAGGTGCGTGGGATGAAGAGTCGTGCCCGCGCCCCAGCGGAGGAGTGAAATGTTGCCGCGGCGGCGTCGGCTCAGCTGTGATGGGCCGGCGGGGCAGGGGGGAGTTGCGGAAGGGAAGGGGAGGGACCAGCTACGCGGGGCGAGGGAGGCCCCCGAGATTGCCGACCAAGTCCATATTCATCCAGTCTCTTCCGTTTGGCACTTCCCCAACGCAAGTGACACAGAATCCCCTCGAATGCCTTTTTTATTGGTCCCATTACGAGTATCATTCGTTGCTGGCGTCCGGTGCCAGTCCTAACAATAGTCCCTTGAATACAACTCCGCTCTTTTTACAAAGTCCACAAGAATATCATTGCAGATAACGTGTTGTACAAAATAATACATCGATCATGGTGGAATACTCAATGATACGAGGGTCATCCGGAAAGTAGTACCCGTTCGTGAAATAAAGACACAAAAGTAAATATTAACAAACATAAAAAATTTTATTTGAAAGAGGATACTTTAAACTACTTCTCAACATAATCTCCAAGCAAATTAAGGCATTTGTCATAACGTGTGACAAGTTTCTGTATTCCTGCTGCATAGTCCTTCGCCGCCAGCTCATTGAGATACGCGAGGGACCCATCTTGCACAAATTTTTGCATAATGCAGATGGTGTTTAACAATTTCATGAACAATTGTTCGAGAAACATTGGGAAAATGCTCACAGATGTCATCAATTGTGACGCGCCGATCGTTCCTCACGAATTCGTCAACTGAGCTCACCAGTTGGTCTGTAATGACAGACGGTCTCCCCGAACGCTCATCGTCGTGTGTGTTCCCCCTCCCCATGTTGAAGTTGCGACACCACCGCCGAACAGACGACTCGTCCATTACATTGTCTCCATACACCTCCTTTAATTGGCGATGAATATCACATGGGCGAACGTTTCTTGCATCGAGGAATTTAATCACTGCCCTCACTTCACAACTGGCGGCGTTCTCAATTTTTTTAAACATTGTAAACAATCACAGAAACAACACAGGCAATGCTAGCGTCACGCAACTTGGCTCAGAGAAGGCAGACAAGCCACTGAAGCTATCTGACCTCGTCCAGCGGCTACTCGCGTCGTCAGCACTTCATGCGGCACGAACGGGTACTACTTTCCGGATGACCCTCGTAATTATATATATATATATATATATATATATCTTCGAAATTGAACGCTCTTCGGCGACGCACAAATATATAAAAACACAGATGTAGATTTTTAGAATATAGAGACACAGAGAAAGGACACTCACAATTTGTTATTTGACGTTTCGTTTTGCCGAGCTGTCGAAACGTCAAATAACAAATTGTGAGTGTCCTTTCTTTGTGTCTCTATATTCTAAAAATCTACATCTGTTTTTTTATATATTTACAGGGTACGTCCGTAAAATAAGTGTACTGATTTTTTCCCGCTGCTCCAGGCGCGCCCAGCACCGCTCTGACGGGCTGCGATTGGAGGGGGGTATGTTGACAAGCGACGCTGAAAAAGGCAGTCGGCTCTGAGCTGTGGTGTAGTGAGGAGCTCTGTTAACGCGAACCTCCACGCTCGACCCACGTCACGGAACGCGATGCCGAAGTTTTTGGAGCAGCGATATTCCATCAAATTTGCAGTAAAGCTTGGGAAATCGTCTACCGAAACTGTCGGTATGATTAACCAGGCTTACGGGGAGTCAGACATGTCCAGAAACATGATCTTTCGGTGGCACAAGATGTTCGTGGAGGGCAGAGAAGAGGTCGACGACGAACCACGGCCTGGACGCCCATCAACGACACTCACCGACGAAAATGTGCGAAAAGTTCGCGATGTACTGAACTCTGATCGTCGTCTTAGTGTTCGGATGATAGCAGAGCAGTGTAATGTGCCAAAAACAATAGTGCACGAGATTATTAGGGAGCAATTACAGATGCGAAAAATTTGTGCAAAGTTGGTGCCGAAAGTGCTCAGTGATGATCAAAGACTCAATCGTTTGGAAATCGCGACACAACTTGCGGATCACTGCAAAAATGATCCACATTTTTTAGAGAACGTTGTTTCGGGTGACGAGACGTGGATCTTTGAGTACGATCCGGAGTCGAAGAGACAAAGTGCGGAGTGGCACACCCCATCATCACCCCGTCAAAAGAAAGCTCGCATGAGCAAATCTCGGATCAAGGCGATGCTCATTGTCTTTTTTGACAAAAGGGGAGTCGTCCACCACGAATTTGTACCTGAACGACAAACTGTAAATGCTGCATTTTACGTCCAAGTGCTCGACAGGCTTCGAAAACGAGTCGCCCGCGTCCGGCCAGCGATCAAAAACATCTGGCGGCTGCATCACGACAATGCGCCGTCTCACACCGCGCTTGTCGTGTCGGACTTCTTGGCCAAGCACGGCGTGGCAACGCTGCCGCACCCACCCTACAGCCCGGACTTGGCACCACCGGACTTCTTTCTGTTCCCGAAGATAAAGAGGAGTTTGAAAGGAACGCGATACGGGACTTTGGACGCCGTCAAAGAGGTCGTGACGACGTGTCTTCGAGAGGTTCCCGATGATGCCTTCGCGGGAGCGTTCCAGGAATGGGAACGCCGCTGGAACAAGTGTATCGACTCACAAGGGTCCTATTTTGAGGAATATTAGCTTAAGATATGTAAAAGTGTAATAAATTTTTTTTCCTGAGCTCAGTACACTTATTTTCCGGACGAACCCTGTATATATATATGTGTATGTATGTATATATATATATATATATATATATATATATATATATATATATATATATATATATATATATATATATCTGATGCGTAGTATCTATGAGGAAGGCGTCTGGCCGGAAGACTTTGTGAGATCAGAGTTTTTTCCAATTCCGAAAAAGGTAAAGGGTACATCATGTGAGGACTGCAGGACAATAAGTTTGATATCCCACGCAGCTAAAGTTGTTCTCAGGATCATAAACAAAAGGATAGAGAGTAGGGCAAATGATTACTTAGGGGATGACCAGTTTGGGTTTAGGAAGGGGAGAGGTACGCGTGAAGCGATTGCAGTAATGAGATAATTAATCGAGAGGAGCATAGAACACAACCAGGAGGTATTTGCCTGTTTCGTAGATTTCGAAAAAGCGTTTGATAGAGTGAATTGAGAAAACTTATGAGTATATTGCAGAAAACAGGAATCAATTGGAGGGAAAGAAGGCTAATCCGCAACCTGTACATGTCCTAGAGAGCTCGAGTGCGGGTGGGGAACGGGGAGTCCGGATGGGCAGTGTTAGGAAGAGGTGTAAGACAGGGTTGCCCATTATCACCGTTGCTGTTCAGCTTGTATGCAGAGGAAATGATTAAATAGGCATGGGAAGGACTGGAGGTAGGAATGAAAGTGGGCGGGGAATTCGCAAAATCAGTTAGGTTTGCTGATGACCAAGCTTTAGTTAGTCAGTCAGCCAAGGGGTTGCAAGCATTGCTGAGTGAATTGGAAATTCCTTGCGACAGGTATGGGATGAAAATCGATATTAATAAAACAAAGGTTGTGCGATTTTCTAGAAATAAAAACGCTAAGCTAAACATTAAAATAGGAGGGCAAAAACTAGAGCAGGTAGAACAGTTTACGTATCTCGGTTGTGTTTTGGACCAACACGGTCAAAGTAGAAGGGACGTAAGGAGTAGAATTCGGCTAGGCAAAAAGGCTTTTACGAGGAGGAGGGAGTTGATGACAGGGACGTTGAGTAAGGATGTTAAGAAAAGACTCGTAAAAACTTTGATATGGAGCGTAGCTATGTCCGGCGCGGAAAAGTGGTCATTGAAGCAGGAGGATAGACGTAGACTGGAGGCTTTTGAAATGTGAGTGTGGAGACGAATGGAGAAGGTGAAATGGACAGAGAAGAAATCAAATGCGGAAGTACCTGGTATGGTGGGCGAAGAGAGGGGTTTGTTGGGAGAAATCCTATGGAGGCAGGAAAAGTTGATGATGGGGGTTTTGACCGGCAGTGGGATGTTGAAGACTGTGATAGAAGGGAGACTGTTAGGCAAACGAGGAAAGGGAAGGAACAGGATTGGAATGTTGGACGGGATGAAGGGAGGAAGAAGGTACTCAGAGATGAAGACGGAGCTGATGTAGAGTAGGATATTGTGTTTTGTTAGGAGTCACAAAATTTTATTTAGGAGCTGTGTCCATCAAAAACCTACCTTAAGCGGTAGATTACCTAATAATAATAATAATAATGTATGAATATATATATATCAATATTTAAATATATATAAATATATATATATATATATATATATATATATATATATATATATATTTATATATATATTAATATATATATGTATATATATATGGCTCGCGGTAGTCCAGTCGATAGAGCGTTGGACTGCTGACCGGAGGGACCCGGGTTCGATTCCCGGGCACTCTGGGTACCTGCAGCTCCACCCAAGCTAAGTGATTTTTCGGGTACCAGATCTTCCTGGGAACCATAACCGGCACAGGGAAAAGAACTGGCCCCCTAACCCTGATGTGTGAATTTAACACGCCATATAGGGCTTAGTACTGGGTGATATCTACTATTCCCCTATCAAACCGACCTTCGGGCTGATTCCTGTGTTTATGATAATTAGACAAAACATAATTATGTTTTTGTATGTATGTTTGTGTGAGCCCACTATCTCGAAGAACAATTGAACAGTCGTTGATAATTTCACCAATTAGTGCTGAGAATTAATGTGGCCAAATAAATTCCCCGTATCATTTTTGAGGCAGTCACCGCTGGACATCCAACATGTACCATTTTCTTCTTTTTCCTTTACGGGTTAGCCTCATGATAACGGTTGGATTCTGTATTTACCGCGGTCCCACCCGGACATCTATGCTGGCAGCGAAGGGAAGTATATCTGGGGACATTCCACTCAAATCTTCATTCCATTGAGAACAAAGTATCTTTCCACTTAATCTATACGTTATATTCCTTATTCTGCTCTGTTTCCTTTCGTTCTAAATCATATTTGGATTATATTTTACTTATTATCATTCAATCTTCGATGTTGTTTTTAGTTGATTTTGCACCAATTTCTATGCTTTTTGTGTTGTTTCTTGAATACATTTGTAAAAATTATTGTTGATATTGCAGTTGATAGCCCTATTCTTCTGCAACCTATCTTAATTGTTCCTAATACTTCATTTAGAGCTCTTTTCTGTCACATTGTAAAAATAATTCAATGTAAAATTGTCAAATTTATGAACTGACTTCATTTCTATTTTGATCATTATAAACTATGTGGAAATGTGTACATACTTTCTCAGATGCTTTCATTCGATTTTTTATAAGCGTATTTCAATATATTTTACTCCTAGTCTCAGACCGGAGAGTTATTTTAAAAAAATATTATATCTTGAATACCTGCTACACAAAGCTGTTTCACACACCAGTATTTTACAATATTCAACTATTTTTCGTTTGGAGTGCAGACTCTTTCATATTAAAAAAAACCTTATTGATAAATAAGAACACCTGTTCTCTTCAGTGATGCTTTATGAGCAGGTAACATACTGAACTAATGGACTTGCCTAGAAACATTTGAATTCCTAGAAAATCATCTTTTGCTTTGGAATCATATAGATATAATATTTTCGTCGGCTTTTGTGTCCGAGGTTAAGGTGGCTCCACTCCGCCGAAATTAGGCAACAGTGTAGTGTAAACTCCGCCGAAATTAGGCAACATTACGGTCTGGAGGACCAAAATCCGTTCGTATTAACCCATGGATGCCACCACCTTAGAAATCAATCCGGGAATTCTTTGGGGATTTGCAAAGATATCAAAGGTTGAAAATGAAATGAAACATCGGCATGAGGTCAAATAGAAATCTGTGAGGTTTTTGCGGTGGAGAGCGGAATGGAGGGCGAGAGGGAGGAGGAAGGTGGGGGTGGGGCGGGGGGGGAGAGAAGATAAGTGATGGGAAGGGGGTTGAGGCCTGAATGAGGCGAAGGGGGGCGGGAGAGGAGGGGTGGGAGAGGACAGGTACAGAGAATTACCCATTCGGCGACAAAAGCTTGCCGGAGTGATTGGAAAAATCTGGTCTAGGGAAATATATTCCGGAATCACTGAAACGTATTTCGTGTGGCTCGCCCAGAATGGCGGTGCACTTCATCCTCGATGCAACTGAACTGGAAACCAATTTAGGATTCCTCCTGCTCTTTTTTTTCCCTCCTCATCCTCCTCCTCTTCGCGGCTCGCGATTTCAGTGCGTTTTTTGTGTGTTTCCCCGGACAGTCTGGAGATAAAAAAAATAATAAAAAAGAAGGAATGAACTGCGGCTTTCAATGTCCTGAGTTTTCAACTTTTTTTTTTGACCAGAGTTAAGGATTAGCATGAAAAGTTTTAGAGTTTAAAAAAAAAATCCTATTTCACCATTACCTATATGGAAAAAGTTCCGCCTCAACGGTTATCCATTTGTCGAAAACGATAGCTTTTGTTGGATTTTTGGTATCCAAATGCCAAGGGAAAAGATGAATGAAAAGATAGTGAGATGGCAGAATTTTCCAACGGATACAGGGTGATCATGTAATTTTTATTCTACGCGCTCTTTACGCTTTCCGAGTGGAATAATAAAGCTTCATAAGAATTATGACGCCGATATTCCGAGATTGATCCCTGTGATTGCATTCTCACTTTTGTGGTATTAGCAGCGCTGTTTCAATTCTACTGCGTTTTCACCGCAGCATCTTTGGTCAAAAATCAATTTTAGGACTCAATTATTGAAAATAATTGGAATATCTCTACTACGGTTTTACGCGCTACCTTGGTGACAAGTATGGTGTGTGTAAAATTATGATGAAAACGAGGATTGGTCTCCAAAGAGCTTATAGCTTAAATGTTTTGTTCGTATGTTTAATTGTTGAAAAATTGAATGTTACCATATGTTATATTGCTAGCTTCCTGGGTAGTCCATAGACATTTGTGCATGTTTCATTGATTTACCTCCGATATTAGATTTGTAGCTGCCGTTAAAATTGAAACATGTTCAGTTCGACAAAAAAAATGATGTTGATAACACGTGACGAGCAATATACCGCCATGAAATTTTTTATTTGAAATCAATTTTTTTTCTCGTGAATAAAACGCCAGCTGAACTCTATGCAATGATGCAGTAAGCTTAGTGAGAGACTTTCCTTTTCTATGAAACATCTTGAAGATGATTTAAAGAAGGAAGGCCATCAACGCTAAAGGAAAATGAAGTCCCAGTAACTGCTCACACGGGAGTATAGATTGACAGCGTCAATCCCAATTTGAAGAAAGGTCGTAGAATAACGGCAAGAGTACTTTTAAAAATATTGAAAATTTTATTTATGCCACCCAACGGTTGTTAAGAGAAGAATTTCACATGAGAGGTGTTTGTGCTCTTTGGCTTCCGAGATATCCAAACAACTAGACGTTTGTGTAGGTTTGTTCGCAGTTGACACTGATCTAGACGAGAGATGAGGATTTTATTTCGAAGGTTTTTTTACTGCAGATTAAACTTGGCTGCATCAACTTGACCTTGTGAGCAAACATCAAGCAAAATTTCCTGTAGAAATATCTGACATCAAAAGCATCAAAAAAGCAAAAGTAATGATTTTAGCTGCTGGGACTATATGCATATCAATTTTCGACTTTCAGGAAATGATATGTCAGCGTGTCGGGTCGTCACACATGATGTAAATTGTATAGGGATGAAAAAGGCCATATCAATCGCAAGAGATAAGATTTCAAATCATCATAATTTAGCACAGTCGTACACCATACATGTTTTTTTCGTAATATCTATCGAAAATCAACGTTAATTGAGTTCCTAATCCTTCCTTCCTTCCTTCCCCATCCTCCCACATCTCCATGTGACTGTTTCCTGTTCCAGAATGTGAATAAACACCTTCGATAAATGCATTTTTCAAAATTAGAAATGTCGATGGAGGTCTCTCTGAATCTTCATTAGAACTCCAAATTTTTAAATTCCTTCCATCACTACTGACAATACCGATTGCGATACTCACTGCGATTTCATTCGGGAATGGCGCCAATACGACGTAGTTGTGTTGAAATGTAAACTCGTGCATTGAAATTCAACAATTTCCGAATGTAAAAATAATTCCTCTTTTGATCGGGATCCGGATTCGAATCTCGGTCAAGACGAATTATTTTTACACTCTCAAATTGTTGCATTTGTAATGCACATTTTTAGCGGATGACTCCGTTAAAAAAGTTACTGTCGCGGTATCTCCAGCAGTTTCGTGGAATTTTAACTAGTTCAGCTAAGATATACTTACTGCACTTTCCCGTTTTGGGAAAGCGCACATCAAGTCCAGGTTGCTAAGTCGGATGGATGCCTTATCATCGGGTGGCCGCTCTTTTAGATTGTGATTTGCTTTTTCCATAAGGACTTCTTGGTTTGCATTATATACTGTACATCTTCACGCTTCCCTAGGTTTGTCTTCAAAATCTGGGTCTCTAGTATTGTGAAGCTACTCTACTTAGTTGTTTCTTTCTATTTTCTGTGATCCGAAAAGGCATGACAAAGTCATTGTCCTAAAATGGAAAGTTATAAATATGACAGGCTAAAAATACTTGCCCTTTGTTCTCACTTTGCTCCTTACCAAAGGATCTTGCTGCTATTCCACAAGACAATTTCAAAAGTACTCGTATACACCGCGTGTTATTTTAGATGCATTGGACATGAGGAAAACAATCATTAGCGGAGCGTTTATAATGTTTCTGTTCAACCCATCCGCATTGGCGTGTAATTTCCCAGGACGACTGTGTACTTACGCTTCGATAATTTATGCGTCCGCCATGTTAGGCGGCCGCTGGGGTCTCTTTTAAACTGAAGAGCCCCTTTAATGGCGCCGCATGGTCTGTAATAATTTTGAGCTTGCGACCATATATACGTAGCGCCTAAAATAATTAACTGCCCAGTCCAGTGCCAGTAATTATTTCTCTGTAGCGGAGTAATTGACCTCGAGCGTGGTAAGCTATCTTGGCGCGTACGCTACTGGATCCTGCTCCTCCCCCTCCCCCCTCTTCCGACCCAACAGCCCTGACTACAAAGCCACTCGTGTCTGTTGAGATGCAGGCGAAAAGGACTGCTAAAAGTGGAATGATTCAACTCACGGTTTCAAAAAGCGCCTCTTTCAACTTTTCTAATGTTATTTCTCACGACGTATCTCAAACAAAAACAAATACCTACTCAGCATTTTTTAGTGAACCTGCTATTCGAGGACTGTCCAAATAATACGCGACCTGAGGCCATAAAAACTTTATTTTGCGAAATTTTGTCTACGTCGATTTTGTTCCCTTCTTCAAAGTACTCTCCATTATACGCACTCATCCCATCTTCTTTTCCGCTGTTTAAAGAACCCTTTCAAAGTTCTCAGCAGTTAGGTTGTTCAGTTTTCTGGTCGTTTCTTGATTTATTGGATCCTAATCTTCCCAGTGATGTACCCTCATCACAGTTTTGCATCTTGGGAATAGGAAACAGTCGCGAGGGGCGAGATCTGGCGAATAAGGAGGATGATCAAGGATCAAGTCGATTGAATATTTTGCCAGAAGGTGAAGGTTTCATCCATCATATTCGGTTTAAATAGTGTGTACTGTTGATTTTCCTAAATTCAGTTCATCAGCTATCATTCGGACAGTTTTTCCGACGATCGTCAAGGACAAGGGACCGCACACGATCAATGTTGTCGTCAACACAGGTGGTTGAAGGTCGTCTCGGCCTTGCATCACCCGTGGCGTGTTGTCGGCCATCTTTAAACCGCTTAATCCAACTGAAAACGGATGTTTTATTCCGAGCATTATCACCGTAAACAACTGTCAGCACATTTCAGTAATTTCTTGATAAATTTAACCGCACTTCAACAATTAACTTGTTGTTGATTCGTTGCTCCGTGACGCCGTCAATTTCCATTTTCGACAAACAGTAAAAACAAGGACAACAGAACCTAACATAACTGGCACCATACGCACAGCTCGACGATCCGCCAAGCGAAGACGACTCATTGGGTCTCAGGCAACTAGCGCCGCTGTTGGGCGCCGTCCGCGTCATGGCCGCTAGATTGTACCAGTTCACGCATTAATTGCACAGACCATGATAACCTGTATACATTCCCATCCACAAAGAGGCAGTTCAAAGATTCATGGGTCTAAGGAAGACAGCAATTGTTTTAAACATGTGGGATTTCCCTGAATACCTTAAAGCAGATATTTTACTTAAGCCAATATTCCGTAAATTTACGGTAACTTATCGTTGTGGTATCATCCAGGTGACTCCCTGAAGAAACTGATCTTAAATCTAACGAAATTGTTGAACGTCGCGTATATCGAATGGCATACTTGTGTCTTCATAATGGCCCTTGTGGGTTGTCGGAGGATTTTTACTCCTGAGTTGCTCCGGGAATGTAAATGTGATGGTAAACAGTCAATAACTTAATGGTTTTAAAATATTTGAATTTCTACGTGTTTTATATCGTTTCCACTACGCTGCGAAGCCATACGTACTTCTCGCGGATTGTAATCAAATTCATTTCTTGGAAGCCCACACAGAATATGCTCGAAGGTCTCGTCAAATGATTTTATGAAACAGTCACCATCGACGAGGTCCAAAGCCCTTTCTTGGAGAGATGACACCCGAAATACGAAGTGGGAATCCTCTAATCTACATCTACATCTACTTAATACCCCGCAAGCCGCCGCAAGGGCGTGTGGCGGGGGGTGTTAGGACACCACCCGTAATTTAGAAAAGAAAAAGAAAAAAAACCGCATGCAATAACCACAAAATCATACATCCACAAAAAGAAACATGGCATACATTCATGCATGAACACGTACACCCCACACACATGCAAACACTTTATCTACATCTTACATACATATGCACCTGAAAGTATACCTAACAGCTTTGCAGTGTTTAACTTTGCTCCGACTTGTAAATTCAATGTTTTCAATATTTCTAAAGTTACTTCGGTTTCTTACTACGAGGGTCATCCGGAAAGTAGTACCCGTTCGTGAAATAAAGACACAAAAGTAAATATTAACAAACATAAAAAATTTTATTTGAAAGAGGATACTTTAAACTACTTCTCAACATAATCTCCAAGCAAATTAAGGCATTTGTCATAACGTGTGACAAGTTTCTGTATTCCTGCTGCATAGTCCTTCGCCGCCAGCTCATTGAGATACGCGAGGGACCCATCTTGCACAAATTTTTGCATAATGCAGATGGTGTTTAACAATTTCATGAACAATTGTTCGAGAAACATTGGGAAAATGCTCACAGATGTCATCAATTGTGACGCGCCGATCGTTCCTCACGAATTCGTCAACTGAGCTCACCAGTTGGTCTGTAATGACAGACGGTCTCCCCGAACGCTCATCGTCGTGTGTGTTCCCCCTCCCCATGTTGAAGTTGCGACACCACCGCCGAACAGACGACTCGTCCATTACATTGTCTCCATACACCTCCTTTAATTGGCGATGAATATCACATGGGCGAACGTTTCTTGCATTGAGGAATTTAATCACTGCCCTCACTTCACAACTGGCGGCGTTCTCAATTTTTTTAAACATTGTAAACAATCACAGAAACAACACAGGCAATGCTAGCGTCACGCAACTTGGCTCAGAGAAGGCAGACAAGCCACTGAAGCTATCTGACCTCGTCCAGCGGCTACTCGCGTCGTCAGCACTTCATGCGGCACGAACGGGTACTACTTTCCGGATGACCCTCGTTTTATGATTTCTGATTGTTCGGGGAAAAAATGAATATTTGTACCTATCTGTCCTGGAATCTATCTCCCTTAGTTTATCTTTGTGGTCTGATCTACCCAAGTAGTGTGGGGCCATTATAATTCCTTCAGTGTCACAGTTTAACTCGTTTTTTCTGAACTTTTCTAAAAGTCTAAGCCTCGCTTGCTCTCTCCGCACTTCAAGTGGTTCCCAGCCTAAATCCCCTAAGAGACCTGTCACACTTGTGTTCTTATCATAACAATTTTTAACGAATCTAGGGGATTTTCTCTGGACTTTATCTAATTCTTTTTGCCAAATTTTCTCCCACGGATCCCAAATACTTGCTGCATATTCCAATTGAGGTCTAACTAGAGCAAAATAACACCTCTCTTTAACTTTTTCATTACATTTCCCCACCACCCGTTTAATGAAGCCAAGTTTCTTTAAAGCTGATCCGCATATTGTCCTGATATGTGCTCCCCATGAAAGACGTGGTGTTAGAACAACCCCCAAATATTTAACTTGATTTGCCGTAGTCAATACTGAACCCTCTATTTTGTAGTTTATATCCTGTTCCTCGCTTCCTTTATTCCAAAATTTCAAAACTGCGCATTTATCTATATTAAGTGTTAATCCCCATTTATTGCACCATTCTGAGATATTGTCTAAGTCTCTAGAGAGTAGCTCGCGATCTAGTTGGCTCCTTATTTCCCTGTATATCACCGTGTCGTCAGCAAATAACCTTAGATTGCTACTAACGTGTGTACTTAAGTCATTTATGTATATTAAGAACAGAAGAGGCCCTATTACACTTCCCTGGGGGACGCCCGAAGTTACATCTCTATCGGTTGAGCACAACCCATCTATGACTACTATTTGTTTGCGGTTTGACAAGAAGTCTCTAATCCAATTAATTATTTATTGTCTTCCTCTCCTATTATATGCTGGTGGTCGAATCTACCAATGCTATTTGAATCATAATTCTCTCAATGTCACAAGAAAACTTAGGTGTCCTGAGCCATTCTAAAAGCATCTTTCATGCTCTCTTTATGATTCAAGAGGCTTTCGACGCGATACCTCCAACGTGACCGTTAAGCTCTGCTTCTTCTCGTAGCAATGTTTAGCAAACATGGCGGATTTTCTGTAAACATTATCTCAATTTACAATTCATGTTTTCTGCCAAAATACTTTATTGAAAATGTGGTCTAAAGATAAGTAGCATATCTCTCTTAATTATCCATTAAATTTTCTGCCAACTGTCTTATGAAACGTAGCGTCTTGAAGACTGACCCATATCCTTCTCATGAGTTTCCTATAACAAAATTATGTCCGTTTAACACAGGTTCTTATCCATTTCATAATTTACGTCTTCTTTGTCCTTTATGTTTCTGCAAAAATTATTGTGTAACATTTTATGATATTTAATTAAAAACCCTCCTTCCTAAAACCACTCAGGTCAAATGATTTTAATGACTAGACTGCATTCCATTGGTGTCTTTATTACTCTGTAAACCACTGTGCCGGGGCAAAGTGTTTGGCGGCTTGAAGATTGACTGCTTTTCTGGACGCAGTATTGGTGACCAAGAAAACAGATGGAAAGCCGGGTCATGCGGTAGGCCTGAAGAAGACGCACACTGACTGGTGCCTCCACGCCCCTTCCCATCACCACCTGATAAGGAGGGCATCGCTGATCAAGACACTTGTTCACCGGGCATACTCCCATCTCGGACGCCGAATCACTCCCTTCGGAAAAGAGGCCCCCGAAGACTGCTCTGCGGAAGAGTGGTCAACCCAGAGAATTGATCCTGAAAAGGCTGCCAAAAGGAAGGAAAAAAATGCAGGATTTCGCCCAAAAAGGACTTCCGAGGTGGAAGACAAGTCGAAACTGGAAACGTTCGGGGTCAATGATCTGGCGTCGTGACACGCTATAATCACTCGAAGTAAAAGGGAGGGATGATACCCCAACAAACCAAAGGACCCATCCTAGACGCTGCCTATGAAGGAGTTTATGAGATAAAGTGCCGCTGTGGAAAGTCCTACAGAGGACAGGTAGGAAAATCAGTCAAGTGCCGCTTCCAGGAACACCAGAGAGCCCTAAAAAGCAAACAATTCCAATTTTCAGAAGTGATAGAACACGACCGGTCAGATGCCCGGGAACAGGATAAACTTGGACGAAGTCAAGGTGATCTCCGAAGAATCACGTTACTATCCTTCACTTATCCGCGAGGCCAGGGTAATTTCTAAACATCCAGGTATTTTCAACTTGGAAGACAGTTGCTGGCTCTGCAGCACGTGGAAGCGGTTGATCCGACCAATCGAAAAGCAACAACACCATCGATCTAACTATATAGGAATGGGCATAATTGCGTCATCACTTTGACCAAAGGACACCAGCTAAAACGTTGGCGAAACTATCGTCAGGAGAAGGCAACACACGCGGTGAAATCTCGAAGCATGCAACCTTCACATTCGCCACGCCGCATATCTAATCCTCCTGGCACTATCATTCTATCCGCACGTAGAGTCATTCAGATGGTGCAAAAGAGAACAATGTAGAATCGAAAGGCTTAAAAGATGCTAGCTCTCACTTATGATGTGAGAATTGAAAAGTTAAGTCATCGACTCAGGAATGATTTCCAATACCGTGTTACATAGTTTTAAACCTTAATTTAACACAGCCATTCTTATATTAAAACACTAACAGTAACTCATTTCGCAAACATTAATAATTAAATAATATATTAATTCATCTCAAAGCAACCATTTCAGAGTGTAAAATTCATTCGCCTTGATCGGGATACGAACCGGGATCCCGAGTGCTTTGGCCAGTTAAGCTATCGAAGCGTCTTTTTAAATTCTGAAATTTCGTTTAAAGAGTTGAAGAAGACGCCTCGATAAATTATCTGGCTAAAGCACTCGGCCAGACATCAAGGGAACCGGATCCGAATCCCGGTTAAGGTGAATGATTTTTACATCTGGAATTGTTGCGTTGAAATGCATACTAGTATTAGCGGTTGATTTCGTTAAAATCTCCCGCAGTTTCTGGGAATATTAATTCATGTTTTTTTTACCACAGGCAAACGAATTAGAATTATACAATTTTATCAAATGCCTTACTAAACTTTTAGTGTAAAATCAAACACTAACTAAACTGCAAATTTGTAGCTCCACGTATAGGAGCTAAAGACGACATGGAACGTCGAAACCCGGATCATATCAAAATAAAATATCTCGAGATCGCAGAGTTATAGTTTTGCATTTTGGTGTAAATCGATTCCACCCCCCAATTTTAGTGAGGTGTCATATTGATGGTGGATGCCTGGTGTGGGTTCGAGGGATGCCAAACTCCGCGGAGGTGGTTGGTAGGGTCAGGTGCAGATGTAGCCGTTAATCCCTGCTCCCCTCCCTCCCCACCCCCGGGGTCTCCACCCCCGTCTGCCAACACACTAGCGCACCCTCTCCACACAAAGGGGCTTTTAAAAATCTCGAGAATTATGAAAATGGAGCAGGTGCTTGTAGCCGTCGCTGGAGCGTACGAGAAATGCGAGAGGGTGGAAGGGGGTTCGGTCGGGGGATGGTGAGGGGCTCTCGGGTCGGTGCCGGCAGCGGGCGGGCGGGGTAGTGGGAGAGGGGGGTGGGTGGGTGGGTGTTGAATGGGCTTCGAGTGGTGACGGTGGGGAGGAATGGGGCGAGGAAAGGGGAGGGTGGGGGCGAGGAGATGAACGGGGGAGGAATGGTGAACTCTTGCGAGTCGTGTGATTTCGGTCCTAAGTGTCAGGAGCACGCCGGGTCAGTCACGGCAATAGTGACCACACTGAGCTGTAAATCCAGTTTTCACATCGGATATGCCCAAACAGTCCACCCTCACCTTCCATCCTCTCTCTCCTCTACTTTGGGATTCACCGGAACGAATGATTCTTTTCATATTTGGTGCTATTTTTACCCGTACTGCGATGCTCCTCAACTATTGAATCAGTTGCAGGTAATTCCCTCCATGAAATACGTGGGACTTCCTCACTTTTAAAGTTGTAAGCACCCATCATACACTCACACACACTACATGTATATATGTAAACATATGAATGTATGCTTATACATTCATATGCATAAGTATACATTCATATACATGTATATATATATGGGTATATATATACATATATATATATATCAGTCAGTAAGGTAATCTACCGGTTAAGGTAGGTTTTTCGATGGGCACAACTACCAAACAAATATTTTGTGACTACTAACAAAACACAACCCTAAATTCTACTCTACACCAGGTCCCTCTTCATCTCTGAGTACTTTCTTCCGCCCTTCATCCCGTCCAACATCCCTATCCTGTTCCTTCCCTTTCCTCTTTTGCCCAACATTCTACCATCTATCACAGTCTTCAACATCCCACTGCCGGTCAACACCCCCTTCATCCACTTTTCCTGCCTCCATAGGATTGCTCCCAGCAAACCCCTCTCTTCGCCCACCATACCAAGTACTTCCTCATTTGTTTTCTTCTCTGTCCATTTCACCTTCTCCATTCTTCTCCACACCCACATTTCAAAAGCCTCCAGTCTACGTCTATCCTCCTGCTTCAATGACCACGTTTCCGCGCCGTACATAACTACGCTCCATATCAAAGTTTTTACGGTTCTTTTCTTAACATCCTTACTCAACGTCCCCGTCATCAACTCCCTCCTCCTCGTGAAAGCCTCTTTGCCTAGCGCAATTCTTCTCCTTACGTCCCTACTACTTTGACCGTGTTGGTCCAAAACACTACCGAGATACGTAAACTGTTCTACCTGCTCTAGTTTTTGCCCTCCTATTTTAATGTTAAGCTTGGCCTTTTTCTTTCTTGAAAATCGCATAACCTTTGTTTTATTAATATTGATTCTCATCCCATACCTGTCGCACTGAATTTCCAATTCACTCAGCAATGCTTGCAGCCCCTTGGTTGACTGACAAACTAAAGCTTGGTCATCAGCAAACCTAACTGAATTTACGAATTCCCCGCCCACTTTCATTCCTACCTCTAGTTCTTCCCATGCCTCTTTGATCATTTCCTCTGCATACAGGTTGAACAGCAACGGTGATAATGGGCAACCCTGCCTTACACCCCTTCCTAACACTGCCCATCCTGACTCCCCGTTTCCCACCCGCACCTGAGCAGTCTGTGACATGTACAGGTTGCGGATTAGCCTCCTTTCCCTCCAATCTATTCCTATTTTCTGCAATATACTCATTAGTTTTTCCCAATTCACTCTATCAAACGCTTTTTCGAAATCTACGAAACAGGCAAATACCTCCTGGTTGTGTTCTATATTCCTCTCGATTAATAATCTCATTACTGCAATGGCATCACGCGTACCTCCCCCCTTCCTAAACCCAAACTGATCATCCCCTAAGTAATCATTTGCCCTACTCTCTATCCGTTTGTTTATGATCCTGAGAACAACTTTAGCTGCGTGGGATATCAAACTAATTGTCCTATAGTCCTCACATGACGTGGCCTTTACCTTTTTCGGAATCGGAACTAAAACTGCTCTCACAAAGTCTTCCGGCCAGATTCCCTCCTCATAAATGCTACGGATCAGCCCATATAGCCTCTTCCTCCCACATTTTCCTAAGCATTTTAGAAGTTCCACGGGAATGTTATCTACCCCCACGGCCTTATTTAGTTTCATCTCCCTTAATGCCCTTTCTATCTCAATGTCTAAAATGCCTGGACCTAAGCTGTCTTCCTCTACGTCATTTTCTTTTTCAATGTCTAACTGTGTTGGTCTGAGTTCTTTACTATACAGTTCTTCTATATACTCCTTCCATCTCTCTTGGATCTTTCCTGCGTCAACTATTACCTTACCCGCCTTATCTCTAACTATTAGCATAGCTCTTCCTTTCTTACTTCCCGATAACGATTTAACTTTGCTGTACAGCGCACCGATTTCACCCTTCCTCTGCAGACTTTCCATATCCTCGCACTGCGTCTTCCACCATGCTTCTTTTGCTTTATTTGTTGCCCGCCTCAATTTATTGTTCAATTCTTTGTACTTCATTTTGCCTAATTCTGTATTTATATTCTTCCATTTTCGCCGCTCATCCATCTTTGTAATCATCTCATCCGTGATCCATGGTTTCCTAGTCCTTTTAGCGTTAACGGTTCCAATAGTGTCTTTTGCGGCTTTAGACAACCCTTTTTTGATCATTTCCCATTTTTCTTCGATAGTAATAATCCCTTTACCATCCTCCATTATTTTCTCTACCGCCTGTTTGTATTCCTTCCTTTTCAACCCATTTAATGCTTCTACATTCCATTTTCTAACTCGCCGCCCCTGCCTTATCTTTTTGAAACGTACGCTACTTTTCATAACAATATATATATATATATATATAACACTTTTTGAAAGACTCACGGACGTGAATAATAATGTATAACACTTAGCACTAGTGGACACAGACAAAAACACAGAAACACACAAAAAAAGAGACTCACTATTTTTCGAATTTTCGGTGGTCGTTGCCACCTTTATCAAGGAGGAGAGGGACAGAACTGAAGGGAATACGAGGGCTGGAGCGATGGATGGAAGGGGAAGGTGGGGAGGGAATTCCGAAGGGACGGGTTTGGAGGGGCAGCGTTAGAAGGGTGGGGAAAATGTAGAAGGTGATGGGGGTGGAAGGGGGATGAAAATATAATTAGAACAGGGTAATTAGTGCCTAATATTGATTCCTGGCCAGTTCCAGGACTCCAAAAGCCAGATGAAGGATTGCTCTAGTGTTTTCAGTTTCAGAGGAGGATCAGAGGGTGGGAGGGATGCTATGATTGATACACTATAGCATTTATCAAAGGGAGTAAATTTCCCTCTCCCTTTGATAAATGCTATAGTGTATCAATCATAGCATCCCTCCCACCCTCTGATCCTCCTCTGAAACTGAAAACACTAGAGCAATCCTTCATCTGGCTTTTGGAGTCCTGGAACTGGCCAGGAATCAATATTAGGCACTAATTACCCTGTTCTAATTATATTTTCATCCCCCTTCCACCCCCATCACCTTCTACATTTTCCCCACCCTTCTAACGCTGCCCCTCCAAACCCGTCCCTTCGGAATTCCCTCCCCACCTTCCCCTTCCATCCATCGCTCCAGCCCTCGTATTCCCTTCAGTTCTGTCCCTCTCCTCCTTGATAAAGGTGGCAACGACCACCGAAAATTCGAAAAATAGTGAGTCTCTTTTTTTGTGTGTTTCTGTGTTTTTGTCTGTGTCCACTAGTGCTAAGTGTTATACATTATATATATATATATATATATATATATATATATATATATATATATATATATATATATATATATATAATACACAGTAACACATAATATAGAAACACAAAAAAAGAGAACACTCACACGTATTTTCTTGATATTTCGACGGAAACAATCCGTCTTCCTCTGAAGATATAGAAGTAATGATTACTTCTATATCTTCAGAGGAAGACGGATTGTTTCCGTCGAAATATCAAGAAAATACGTGTGAGTGTTCTCTTTTTTTTATGTTTCTATATTATGTGTTACTGTGTATTGTACTATTCGGCACTTCCGTGTTACGTCTATGAAAGCATATATATATATATATATATATATATATATATATATATATATATATATATATATATAAAGCATATATATTAATGTATATATGTTTACATATATACATGTATATATATATTATTTATATATATATATATATATATATATATATATATATACATATATACAAATCAATATTAATAAATCAAAGGTTATGCGATTTTCTAGAAAGAAAAAGGCTAAGCTAAACATTAAAATAGGAGGGCGAAAACTAGAGCTGGTAGAACACTTTACGTATCTCGGTAGTGTTTTGGACCAACTCGGTCAAAGCAGTAGGGACGTAAGGAGTAGAATTGGGCTAGGTAAAAAGGCTTTCACGAGGGGGAGGGAGTTGATGACGGGGACGTTGAGTAAGGATGTTAAGAAAAGAACCGTAAAAACTTTGATATGGAGCGTAGTTATGTACGGCGCGGAAACGTGGTCATTGAAGCAGGAGAATAGACGTAGACTGGAGGCTTTTGAAATGTGGGTGTGGAGAAGAATGGAGAAGGTGAAATGGACAGAGAAGAAAACAAATGAGGAAGTACTTGTTATGGTGGGCGAAGAGAGGGGTTTGTTGGGAGAAATCCTATGGAGGCAGGAAAATTGGTTGAAGGGGGTATTGACTGGCAGCGGGATGTTGAAGACTGTAATTGAGGGGAGAATGTTAGGCAAACGAGGAAAGGGAAGGAACAGGATAGGGATGTTGGACGGGATGAAGGGAGGAATAAAGTACTCAGAGATGAAGAGGGACCTGATGTAAAGTACGATGTTGTGTTTTGCTAGCGGTCACAAATTATTTAATTAAT
The DNA here is from genome assembly GCF_022747635.1 of Hetaerina americana. NCBI lineage: Eukaryota > Metazoa > Arthropoda > Insecta > Odonata > Calopterygidae > Hetaerina > Hetaerina americana. Next base: position 110,208,908 of record NW_027286874.1, read on the forward strand.
AATTATGTCCATCCAAAAACCTACCTTAACCGGTAGATTACCTAATAAATAAAATATATATTTATATAAATCTTTCATTTGTCGATTCCCATATAATTTTCTTGTCGTCGTTTTCAACTAATAATGCATTCACAAGCTTATTTACCTTTCTCTACTGCTTTAAAGATGAAGCATACGTCTGTACCTTTGCCCCCCCCCCCATCCTTTGCCGCGGACTCCCTCCCCCTCCGCCCGCATGCCTCGTCGCTTGTTCCGTTCCGTACGCGCGTTCGTAATCTCCTATCTCCCCCTCCACCGCCAGCCCTTCCCTCGCCATCCTCCCTCCTCTCTCCGACACTTAATTGGATTTTTAATTAAGAGGTTCAAGTTTTTTTCCGGAAATCGTAGAGTGCAGCTTTTTTGTAAAAATTGTCAGAATTAAATTGAAATCCAAATTATAATAGCTGTTCATTACCGAAGAAGAGATATTTCACTCCTGAAACCGAAATAAAGCCTTAATTGAATACATTTTGATGACTCGCTTCGAAAATTATTTTTCACTCTGATTTCAAAATATTATCAAATGCAAGTAATAGAACTTTAATTCTTAATTATATATTTATGTACCTCTCTTGTCATCTCAGTTTATTGGTATTATTTTTTGCTTCGATATTAAAAATTAATTTCTGATACTAAAATAATAGCAGCAAAAATTTATTTAAGCATAGTTTTTAAACGGCTTGTGTAGCGTTCAATGCATTTTATTTTACCACATTTATTCAAATTTGGATTTTTGATATGATATAAATGTCTAATTCATGAAATCAACAAAGCCGGTATAAGTTTTGAAATAAAAACGCTCTTAAATGTATTTTTTGGAAGATTAACCTCAATACCAGCTATTGATGGAACTTTTATGAAAAGAGAATTTGTTTGATTAAAAGTATGGGTATTTCATCCGCAGGCAGAGCAGATCACGTTTTTATCGTGTTTTGATCACTGAAAATATGGTGGGGCTTCATGTAAGTATGTCTTCTTGTCATATTGCACATAGGATGCAAATAGATCTTTAAAGTGACCCAGTTTTCAAATTGTCTTGGAATGATTGGAGATTGGCTGATGAAAAATGTATATCAGGTTTCCAATTTATATTGCCTGGGTTAAAAACACTAATTTTCGTTATGTTTTCATTTATCGCAATGCGCCAGGGGCAACCTCAGACTCTTTTATTAACTACGCGTTATTGCGAATGGTACTTACATACTTCTGGCCACTTACGAACAACCTAAGTGCTCAGAATTATTCTGACTCTGGACTATAAGCCAATCATATCACTGCTGAGGAAGTATTCACTGCTTTAAGCGTGTGATACATCAATAACGAACGTTTTCAGTTGATAGGAAATTACTCATAACGAGGCCTAAATACACGTAGTAAATGGGTGTATCACCAGCAAATATGATGATGATAATGAATTGGAGATGTAAGATTTCGTGAAGTTATCCTGGTTGTTGGTATTTGCTCACTCTGGTTAGGATACTTCAGAGATAACCAAGATATTATTGGTTGGAATAATCATTAAAAAGAATCGAATTCATTCGACTTACGTCCACGTAGTCTCCACTTATATAGAATTACTTTACAAAGCAGAACGATAAATGGTTTAAACCGACGGTTAAGATTTAAGGTTTTTGGATTGACACAACTACCAAATAAATATTTTGTTAGTCCTTTAAAACACAATCCAGCAACCTACTCTATATCAAGTCCCTCTTCATCCCTGTGTACTTCCTTCATCCCATCCAACATCCTTATCCTGTTCCTGCCCTTTCCTCGTTTGAACTAAAGTCCGAACTAGAGTATTTTGCCTTCTATTTGCAGTTAAAACCGATTTTATCATTTATGCACATTTAAGTTCAATGTATCGTTGTTAAACGGTGAATTGGAATAGAGTTATAGCGGAGGTACTAGATTTAAACCCTAGGTGCACCGCAATTATTCGGGGGATCACATCACAATAGCCGATCATTTTCCTGAGACTCTAAGCACACATTCGGAGTATTTCTTGTATGTTTCGAACAGACTGTGCATGATATGACTCCCTTTACAGTGCTACTTGACATATTATTAGTAAATAAGAAATCTATCTATTTTAAAGTGAAGAAGAAACCAGAAAAGAATGGGTTACCAACTCTTAAAAAAAATCTCTTCTCAGTCAGTATTAAAATAATTTTAAATGTTGACGGAAGTCGAAGATCCCTTCTTTATGTATGGATATCTGATGCAAGCTCTTGATACACAGTTTATATCATTCAACTAACCATGCTATAGTAAGGATGCATGGAAAAAACGACCTCTAAATAATTACGGATGTGAAAGTTTTGAGGTAGATTATACACGATTTTCCCGATGGTTTCTGCCAGTGTGTGTGTGTGTGTGTGTGTGTGTGTGTGTGTGTGTGTGTGTGTGTGTGTGTGTGTGGGTGCGTATCTGTGAGCGCGCGCGTACCGAGTTGAGTAAATAAATTTTAATTAGTGATTGGAATGTTTTCGACGCGTCAACTAAAATGCTTTCAGGGCGAGAAAAGAACAATAAACACTTCAATTCCTTGGAAGGTGAGGCACTAATCGGATTTTATCATAATTGACGAACTCTTAGTGAATGTATACTGGCATTTTAATAATATTATAACATTTTAATTCATATTTTTTTACTTTATTTGAGGTTAAAATTTAAAATAAAGTAAATAATGGTTATTTTTACACGTTTTTCGTAAAATATTTCCAAAATCGTAGATACTTATTAAATGTGTTTTCATTAATTCGTCTAATATAATCATCATATTGATTATATTTGTGGATATAAGTTATGTAAAAAGTGATGATCTCTTCGATTCATGCGAGATAATACTTCATATAATTCCTGATTACATTTCCAAAGCTGTTTCAATCAGTCACGATCCTCCATCAAATGGTGAAGTTTCAAATCTTGAAGAAAACTAGTAAAGTGAAGAATTAAAATACCCTAATTATGATCAATTGAAAGTTTGATTACTATTGAAACAATTATGGTTGAATTATTATTATAGTTAATATTTGACCCTTTAATGTAGGTCTCGGATGGTTAAAGAATTGACAAAAAACATTTATTTTTCTTCTACTAAACGCAAATTGAAATCTAGTAATGGCTTCTTCTTTCCCGCAAAAATATCCTTAATAAACCGGATTTATTCTATAAGACGCCATGTCGCCATCTGCAAAATAAACAAACTCATCCTGATTGTATTCGATGTCCCTCTCTATTGATAATCTCATCATTTATCTGGCATTACGCGAACCTGCCCTCTTCCTTGGCCTAAGCGGATCATGACCCCTGAGCAATCATTGGCCCTCTTCTCCTCCCTCTTTTTGATGATTTTAAGTATCACATAAACTGCGAGCAAAATGTTATTAATTGTTCTTTTTGAACCCAAGCTGATCATCCCCTGCTTAATCATTTAGCCCACTCCCCGTCCTCTAATTAATGATCCTAAGTGCCGCTTTAGCTTCGTCCGAAATCTAGCTAATTGTTCTATAGTCCTCATATTTGGCTACCATTTTTGAAATAGGAACTGAATCAGACGAAATCTTCCGGCCAATATCCTCTCTCATAGATATTACGAAATAGGCCATGAAACTCTTCCCTTCGGGTGTTTCTAAGACTTTAAGCTGTTTCGCGGGAATTTTATCCACCGTCACGGGTTTATTTCAATTCAATTCCCTTAAGTCTATCTCTCTCTATCAAGTCTGTCTGCACCTAACCTATCCTCATCAACGTCGTGTCACCTGTCTATGCAAAAATCCCCGTCATATAGACCACCTATGTTCTGCATTCTTCTCATCTCCATTGAAACTTTCGTTGCTCAGTCGATAGTTTTTATTATTTTTTTATCTTGGATAGTTTTCAGGAATTTTTCCATGCAGTGTAACTTCTCGACAGTGATGTCCTCTTCCTACAGAGCACATCAATTTCACCCGTTTCTCAGTAAACTTTCCGTATCCTTTTTCGGAATCTTCCACAACACTTCCATTGAACTTTTACAGTTTCCCCACTCAATTTATTATTCAACTCTGTGATTTCTTCCACCTAAATCCTTGTTTACATTCTTCCATTTACTTTTCTAGTCTATCTTCCTCATCAAATGTAATCTAGGGTTTTCTCATTTTCTTCCTAATTAATATTCCAAGAGTTTTGTTTGCGACTTTCTTCTATACCTTTTTCAAATATGTTCCCGTTATGGAAACGGTTTCCTGTTACCTTACAAAACATGGGTTTCAACGTGATGTCATAACCTAAATGACAGGGGGTGTGAAGAACTGACGCAGGGCGGACTACCTTCGCCTGGCTCCTTCCACCTATCTGGGGCCCGACCACGAGTGGTTGCTCCCGCCAGTAAAACTCTAGCCGTCATCAGAATACACCAACATGCCACTGTTCTACTCCATGGGGAGGGTATTATTAAATACATACAAACATCTATATCCATGGTTTGATACTGGTTTTTAAAATTGTGACCATAATGAGCATGTCATGAGTCAGTACTTCTATATCTTCAGAGGAAGACGGATTTTTTCCGTCGAAATATCAAGAAAATACGTGTGAGTGTTCTCTTTTTTTGTGTTTCTATATTATGTGTTACTGTGTATTGTACTATTCGGCACTTCCGTGTTACGTCTATGAAAGCATATATATACTCGTATATAAATATATATATATATATATATATATATATATATATATATATATATATATATATATATATATATATATATATATATATATATATATATTTGCATTCGTGTAGAATGAAAGGAGTTTTGCATGAATGCATACGCCTCGGTGGGTATAGTTTTGCATGATGCATGTGTTCATTTTGCATGTGGTTTTGTTCCTTTTTACGGGTGGTGACCTAACACCCCCCGCCACACACCCTTGCGGCGGCTGGCGGGGTATTATGTAGATGTAATACAGTTATGAGTGCAACTTTTCATTTGTGTACGACACATATGCAAATAAAGTAAGTCATGTATTTTTTACGTTGCATAGACCACTCGCAGGGTGTTTCAGGTATAAATGTAATTTTTCGATAAGCGAGATACATTTTGGGTGGGTTGTCATGCCAGTGAATATTTTCTGTTTTATATATGTTTAATTAACTTTATATATGCCTCCATATGAAATATATTAATAATTTTTGGGTCTAAATCTTTAAATAAGAAGATATATTATGATGTACCTGCCAGGGTTAATACGATGATTCAAAAGAAACGCCTTGAAACCTATTTTAACTCTCTATGATATGTAAAGAAACTACATTCCAAATTGACTCAATTTGTAATGAACCAAATTTGACAGTTACAAAATTTATTTTTCAATTTTGGGAATTTCTGTTGTTGCTTGAGTAGGCATTAGCGTTAATTAATTTTCGTTTTCAATCTGTTGTTTAGGTTGCAAATTAAACTGGCCTTCGGTGAATTTCTGAGCTGTTTGGAGGGTATTCATTTATATGTAAAAGAATCGCAAAGAGCCGAGGACCACGCTGCGCAAAATAAACTAATGGAATGGGGAGAAAATAATTAGCTTATTATTATAGTTAAAGTTTAAAATAATATTTATCACGTTTCATTTGAAAAAAGTAAATAACTCCAATGTTTCTTTAATATTCAGACTCTCATCCTTTTCTTCGGGAAAATGTTAATTTATTTACTAACCGACCAAATTAGTGAATTCTTTTGTTTTTATGAAAAATCAGTAATATTATCATGGACAAATCATTTAAATATCACTGATAAAATGCATTGGGAAAATGTGAGTATTTTACGAGTTGAACTAATTATTTAAGATTTAACTCATGGCCGTATTTCATCAATGTGATACTCAAGTAAACTCTTTTTCGGTGATTATTTTCATCTTCAGTGATAATTTATACTCATTGAAATCATCCTCAGTCGTAGATTGTTATGATACGCTGTATTGGTTGACCTTTTTGGGAGTTAAAGTTCGGAATGAGGGCATGAAAGCCTCTTCGAATGTTCTGGCTGCTAGACGCCTTGGATGCTCGATTAGTAGAACCCGTGTTTTACTCCTGGGAACCCGAAAGGAGTTTTACTAGGGTACCATTGGTCGGCTTAAAAATCAGATAGAGCATATTAAAACGAGGAAAAATAAAACGATGTCATTTTACAAATAAGTTTTAGGCTTACCATTTAATTATATGCTAATTCGCCATGGCATTTTATTAAACTGTTGCGTATTGAAAGTTGTATACATATAAAAAGAGATTTTTTATGAATGACCTTTGCATTCTCTTCTCAACTTAAAATATGTGACATATCTTTTTGATAGTGACGTCGTGAACGACTTTATGCTCTACAATTCTTCTCTCAATTTGCAATCCATTCTGATTGGACACGTAAAACCATGCTATTATAGACTCCAGATTGTAGTTTTCGTTACGTTATTCAATATTGATTTAATATCAATATTATTATTAACGCAAATTCTTCTGAAATTTAAAGCATTAATATTCCTTCAGCAAATGGTCCGCTTTTTATACGATTTATTTCGGTTAATGCCTAATTTACGATTACGTGTACTGATTGAATGCGTGTATTCGGTTAAAAACGAGTAAATTTAAATCACAAATATTGATTGTATTTTGGATTAGTCACGGGGAATCTCTTTCAATGCTAACTCTTTTATTAATTCTCACTAAAAGTTTTCAAGGTTTGCCATTATTGGTAAATATTTCCACCATTAAAAATAAAATAATTTGAGGGATTAAAAAAGTTATCGGTATTATTATTACATTATCTGTTAAAATAAAATAGGATGTATCGGGAAATCAACTTCAATAAAAACATTTCATTTCAATGGATAGAATTGAAGCGAAAAGCTGTGTTCCAATGTTCCAATTTCAAGGGAATACGCGTTCAAATATTTCACAAACATTGATTTTTACTGAGCAAAGTAATTATTTTAATGTCTTGATAAAGAAAGGGGTTATCATGCTTGTAGCATAGGGGTGTAACATTTTCTGATTGGGAATATTTATTTTCAATCGTAAATTACTGCTTTTAAATTAATATTTGACGTAGACTGGAGGCTTTTGAAATGTGGGTGTGGAGAAGAATGGAAAAGGTGAAATGGACAGAGAAGAAAACAAATGAGGAAGTACTTGGTATGGTGGACGAAGAGAGGGGTTTGTTGGGAGCAATCCTATGGAGGCAGGAAAAGTGGATGAAGGGGGTGTTGACCGGCAGTGGGATGTTGAAGACTGTGATAGAGGGTAGAATGTTGGGCAAAAGAGGAAAGGGAAGGAACAGGATAGGGATGTTGGACGGGATGAAGGGAGGAAGAAAGTACTCAGAGATGAAGAGGGACCTGGTGTAGAGTAGAATTTAGGGTTGTGTTTTGTTAGTAGTCACAAAATATTTGTTTGGTAGTTGTGTCCATCAAAAAAAACCTACCTTAACCGGTAGATTACCTTAAAAAAAAAAATCACTCAATAATTAACTCCATTCGGGAATCTTTCTATTGACTGTATGCCCTCACCAATATTCAATTTTGAGAGAATAGTGAAGTTTTTTATTGAAGCAAATTAGTTCTACGTGCCTAGTTTTAATAGTGGAACTAAACACGTAAACCGAACCTTATATTATGTTGGCTCATTGGAAACATTATTTGAAATTAAAAAAAGGAGACGGAATGTTTTTAAAACGGACTACCAGCGGCGTTTACAATATACGAGATGACATCAAGAACATAATACGAACCCCAACGTATTACGGGCGGAGGGATCACGAATATAAGATTAGAGAGATTGACTGCAGGACTGACAGGTTTACAAATGTCAATTTTTCCAAGAACAATTAGAAACCTGAATGCTTGTAACCGAAATCCCACAGGAGTCAGTTCGACACAATAAGTGTTAACCTACAAGGTAGGCACTGCGCATAGTTATACGAGTATATATAGTATATATATATATATATATATATATATATATATATATATATATATATACTCATATATACAGAAACATATATAAGGAAAAGGGATAGGAACACGTATAAAGGACGAACACAATAGAGGTGGGGAAGGCGGAATCGAACGGATCACAAGAGTAAAAATATTTCCTCAACCGGGACTCGAACACCGGATCTTTCCACTTGCCGGGCGGATGCTCTTAACCACTTGAGCTATCGAGGATATGTAATTTACTCTGAGATCCGTGGGTCTTATATGCCGCCAAGCGCCCCGATTCTTTAGCCAAGAGATGGCGTCTGTTTACTCTCTTTTTACTCTTGTGATCCGTTCGATTCCGCCTTCCCCACCTCTATTGTGTTCGTCCTTTATACGTGTTCCTATCCCTTTTCCTTATATATGTTTCTGTATATATGAGTATTTATTCGCCGTTTGGCGGGATTTCGTGTTTGAATGTATATATATATATACGTGTGTGTGTGTTTATTTTATTTTCAGGTTCCCCCACCTTCCCCCATCCATTTGAAAAACCCTTTCTCCCTCAGCCCTTACCATTTCCTCATGGTGCTGCCCCCCTGCCACACACATTTTGGTGGCTCGCAGGGTATTGATGTAGATATAGATGTTAATTTACCAATGAAACCCCTCTTTTTTATCTTTTCTGTCTTTTTATCTGAACTTGTGATGCAACAATTCCTCATTTATTCTTAAATCATTGGAAACGCACATCCATTCTAACATCTATCTTGAAACTTCTTTTATGCAAACATATTGGTTAATAGTGATTATTATACACTTTAAGCTGTTTCATTTAGAAGTACACGTAAGAGGACTCATTGAAAAACTGATTTACTATGCTCAAAGGCACCGAAGTATATTGATGAAAATCAAATCTTCAGGTTAGCCCAAGTTTGAGATTTGAGAATACGGCGCCCAATTAGGCAAGGGAATTCCGAAAAATTCAGGAATTAAGGAGGCCGGTACTATTTTTCTAGATAGTGCGACCGATGTGCAAAATATCTAATTTCACATCAAGAAATTTTGAAGAAGGTTAATCTGGAAATAACAGTTATCTGTGAAGTAATCGCCGCAATGAAAGGTGTGACGTGCTTATGCCTAGAATATGGATAGTTAATGTTTACCATCGTTACTTCCTACTTTAAAGATAATTTTCGAAGTCTAGAATTTGAATGTTTAATTCAAGTATCATCGGTCCTTAAGACAAGCTTGGGAAAATGTATAATGAAGAACTTTATTCCGGGAAGGTTAATTAAAAAATTCAGGTGCTATATGCTGAAGAGTTGTCGATGGCAAAAACAGAATGATAGTGATAGTCATTGGGCACTGGGAATTCTTCAGAATTTCAAATTTTCAAAAAGCGTCAACAGTTATGGTCAACTGTGTTACCATTAATGGGTCACATTTCCTCATCGCAGATGCAACTAAATAATATCTCTAAGGAACTTTAAAAACAATTTTTTGAGTATTTGTCAGTTTTTATCAATATATTTGCGATCGATTTATAGAATGACATAAAGAAATCAATTTTTTCTATTGATCCCATTTTCCATGAAAAACCTTACTTGACATTTTTCGTTTGGATCACACCTCTCTTTGCTATTTAGGAGACAATGCATCTTCAGAATCTAATGAAGAGGGTCTTTTAATAAAAAAATGGAATAATGATGTGCTCTAAATATAACAATGTTATAATGGGTAAATGGATTCTTTTATTTATAATGGGTTATTATATTGGGATATAATGATATTATTTTGATGGGTGTATATACGAGGGTCATCCGGAAAGTAGTACCCGTTCGTGCCGCATGAAGTGCTGACGACGCGAGTAGCCGCTGGACGAGGTCAGATAGCTTCAGTGGCTTGTCTGCCTTCTCTGAGCCAAGTTGCGTGACGCTAGCATTGCCTGTGTTGTTTCTGTGATTGTTTACAATGTTTAAAAAAATTGAGAACGCCGCCAGTTGTGAAGTGAGGGCAGTGATTAAATTCCTCAATGCAAGAAACGTTCGCCCATGTGATATTCATCGCCAATTAAAGGAGGTGTATGGAGACAATGTAATGGACGAGTCGTCTGTTCGGCGGTGGTGTCGCAACTTCAACATGGGGAGGGGGAACACACACGACGATGAGCGTTCGGAGAGACCGTCTGTCATTACAGACCAACTGGTGAGCTCAGTTGACGAATTCGTGAGGAACGATCGGCGCGTCACAATTGATGACATCTGTGAGCATTTTCCCAATGTTTCTCGAACAATTGTTCATGAAATTGTTAAACACCATCTGCATTATGCAAAAATTTGTGCAAGATGGGTCCCTCGCGTATCTCAATGAGCTGGCGGCGAAGGACTATGCAGCAGGAATACAGAAACTTGTCACACGTTATGACAAATGCCTTAATTTGCTTGGAGATTATGTTGAGAAGTAGTTTAAAGTATCCTCTTTCAAATAAAATTTTTTATGTTTGTTAATATTTACTTTTGTGTCTTTATTTCACGAACGGGTACTACTTTCCGGATGACCCTCGTATATATATGTGTGTATATATATGTATATATATATATATATATATATGTATATATATATATATATATATATGTGTATATATGTATATATATATATATATATATATATATATATATATATATATATATATATATATATATATATATGTATGAATTAATACGTGGTGTGTCCGAAAACTACCACGTTATAGTGGTAGTGGTGGTAGAACCCAGTCGCCGATTGAACAGAGACGCGGTCGTTTTCTTCTCGCGGCATTACGCAATCAATCTTTTTAGATATTCTCTATAGTTTTAGAACGCTTAGTAATATTGTTTGTTGATCGACTGAACTCTGGGAGCAAATTCGTAGTGTACAGCACCCTCACAATAAAAAAAGAATGAAAAAAAACGGTCGGATACTTTTCGGATCAACATCGTTTTTATCAAGATTAACCCGTGTCTAACCCAAGATGTCGATGAAGCGATATTAATTATGCTACATAGGCAATAACCAACTTCAACCGACGTTTCCTCAGCTTAAAGCCATATGATTCCTTCTGCTGATACTCTGCTGTCATCACCTATTTTACTCCAGTGAAATTCTTCCCACGGCAGCATTATCGCAAGTATTTCGTGGTAAATATCTGCAGGCATTGAAGAACGTAAACACTCTACTTCAGTGCTTCAGAATCGTTTCTCTCATTCGCGTCGGTCATGAGGAAGGAAGGCTGGTGGGAGAGAGAAAGCAATCAGAGGGCGGTGGACGATTTTCAGACGATTCTCCGCACACGAAACGGCAGCGGCGCATTTTCCCGATATTGAAAACATCCAAGTCGATCTTATATGAATGCTGGTCTCATATTTCATAAGCAGACGAACAAACGGTCCAACCCGTCAGTCGTCGGATTTCCGAATCCTCTTTCGTCACAGCGCCCCATCCCTTTCACCTCCCACCCACCCGGCCTCCGCACCCCCGTCCCAACCCCCGCGTCGCCCTCTCCTGCTTTCCCCCTCCCTCCCTCCTCCCCCATCGACTCCCGTTCCCCTCACCAGAGGCGCAATGGCGGTATGCTCGTTCAGTTTCTTGTGCGGGAGAAACCGCTTCGGCGTCTCTGGAGGTTCCCTCCCTCCAGGTGTCCCAACCGTAAGGGGCCAGATTTTCCCAATGCTGGAGTGTTTTCGGTGATGGTGACCTGGAGTTTTAGTGGTAGGGATTTTGGCATATTTAAAATCTTATGTCGTATTCGCTTAAACTTTTGTTGTCGTTACGAATCACCTTCAGTACGCTGTAGAGGGCTACTTTGTGGCCGAAACACACGTATTCGTATTCACCTTTCTCATCCTTTTCCTTTTGTTTTACCCTTCACCCCATCCTTTGACTTTTGGCGCTAGCCAACTAATCTCATTTGTACTTTGTTTTGAAAGGTAAACTGTTTACGGCTATTGGAGTTTTTCATTTATTCAATTACGTCTTAGAAATCAATAAATTGTTAATTATATGTTTATTCGCATTATTCTAATCATAATAGGTCAATTTTAGTTTTAAATTGACTAAGACGAGTTAATCTTAGCTCGGGTGATGGCTTCTTGCTCAATGCTACTGGATCTTGGATCTCCATGCGCTGGGTTTCTTGCGACGATAGATTTGTTCCTGCTTCCAAAAGGGCGAGCTTTAGGACATACTATTCAAGATCCTTTAGAGACGATCACGAAATACCGAACAATCGGAGAACTTCGTCACAAATCATATATTTGTGTTTTCTTGGTGGTTAGAAATCTCTACTTTGTTTCTTAAAATTTATACTAAAGCAAGAAAATATCAGACAAATTAAATAGGTTAAGGAAGGGTATTGTCCTTCCTTAACATTTGAAACATATGCTTTATAGATGGCATACTTTCTAATAGAGCAATAGTTGGAAACAATTACCGCCATCTCTAGGTCAGGCCGGGCACTTCTGGGACCACCAACGTGGTGGGTCCATTAAATTTGGTACCGTATGAATGGGGAAGTAGTTGACATTGAGAGCTCACCCCGAGCGACGGTCACCAACTGTTCTATACATTATGGCGTCAAATTTTGTGGAAACCACTCAGACTTAAAAGTAACCCCTAGATTGGGAAAGAAACTTGAGTCGTCCTAGAAACATCGAAAGGAGTGAAGTTTCGAAAACTCTGCATCGTCAAGCTGAACTCAAATTTGTGAGAAAGATCTCATTTAAAAATTTTAAACGTTTGAATGCAGCAATTAGGTAAAGGTGTGAGTAATATCATTAGAGCACTGAACATTGAAATACATAAGGGGTGCGTAGGCAATCCTTCAATTTGGAGCGTAATACTTTGAACGAAGAGCTTGGGATCGTATCAAATCCCCACCCATGCTATGGCAAAATAAGCCGTATGCATAGCCTAATAGTTCAGACTTGTAAGTAATTGCTTGTGTGTGGCTGTTTGTTTGTTGGGATTGTCGCTGGGCCATATTTTTCATTTGAGCTGGCCTTTCGGTGACGTTCTAAGATTTCATCCGGCAGAAATCTGAAGGAGAATACTTCCAAAATACATTACGGCAAGAAAACTATAAACTTAGCTACTTAAATCAGTTTTATGGAAATAATAAATCGTATCTGTTACTTTTTAGCTATTTTGTCACGCAAATAATGTATTCAAGTAATAAGAATGGTCTACCCGTCTGTAGACCATTCTTATTACTTGAATACATTATTGTAGAAAATTGTAATCCCCATCTGCCTCACGGCATAATGATATTATGAAGATCTTCTTGCCGATGTACTTTACAGGTTGATTGTAACTGTATATTAGGTTAATTACATTATATCCATTCAAAACATTCATCTTGGAATAGTCTTAAAGGGTTACTGTAAAAAAATCAAGTTGAAGATGCTTTGAACCTAGAATTGCACGTGCATTAGACACCGCTATTACAAGTGCATATATATATATGGTATCTTTGGTAAATTGCAAATTTTTATATGAGTCCGGTACTTAGGTAATGTGTTGCCGCGGACACTACATAAAAATGGGACTTTTCTTTAAATCAACTGCATTCATTTTCATTTACCTCACCGTTAATGATTAAAGTTCTGTTTTTTGATGACATGCCCTTTGCCAATCACTGACAGACGAGAAATGCTCTCCATGCAAATTTGTATTTCCTCGGTTATATTTTTTCCTCCCTTATCTCTTTGTTTCCTTTCAATCTCTTCTCCAAAACTGAACAACTCAAATTAGTCTTATAAGGACGATTTTGTTTGCCAAGAAAAAAGATAATGCCAGAGTAAAATTCTTAAATCTGGTGGTATTGAAAGTCACAAACATTTGAACAATTTTTCAACCCCTCCAAATTCGAATTGAACGTGAAACGTGCATATATTTTGTTTTGCAATGATTAATGAATTCATAATTTACAATCCGAACTAGGTTTCATTTAGAAAATATAGCCGGTTTAAACAAAATACAAATTTATTCTCCGGAAGAGAAAATAGGGTATTCAAATTAATTTTTATTTATTTTTATTTTATTTAGCATTAGTCCGAAAACAGCACATTTTGGCCTTTACATCGAACTATTAACAACGATAACAATGGTCACAATTACAAACACCCAATCCTAGATGGAGGGAAACTCACCCAGGCGGGAATCGAACCCGCGACCCTTGGAATGGCAGAACAGGACGTTACCCCGCCGCCACCGGGGTCGGCCATAAATCATAACTCTAATGCAATATAAGGTATTAAAACGGTGACTCCAAAGGATAAATAATTCGACTTCAACAGCGTAAGTATGATTTTAATGCATCATTCACCTATTAAACGTTGATGTGGCATATTAATATCGTGGCTGGAGTTTGTAGAAGGGATACCATTTTTCACCTTTAAAATCAAGTTACTAACACAAAATCCATCGTAGATGCGACGATTAAAAGCCATGTTCTACAATCCAGCGTTAAAAATAATTTGAGGGTACTTGTTAAGGGGACCTAAGTAACATAAAAATTCAATTTCAAACCTTAATCTTTAAATTGACTCTTGATTCAATATTCAGACAGAGTTAAGTTTTAACTTGGACCATTCTTATTCTGTTTAATTCTTCCGATATCATTAATTTCTTCAAAGTGAAACCTGAGGGTGTTAAGCATAAAAGAACTTCTTTTGATCTTTGTCAAATATCCGGGTTATTGAAATTGATGCATGGTATCTCAAAGGCTATAGATTGGTTTCTCGGCGTCGGCATTAGCCTACTCTTTACGAAAGGCGCCAAGGGGTCCGCAGTGTAACGTCCCTTCCGACGGACGGCGTACTCACTCAAAGTGCCCTCCACAAAGCATCTCAAGTAGGGATCGAGATACCTCTGAAAAATATTGGTCAGGGTGGGAAGCCAGTACGTTAGCCCCCGCACCATCTCGATCCCCACATTTTAAATATAATTTGTTGAAGCGTAAGTGTCGAAATGTTTGGAGAACTATTTTGTATGAAAGAAATGTGAAAAATGTAGCAAATCATATAAACAATATAAAGATAAGTGAGAAAAGAGTGGTAGACACTGAAAAAGTTGCTGCTGCTGATAGTGGTTAAAATAGATGCCAACCGTTATACTCGGCCGATAGATATCACCAGACAGAAAACTAGGTTATAGAACTCAGTGAATAGGTTTTTTCTCTAATCCAAGGTATTTCAATGCCCCAGAATATATTACGGATGGCAATCACAGGGATATGCAGGAAGTATATTTTACGAAATTTAAATTTATTGTTCTGCTTCAAAGGATTAATCTTAGCATATTCTTATTTTTAAACAATTTTAAACCCCAGACGTTTAGATATTTATTTGCCTGATGCAAAAAGTATTCCTTATTACACATTCTATGTAATATTCATACCATTTACTTCTATTTCACTTTCCCTTTTGAATTCATGGTGTCAATTTGCCTATTTCTCGCGGTCATATTTTCAAATAAAACGAAATAAGCATGTATATTGAACTCTATTCGTCATGTATTAAAATGAATGTTTTTCTGATTTAAAGTAGTTTTACTTCGGTTAGTGAAGACAAGGAAAATAAAAATAAAACTTAATCACGAATGAGGAGGTATGTAAATCATCCGAATGACGCATTTAGTCTACAGAGCGTATAAAATCAGACTATTTAACTATCATCCGCCCGAAATTGCATCGATAGCATGAAACATTTATGGATGATGCCACCATTTTATGATTATGTCAAGCATGATACATAATCAAACGAAAGATCAGCAAACTAAGCAGCAAATTTACGGATCAAATAATGGAATAATTAACGATGATTGCCATTATTCGGAAATGTAATCATATGAAACTGAGCGGGGCATTTCATTAGATGAATGTTGGAGTCGCATAGATATCATCTATGGTCATCCTTGAACTCATTTGTTCACTTTGTACGTTGACAGCAGAGACAATACGGTTTTATTTAACGAGTGTCCTTTCATTATCAATTCAATCGGTCTTTATCGACTTATTAAACAATCCACTTTGTATATTCATTGCAATAATCATAAATTCTCTTGACCACTTTTGTTGTCATCGGAATAATTCCAAATCAATTCAAAAAAATGCATTTAATGCCGCTTTGGCAAAATTCCGTCCTCCCTTTGAGTACGCAGGGTATTTACTTTTTGCTGGCACCGAAATTTCTGAGAGTGCTTGTTTACAGAATAATTCATTTGTTTATGGACATAGTTTACACGGGCCAACCGTTTTATTCACGTGAATCAAAGTGATCGACCCTTTTATGGCGATTCTGGTGTTGAGTTGCTATGCATGCTGATACCATTCACCACATTGAACTGTCCTATTCCGACATTATGGCTATCTTTTCTAAAAAAAATGAATTAATTTGGTTAGTGCATGTATTAGTGCGGTTAATTTCATATTAGTTTAGTTATGTTGAGTGGTGCTTAACTTTTAATAAATTGAGCTAAAAATAAAATGCATTGCATACAAACTTTGACAATATTTTTGTAAAATCAAGTATATATATATATATATATATATATATATATATATATATATATATATATTTATATTTATATATTTATTTATAAATATATACGTATAGAGTCGGTAAAATACATTTCTTATCAAAAAACAATTTGCTATGCTTTTCTGATGAATGACGTTTTTCTTTGCAAAAATCTGAGGGAGATTTGCATGGCAATAGATATAAATGCGTTAAAAAATGAATTGGAACTTGCTGTAAACTTAAATGATAAAAGGTGGACGAGTATTTAATGTAATAATCCTTCTTGAATTTATATAAATTTCAATTTTCTAAATGTATGCTTTTCATTTCTATCAAATTGATGCGGTGATGAGGTGATGTTATTGTTGAGTTCTATGATATTCATGGATTTTATTATTTTTTCCTGTGAGCAAATGGCGTTTGAAAGCACCCATTTGGCCGCCATAGATTCTACGACTCTCTTTCTAAACCATATCTCTGAATGCTATTCTTGTGTTATAAAAAAATCTATTTTCTTCAATTTGATAGAAGCGACTTGTACGTTCAAACCAAACGACTAGGGAAAATCACAGATAGAATCAGAAATGAAAGGGCATCTCCGGATGTTTTCTCGTTCATTCACACGTCACATGTCGTAAACATGATTCTTTCACCTCACTTCGGCTTATTAAAAGAAAGGGCTTATGTATATCCCCGAGATAAATTGAATTTCAAGGGCATGCAGTTTCAGGGATTTAGGGCGTTTAAAAGCCCAAAATTGTGTGATTCTGCCACCTAAACATGGAGTTAATAAGATATGCGATTGAATATACCATTAGCTACGCATTAATAGGAAAATATATAAAATAATAATAAATTAATTTATCATGAAAGAAATGATGAATGCATGTTGGGTCACGAGCAAAGGGCTTCACTTGAACCGTGATTTGGGAGTTTAGAATGAGGTAGAGGGAAAATGCAATCTATTTCATTACTGGGGAATCTATTGCCCTTCCTTTAAGATTCCACGATCATCCTTTGATAAGTTTCCCCCAGAAAATGCCTCAAGGGAAAAGATTAGCGTTAATCAAAATGGCCAATGCGGAATTCCTTTATCTTGTTCAGGGAGACGAGGAGGAGCGGGCCAGAGAGTTTAATTCTCAGTGAGAAATTAGTCTCATTTCGAATATTTAGAACCGGAGAGCGATGGCGTTTCCGGTATGAATTCCGAGATCGTTGATGATTAAAAGCAGTGATTTCGAGCAGCGATTGGGTGGGGGGAGGTAGGGAGGGAGGGAGGGAGGGAGGGGGGTGGGATGGAGGGAGGGAGGGAGGGGCAGAGGTGGCCGAGACGGGCGAATTCAATCGCAGTGGAGCGATTTACTCGTATGTCGGGAAGGGAACGGGAGGCCGGGACAGAAAATGTATTCATGGACTAGGCGAAGGAAAAAGGGTTATCCTACACGATTACTTGGCCCGCTGAGAGGAATACATCCACTGCGCTGTTTGAATGAGAAAAGATAAAAGGAAATGGAGGGAGAGGGAGGGGATGGGGGTGGAAATGGGGGCGGGAGGGGAAACCCTCGCATGTCGGATCTTTCATAAAAGGCAGGAGAAAAAAATGGGATCGGAAATCGTCTCTGTTGGAGCCGAGGATTTGGTTTTTATAAAGAGGAGAGAAATGTTTTGTGGAAATTGGGACTGAATCATTGTGATTGTCCCTTTGCAATTCTCTCCTCGCCTCTTCCCCACCGTGAAGGAAAGGGGCCGGAGCGAGTTAAGGGTGGTTGCTAGGTGCAAGGGAGAGGATAGGATAGGATAGGTTAGGGGTAGGGTGAGAGATAAGGGTCGCTCCCCGCCCCCTGCGTGTGTGTGTGAGACGCTTCGGGCGACGCTTTTGAGGCGTGTGTTTATGGAGACCAGTCGCTCCAACAGACACCTGTGGGACCGTAGGCTGCGGAGACAATCTGGACATCTGTCGAAGGAATGGCGCAAAAAAAGGGAGAAGGACTGGAGGAGTGTTCTGAAAGGAGGGTGTGGCGGGAAGTGTGAATGGATACATAGACGATGAAAGGGGGGAAAACAATGTTGACAGTTATTGGAGTGATGTCTAAGATATAGACTTACGTTTTTCGTCGTACTTTTGTGAAGATATGTACAGAGGACACACACACACACACACACACACACATATATATATATATATATATATATATATATATATATATATATATATATATATATATATTTCGTCAAAGTAACACGGAAGTGTTGAATAACAAGCTTTGAAAGCAACAAACAATATAACAACACATAAAAAGATCACTCACACGTTTCTTGATCATTTCGACAGAATTCAACTCCGTCTTCATCGTAACAAATAGAAGTAATGAATGATGTGTGTATGTATATATATATACAGGGTTCGTCCGGAAAATAAGTGTACTGAGCTCAGGAAAAAAAATTTATTACACTTTTACATATCTTAACCTAATATTCCTCAAAATAGGACCCTTGTGAGTCGATACACTTGTTCCAGCGGCGTTCCCATTCCTGGAGCGCTCCCGCGAAGGCATCATCGGGAACCTCTCGAAGACTCGTCGTCGACCTCTTCTCTGCCCTCCACGAACATCTTGTGCCACCGAAAGATCATGTTTCTGGACATGGCTGACTCCCCGTAAGCCTGGTTAATCATACCGACAGTTTCGGTAGACGATTTCCCAAGCTTTACCGCAAATTTGATGGAATAACGCTGCTCCAAAAACTTCGGCATCGCGTTCCGTGACGTGGGTCGAGCGTGGAGGTTCGCGTTAACAGAGCTCCTCACTACACCACAGCTCAGAGCTGACTGCCTTTTTCAGCGTCACTTGCCAACATACCCCCCTCCAATCGCAGCCCGTCAGAGCGGTGCTGGGCGCGCCTGGAGCGGCGGGAAAAAATCAGTAGTCAGTACACTTATTTTCCGGACGAACCCTGTATAAACATACACTTAAGACCAAAATTTCTCTCTATTGGCTCTCAAAGTACATTGCTTTGAGATGCAGCATTTTGAGATTCCCCCCCCCCCCCCCAACCTCTGTAGCTTTCATTCGCATTCCATAAAATTTGATTCCGTAAGACTATTTGCTTTTGGCGGTGAAGCTCTTGCTACTGAGCGCACCCTGAGGAACTGCAGTAATGATTAAAACGAGCACAAATATTTGGTGAACTTATTCAATTCCCAGAAAAGGGATTGCAAGGTGAGTTGGGAACCGTGTTGCTTAAAGCGCGTGCTATTTTCTCCTATTCAGACAGCCCTCTAGGGACTTACTACGCCTTCATTTATTCAACGGCATCCCTGGATTTGAATAACTCCGACTTCAATATGATATAACGTGAATAGCATTGAACATTAGATTTCGTGTTTTGAGATTGGACATGGGCAGTATGAGTGAAATAAAATTGAAATGAACAAATAAAAATGAAATTAAAGAAGTAAAATGTGAAGATGTAAAATGTAAACTAGTGAATAAGTAAAGAATTTACCAGAGCCTGAACAACTCTAAAATATTATAGTGCTTTCCTTGCTTATGAATCCTTAATATATAATGTAAAACATAGTTTTATGGGAAACTTTGTTTCGAGGAATATCAAAAATGTTCAGTTATTTGGATAAAATAGATTACTATGAAAATCCCGAGCTTCATGGCATATTATATGCAAATGTTTTATAATCAAATATTTACCTAAGACCACGATATATTGTAGGGTGTTAAGAATAAATATAAGTTTATTAATTCCGCAGGGACCTTTTTAACCAAGATCATTTCCTGTCAAAAAGAACGATGGAAAACAGTGGAAAATACACATAAGGAAAGTAATTAACGATAAAAAATGTGTTTCGGTTACTTTGACAGTTCAAAGTTTATAATATTGAGTAGAACTAAGAAAATTAGAAGGTTTTCATTCGACATAAAAGTTTGCCTTTAGAAAAGGGATGATTACTTTGAAGGTATTTTTAGGACTTTGTCTCATTATTGAGGAAAGAACAAAAGAAGAACAGCAACCTATATTACCTCTTCAGATGGGTAAAATACGTTCGATAGAATTGGTTGGCGGCAATTATTCGCAATGGTGAAAGAGGTAGGAGGAAGAAAGGAGTTCAAAGAAAGGGATTGATGTTGATGAAGGACCTGAATTGGGCAGATGTAGCGGTGATGAGTTGCTGCGCCTTCCAAGGAAGTGAAAGACTCTTGCAAGGAGTGCGACCGGGTGGCTGTTTATCTTGGGCGTTATTTAATGGTTTTATTTTCGAAGGGATTGGATGAGGTGGAGGAAATATTGCGTGGAAGAAGAGGAGTTCCTATTCAAGGAGGGAGAATTGATAAACTTCGTTTTTCGGATGGCATAGCCGTGATGACCAAGAATGCGTATCATCTCTTAGGCCGTCTGAAAGGATTGAAGAACACTCATGGCAACTTTTACATACGATATGATCATTTTCAAAGCCAATTTAACATCACGGTAAGTAGTTTAAAAGCCTAGATGGATGATCACTTTGTAGATGGCAAGCAATCGTAGAACGTATATTCAATCACATACCTTGAGAGGAAATTAGCATCGGACGGCAGATGAGAAAGGTGGCAAAAAAAAAATCAAATGAAGACGGCAGTCAAGAGGAAGTAAAACTTGTATATATACGATAAGACCTCAGGATAAAACAGGCCAAATAATTTGTATGGGTTGTACGTTTAGATATGGTCCAAAAAAATCCGCCAGAATCCGTGAAAAATTGTTTTATTAAGAAGACGGGTGTGGCAGGCCTTTTAGGGGATTTAATCTGGAAGCCACTTGAGGTGAGAAAAGAACAAGCGAGACTGAGACTTTCAGAAAGGTTCAGAAAGAACGGGTTTAACATTAACACTAAAAGAATCATTATGACTGCACAGTTTTTAGGTTGATCAGACCACAAATATACGATAAGGGAGATGTATTCCAGTACAAATAGATACAAATACTCATTCTTTCCCCGGACAACCTGGAATCATAATAACAGGAAATTAAAGTCACTATAGAAACATTAATTACATTTAATTTACAAGTCAGTGCAAGATGTTGCATAGACATAAGGTGTATTCATAGGTGAATATATAGATGCATAGTAGTAATATGTATCTCTAGTTGATTGAATATGTAAATGCATGCATGTAAGTTATGAAGGTTTTTCCATGGGTATATTCCACTTTGTGGGTGTAGATTGAAATGAATTTGTGGGTTTTACATGCGGTTTTAATCTTAGTTACGGGTGGTAACCGAGACCTGTTCCGCGGCAAAGCATATCGTTTCCTCCCACCCACCTACTCCAAGTGGTTTGATCTCACTTCGAAGACTAGGAGCGGCACGGAAAATTCAATTGCATTACTATTGGAACGCACTCTGTAGATCTAGGTGCGGAAGTGAGATCCGCACACCCTGGGAGACGCGTAACAAGATAAAGATTAGCATTCGAGATGTGGTGCTAACATATAATGTTAAATTTTTTTTTTAAAGACCATGGGGTTTTTAACATGAACGTTAAAAATCACCTGGTCTGACGTGTCAAATGAGGAAGTTCGTCGAGGAGGAAAAGCCGTCGTCACTATGGGAGCTGAACCAGAAATGAGGGATACTTTGAAACGGGCGCTTCACAAGGCAAGAAGGATTAGTTTTAAGTATTCTCGAGGGTGGATAAAACACAAGGGAAAGACCAAGGATGGAGTGTGGAGATATGGAAAAAGACTGCTCCACCTACAGATCTAAAAAGAATGGCGCTGGTTGGCTTCCAGCATTATGCTTGACAACCGATGAAGAGGCAGAGTATTTGCTTTGAGTATTTGAGGCCAGGTATTTGCTTGGATTTATAGTACTTGTGAAAAGGATGCAAATACCGATCAACCAATCGTATGCGGGGCGATAAATCGTCAGGTAAATAAAAAAAACGGTGTTGTGGAGAAAATTATTCTGAGCAACTTAGTATTTTATACAGACTATATTATATAATATTGCCTTAAGTCGTAATGGGTTTACGGCCTGAGGAAATATTATTTAGTATAGTCAGTCTAAAATGACTTAAGAAGCTCAATTTATATTATCCAAATTAGTATTTGTTCTGCCTGTCCCTTATTGTATTTTACTTCTCACTGGCAGCTCAGTTTCACATGCATTTGGAATTATTTCATGCTTACACAGCGTAGCACTTATGTATCTGTTAGAATACTCATATCCTTTATTTGAATTATATCGCATATTTACCGACAAATGACGGTTAAGAAAATTTTAACTGTGATATTTCACATCTTTTATGAAATCACATTCCATGCCACACAACCTAACGGAGGCTGCAGGTTACCAAACGGATGCAGATGAACACAAGAGGTTAGACTGGGATTTTGATAAGATGCATATTGATAAAACTATAATTTAGGAGCAAAAATGAATACTATGAAGTGCATGGGGAAATATATATATATTTTAATTTCTTCTCATTCTCAAAGACCTGACAACCCGTTTTGATAACTCTCTCTAAATCAATCTCAAGGGAAATACATTCCAAAAGTAAAAATTTGATTCAGTCTAAAATAAAATAACGAGTGTCATAAATCAGACAAGAGTAAAACCAGTTTTTTTCTATTGAAAAACTGTATCAGAATCACTTAATAATGGCCGAATCTTGACTGACCCGTAAAAATAATTAATTTTTGAGCCTGCGAAATCGTTACAATCGCTATGGTCCCCGATCATTTATTACATTCTAAAAGAGGAAATGTACGCGATGGGCTGTCCCACATCCCATGTTGCCAGCTTATCATAATTTGGCGTACCTAACGGCTCGGGGATTGTATGAGAATCCTATTCCTGCTTTAATTCAGGATAGGCAAAAGAAATAATGAAAATTTATATATAAATGAAAACTCGCGCATGTGTACATGCATACTTTAAATTAAATATTACTTACATCTGTTCACTCACCCACGAGCACGCATGAATGTACATGAACAATATAAGTAATTGGCCTTTCGCACATAGAGTTCATTTGTAGAACATGAACACTCTTATGGAGGCCTAGATGCTCAAAACTCTGCGTTGCAAAACTTAAAGTCTATAGCCCATTCTTTTCTAGATCAACGCTACACCCCAGAAAGATGCCGCAAGTACGTGTGGCAGGTTTTCGTGAAATGTAAAGTGGCTTTTCATAATATGTAACGTAATGTACATCCCTGCTGCAGAATCCACCTGCACCACGCATCCACATAATGAAGAAGAACAAGAACGCACGAAGAAGGACATATTACAAATCTGGAGATGGTACAAAGAAAGGCTGCTATAAATGTACTGGGGAAGCACAGGAGGATGGAGAGATTGTGACTGAAATGTTAAAAACGCTGGGCTGGGAACCTTAACAAAGTAGAAAAAATCAAGCAGACCCTGTGGAATGTTCCGCATTCTGAAGGGAGAGAAAGCTTGGGGAGAACCAAGGAAACAGGCGGGAAATCCAAATTTTATGGAGAGGAAAGATCACAAATTCCGGGTAAAATGCCAGGCATAAAGAACAAATAGAAAAATTTTAATTTATTAATAAAGCAAATATTGATCGGAAAAGTTTACCTGCAAAATTATTCGAGCCTTTTCCTAACCGAGTATATGATTGGAAGAAAAGATGTAAACAATTTATGTATTAATTTGAAGGATGCGTTGTGTAAACGTGCATGTAACAGCTTAGCTTTGATTATTTTTCTCTTTTTGATAGGGGAAATGATATTGATGAAAGGGGAAATTTCCCTTTTGTGTTAGAAATTGGCGTTTGGAATTTTCCTATAAATGTGTTAATTTTTTCCGACTGATTTTATCTATCATCTTTTGTAATATTGATTGGATTTAAGCCGTCAAATTTTATTTTTCCTAGGCAAGTTTGATTGCACGTAATACTAAGGACTTGTGTGCCACCTGACATTGTCTATTTGCGCATGCGCGTTTAAATAATAATAATGCTTTATTGGCAACAACACGCACGTGTTGACGTAGACTTGCGCAGGCGAATGAAATGAGGGGGGAGAAGGACAATCGGAGGGAGTAGAGGTCATTCGGAATGCTTTGAAGAAGCGAACTGCAAGGACTTGAGCCGTTTTGCTTTCTCTCTCCGTTGGCGGGAGATGGGAGTGGGCGGGGCCGGTGGCACGCGTGCTGCACTCGGGGGGCGAAGGAGTGAGAGCGCTGGTCCCGCGACGCGGAAGGCGGCGGTTGGTGGTGTCGCTCCTGGAACAGACCCCACGGTCGCACGGTGCTCCTGAAAACAGAGGGCCAGGCAAGAGAATCTCTAATGAGGAAAAAAATAGAACCCAGCGGACTTGCCGACCGCTAACTCCACTCCCGGTGCCAGACATGGGCAGGGCGTGTGCGCGTCTCTCTCGCCGCGGTGAAAATTAGCTCACAAAACCGAGCCAGGGAGGGGGAAATCTTTGTGAAATGATGTTTTAATGCCCCTAATGTAAAAGTTTGAAATGCGTTTGCGAGATTTTGGGAGAAAATTATTATTACCTCACACACTGATTCTAACCATAAATACACACGGATGCTCAAGTAGTGAAATATTTGCTAAAACATGTATACCGCCCGAACGCTGAACGTCGGCGTTGAAGATGAAGAAGCTAAAAAAATTGGAAATTTAAATTGTAATCTTTAAAAAAAATTCTTAAGTAGCATAAACTGCGTATTTATTTCAACCCATGCTCTAATTGTTCAATTGACACATTATTTATTGTGCAAAGGTAAAACCGGGAGATTTAGGAAACGTAATATTCAATTTCAAATATATTTGATATTATGCATCATATATTGTTTGATAAAGATGTCGGCAAGCGAGCAAGCGTGGTGTAAATGTAAATGTAATTCAGTAAACAAAAGCGGTTTATTGGAGAAATATTTGAGAGGACATTTTGTGGCAATCATCTACTCTTTGCGATTCCAACTGTCCTCTTCAAGTACTCAAAATTATCATAATTAAAAGCCTTATTACGAAAAAACGCATCCACATCAAAGAAATAAAAATGTTCGTTTAGCGTGGAAATTCGGAATGTGGTTGCTCATACGAGTAAGCATAGCTGTAATCTCCTCCCTCCATCCCTTCCCCCCAGCCTCGCTTCGGTGTTCGAGGCGGCGAACGGGTTTGGAGTGGAATGGGTGAAAGAAGGGAGAGAAGGAGAGAGAGAGAGAGAGAAAGGGGGGAGGAGAAAGAGGGAGGCGTAGAAAATTGCGAGAGGTCGGGAAATGCACCGGGGGGGGGGGGAGACGACGGCTGGCTAAATAGTTTCCGTGGTAAAACTATTCGGACAAAAGTTGAAATTAGAGTCACGTTTCCGAAGCGTGATGGAATCTGTTTTTCGCCAAAAATAAGTGGGTCAGTGGAATTCAATTAGATCGATTTTTTCAATTTAAAAGAGTGACCATTACGTCGGTTCCGCTCGCCCGACTGACGTCGATTGCCAACGGAACAGATTGGAATTTCTGCGGAGCATAGTTGAGGGTCACCCACGACCCGTTTGGAGGAGTTTTCAATTAGTGTTTGAATCGCACCTTTTACCCGGAAAAACTTTGCAGTTCCTAAGTCAGCATGCATTAATCGTTTTATGATTGACGTTTCTTTTCACGAAGGAAAATTTTGTTATGACTCATCCATAAATCAATTTGAAATTGAATCTTCATCATGGGAGATCGAATGGAAACCTTTGCTCTGATAAGTGATTGTCTTAGATTAAATATATTCCATAATTATTATTATTGAACTGCTTAAACTGCTTCCAGATGAATACAGACTATTTGACGGAAAAAAAGAATTATATCTTTGGCTCTCCTAACAAAACACAATCTGACATCCAACGCTACTATAAACTCTTCCGCAATTCTTCGTACAGCCTCTTCTTCATCCCATCCAGCACGCCTATTCTATTCCTATTCATTCCTCGTTTGTCTGACGTTTTCCCCTCCATCACAGTCTTCAACATTCCATTTCCAATTAAAATTCTCTGCATTCATCTTTTCGGCCGCATCGGGATTTCTCCAAAAAATCCCACTCCCACCCACAAACCACTTCCACGTTTGTTTTCTTTTCTGCCAATCTTTCTCCACGCCCACATTTGAATAGCCTTCAATCTATGCCGATTACCTTGCCTAAACGACTAAGTTTCCGTGCCGTAGAAAACCACATTCCATATCAAATTTTGTTTTGTTTGTTTGTCGATTCTTTCCGCCACGTGAAAACCTTTTTGCCTAACGCAATTCATCTACTTATATCCCTAATACTTTGACCATCTTGGTCCAGAACACTGCCTACTCGTAGATAGGTTAACTGCCCCATCTAATCTAGGCTATAAACTCCTATTTCAATATTGAACTTGGCCTTTTTCCTCTTGACAACTTGCAGGATAAATCAATTCTCATCCCATATCCATCGCTCTTACCTTACACTGCTCTCAGAAATGCTTGCAATCCCTTGACTGACTGGGAAATTATAGTTGAAAATCCGAAAACCTAGCTAATTTTACTAACTCTCCACCGACAATCATATCTATATCAACTCCCTGCCTCTTCAACCATTTCTTCCACATTTAAAAAGTACGGATGGGTAAGTGTTTACGGGTTCCCGGCTCTATCTCCCACATCTTCCTCGGAGAGCGCAACCACACCCTCCATCCACATACACTCCTGAGCAATCTGAAAAAGATACATACTATAGGATGTACATAGAAGAACAGGGAATTCACAGGCTGTGGATTAGTCTGTTATCCCTTTAGGCTACTCCTATCTTCTGAAATACATTCATTAATTAAATTCAATTCGCTCTATCGACCTCTTTGTCGAAATCTACGAAATGAAAAAATAATTCCTGATTTTTAATTCATTGTCCTCTCTATTAGCGACCACATTATTGCCATGGCATCACACGTGCCTCTTCCCTTTCTACACCCAAACTGATCTTTCTCCGACTTTTCATTTGCCTTATTTTTCATCCTCTTATTGAAGATACTGAGCACCAGGTTAGCTACGTACGAAATAAACTTGTTTTTCTATAATCCGGACATATGGCTGCTTTTTCCATTATGAAATGGAAACTAACACTGACCTGACGAAATCTTCCGTTCAAATTCCTCCCTCATAGGAGCTACGAATTACTCCACAAAAACTCTTCCTACCACGTTTTCCTAATCCTTTAAGTAGTTCCGCTGAAATGCCACCGCTCTTCCAATTCCCTTAATGGTTTTTCTATCATGGCGTTAAGTATGCCTGGATCCAAACTATCCTCATCTACGTATATACTCTATGTCTATGCTTTTTGGCCATATGTATTTACTATGTTTATTCTTTCCATCCATCTTGAATCTTTTCTGGCTTAATTAATTACTTTCCTGACTTATATTGGATTGTTTGCACGGATTTTCCCTTCTTGCTTCCTGACAATGTTTTCACCTTCCGGTACAGCGCCCCAATTTCACCCTTCTTTTGTAAACTTTTCATACCACCACACTACCTCTTCAACCACGCTTCTTTCGACCTATTAGTTTTCCGTCCCTTTCTTATTCAAACCTTTGTACTTTCATCTAACCAACTTTGTTTACATTCTTCCTTCTTCTTCTCTCATACATACATTTTCATGATCATGTCTTCCGTAATCCATGGTATCCTTCTCCTTTTCGTATATACTCCTCCTATAGTTTCGTTGGCAGCTTTGAATATTCTTTTTTCCGTCTTCTTGTTCTCGCTCATATTTTTACTAGCATCTATTTCCTCCTGCTACTCCTTTTCTTTTGTCTCAATTAACGCATCAACATCCCATTTTCTCAACCACGTTTTCTGTTTTATCCTTTAAAATCTCACTTTAAACTTCATTAATATTATTTTAAAATGTGATTTCGCATCCACTACCGGTAAAGAATGAGAATTACTCATGTTTTTCCTCCATCTGAGCCTGACCCTAATAAAGGCAGTATGATTGTGACCTCTCCGACTCCCCAGGCATTATCCATACATAACTACGGCTGCTGAATTGTTTAAAGCAAATGATCGTTTTCACCAAATCCTTAATCCTGCAGAACTCTACGAGTGGATTGCTTTCTTTCCGCTGTCATTTCTAGTTCTGAAACCTGAAGTCCCGTGTACCAATACAATCCCTCCTTTTGCATAACGTCGAGTTCCAATCCTCCATTACTATCGAATGTTTTTTTCCAGGAACGACCGCAATTATTCCTCCTGATTGATCGCACCCCCTGAAAAGGTTTTCCTCCGAATGATTTCTTTTTGGCATCTATAACTGAAAAATAGCACAATTCGTCGATTCAACTTTTAATTCTACAAATATACGTTCAATCATTCGTTTGCTCGATATTTACTACGCTTTTACATCTACTTATCTTGTTGTTCAGTAGAATGGTCTCCACTGGGCTCTCTCTCTCTCTCTCCCTGGTAGAAGAGACAGGTAGTAGAGAGAAAAGGCGGTAGAAGATACAGCACATTCTCAACCTCATCCAAATATAAAGAAAACTATCACTTTATCTTTTTCTCTCTTTATCCTCCTTTTTGCCTTATTTCTTAATAAAACAAATTTTGATCGGAACAGTTTACCTGCAAAACTATTCGAGCCCTTTCCTAACAGAGTGCATACTTTTAAGAAAAGATGTAAGCTATTTATGCAAAAATTTGAGTAATGTGTGATGTAAAGTTATATGTAACAGCTTAATTTTTTTCTTTTTTAATTCTTTCTTTTCTTGCTGATTGATCGATTTTAATGAGATGGGGGGATTTTCTTGTTTTGAGTAAGAGATTTGTGTTTGGAAGTTTCCTTTAAGTGCACTTATGTTTTACCGACTGATTGCATATATTATCTTTTGTGATTACTTTTGTGCCGCCTGACACTCTCTATCTGTAGAGGTAAATTTTAATTATAATAAGTGAGGTGCCTTACCCGTTACCTTCAATAATTTTATTAACACCACTGAGGTCAGACGCCTTTGCAACCACAGGAGCAATTAACATTACTCCCGACAACACGTCTCTAGGGGTCATCAGAACTCAAAAGTCCTTCCTCCATGACAAGATCGTTAACCATGGACAGGATCATTCGATTATCAAACGTCAATTCTAACCTTTGTTACTTCCAGCGCTCAGTGCCCCTAGTCATACTCGGGCAGCAGCAACATTCGATTTGATTAATTTAGTCACTCTAATTCGTAAATCGCATTCTAAATGGGGAAAATATGTTGAAATTATTTTTTGAAAGTAATCAACGAATATTTATATTTAAAATTTACTATTTAAACCCATAATTACTCTTAGTTCAGATCTAAAAATTCCGCAGTATCATTAAGTTTGTCTACTTCCAAGAAACTTTCTTATTAATGTTTTTTTATCGTTTTGTATCGGCGTAATTAACTTGTACGAGCGTTTTTCTCTTCTTTAATTCATATTCTTAGAGGTCAATCATATGGTTCAGAGTATTACTGAAAATAATTGTCAATTTTTATTCAAATTGATACTTGGAAAAAATTTGTATATTGCCTTTGAAAAATGAATCCTTTGTGTTGTCTTTCAAAAGTAGGAAAAATGTCATTTACCAACGTAAATATTAATATTGAATTTTTTATTTATTTTCATCGGTGTAATATGTTCCTTGTCTATTCTGTTTTTTAAAAATCTCATAAGTTTTACTGACAAAAATAGAGTTACTTACCACGCACTTTTCCAGTGATTCAAACAATTCATTCTCTGCTATTGTGATCCACGACTAGTGTAAACAGAGGCTCCACGTTCATAAGTTGGCATTTCTCACATTGACGTATTGAGTAGCTGTCTATTATCAAAGTATACGACATGATTCGGTAGAGATGAACAGTCATAATTCATATCAAATCATGCGTTACAAGCGTCCCACGAAACTATGTTTGTTCCTCTTACCCTGGTTGTTGAATTGAATGGACTAAGGCTGAATGTGCTTGAACTATTGGCGGTTGTGCAACAAAACAAGGAAGGGTAACATTTGAATGGCGTTTAATTCATAACCAACCGTCTTCTCCTGATGTTAACCTTTCAAGCCTCTCCGCAGTTCGATTGTCAAACTGACTAGCAAATACTTACTTCTGCTCCATTACCCTAACCCACCCCATCCCGACACCACCATCCCTTCCACCCCATTTCTCCCAGTCAGCCTCACCTTTCTCCAGCCCTCTTGATCTGTACACATTAAACATCATTCTGAACAAAGGTTTACCACAGCGCGCCTGCGAATGATTTTGGCGCACTTCAAAACGTTTTGTACGTCATTTAATCTGTTCGAAAACTCAAAATTCTCTTTCATTTTTTACCTGTCTTATCTCGATGCAGTACTTACTTCTTTCGAGGTATGGATTTTGTTTTGCTCGTAAGTTTTTCCTCGTGAGGAAATCTTTCTTGGCCTGTGTAATTTTCCTGTCTTCTTTGCTTTTTATATCGCTGCGAAGAGTGGCTTACCAGGCGAAAAATACATCCCACTCCTAACTTAAGCTCTTTCAAGTTATTATTTGTGTTGCCAACTCTTCTTCGGTCGCAGTCCGATATCTTCCTTTATTTTATTTTGCATTTCTCATGCCTTCATGAACTAACAAGCGTTCTTAACAGATCGCGTCCTCTTCTCTACCCCTTTTTTCTTAAATGCAATTTCGTCTTCAAAGCTCAACTAGCTATTTTTCCTCCATGCATACACATCCTTGAAGTGTTTATTTCATTCGGTTTTTTCATTGAATCCCATACGTAAATATCAAAGGTCAATTGGACCAAATTGCACCTTTTTTTCTCACTTTTTCATTTATTCTAGGCTTTTCACCGCTGCTTCCAGATATTTGCTGCCACTTTGTTCCATTCACACTGACTGTGAATGGCTTTCCAGGCATTCACGAATACTTGTATTTCTTCCCAAATCGTTTTTCAACATTTATTCTCAAGTGAAGAGTCGCTAAATATTACAGAATAAATTTTCCTTACATGAGTTCAGTGTATGGAAAAAGAACACGATCCATATTCCTTGCTTCAATTCTTCCAATTATTTGGAGAACCTATTGGCCCAATGAATTGTAGTTTTCCATGTTGTAAATTTCAACTGTTTAATTCAATTTTTTAATGTTTCTATAATTTTTGCTATTTGTTTGTACTTATTTTTACAATTATCTAATGTGGTCTCATCTAGACCTTCGACACAAAAATTCCTAAAATATCCTCATGTAATTACTCTCTTATTTTTGAAAACTGGAACTATTACTTATAAAATGTTATCGGCATGGATATGTTGTTGCACAAAGTACCGGGTATTTTGCAAAACTAGGTTATCCATTGCCACAGCATTATTTTTATAATATTTGAACAAATTCAATCATTCAGATGCCGTTCTTCACGCGAAAATTCTTTATTCCGGCTTCTTATTATGTTATCATAAGACGTAGTTCCTTCTCTTATTGCATCCAACGTCCAACCGTACTTAGACTAACTTTGCACGCGATTCAAAGGTGTTCCATTTGCATTCATATATCTGTTTTCGAAATATAGCTTCACTGTTTTCCATTAAAGCTCCGAATTCCATTAAAACTTCGGTTGCATTCCTTGGGTCTCACTCTATTCCGCCTCCAAATCTGCCCTCTTAATCTACAACCTTTAACTTTATGATTGTGTTTTACAATTCCTGAGAATAATCCTTATTCCATTACCTGGGGCTTTTTTCTTTACGGTCAATTATATTATTTATTTTTTTGACAATGACTAAGGTTCTTGAATTTTAAATATTTCTCTCTCTTCCTTGAACTCCTAGACTTCCTCTGTTAGACAGAGCCTCTTGTTGCGGTCTTTCACGATTGTGCTACTTTATTCTTTTCTCTCTGTATGGCGTTTTACTTTGAATATATCGCAGGTTATTAATGCAACAACTGTTTTCTGACAATAACGAATTGATATAGCAGGATTTTTTATAGTATTGGGTCACTTGACACTTGTAATAATGCCTACGGTAACCTTGAATACGTTTTTTAATCAGGTGTTTGTTTGGTTTTATCCGTTTTTTACGATGTATATATATATATATATATATATATATATATATATATATATATATATATATATATAATTTTTTTCATAATTAGGTAATCTACCGGTTAAGACAGGTTTTGGATGGACACAGCTGCTAAATAAAACATTTTGTGACTCTTAACAAAATACAAAATCCAGCATCCTACTCTATATCCGGTCCCTGTATATATATATATATATATATATATATATATATATATATAATATATATATATAGTTATACATATACCAGTAATACCAATAATTTGTACGTATATATAATTGAGATAGCGATATTTTCACGAGATTAACCAAAAAAATACAATTCCCAAGCTATTTAGCCTCACCATAGGAGAGCCCTTAGACCAGATAACGACTTACTTTCACAATTTTGACAAAATTAGACTCGATGGCCGAACAAAACAATTATGCTATAGTTAGCATGTACTAAAAAGGGACTCCATATGAACCTACATGAAAATACCACTTCGTGATCACCCTCATATTTTATTAAAATTTTTTGGAGAAAAATACATGCGTAAGTCTTGTTATTTTTCATAACTATCTGGACCAATATCTATAGAAAAATTATTGGAAGTTTTAAAATTTTTCCTGGAAATCTTATCCTTGAGTTCATTGTTCGGTTTAGCGGTAAGCAATCATGGCAACGCACTCATAGTAAGTGAAAGTCCATTGGAAATGAAATTCACACCATTTAATGGATAATTTGATATTTTTCCTGAATTTAATCTGAAATATTTTTATTCTTAGTGAAGAAAAATATTTCTTACATTGATAACTCCTTTACACACTTCTAGAATATATATTATATGTATTATGTTTTACTCTCATATTGAATTTACTTCCCGCTATTCATATCCTATCCGCGCCAGTTGATATCTTCACTCTATTTATCGTAGTTGTCCTTCGCACGCTTTCTCTAGACTTTAATTCTGCATTTTATTCATTGGAGTGGTTTAAAAAACAAATAAAAGAGACTGGAACTGTATTACGTGGAAATTGTTTACATTGCTTTCCTCATTTATAAAAATTCACGTAGCTAATCTAATTAAACGGAGTTGTCTTCACAAATGTTTTTATTCTCGCGTCCTTTGGTCCATATTTCAAATGGTTAAGATAATTTGGTCATGTCCTTCCTATTAGAAAAACGCTATTATTTAGAAATTCCCATCTTCAAACACTGCCAGATATATTTTCCGGTAAACATATTTTTGGGTGTATTTTACGTGGCATGTACAGGGTTCGTTCGGAAAATAAGTGTACTGACTACTGATTTTTTCCCGCCGCTCCAGGCGCGCCCAGCACCGCTCTGACGGGCTGCGATTGGAGGGGGGTATGTTGGCAAGCGACGCTGAAAAAGGCAGTCGGCTCTGAGCTGTGGTGTAGTGAGGAGCTCTGTTAACGCGAACCTCCACGCTCGACCCACGTCACGGAACGCGATGCCGAAGTTTTTGGAGCAGCGATATTCCATCAAATTTGCAGTAAAGCTTGGGAAATCGTCTACCGAAACTGTCGGTATGATTAACCAGGCTTACGGGGAGTCAGCCATGTCCAGAAACATGATCTTTCGGTGGCACAAGATGTTCGTGGAGGGCAGAGAAGAGGTCGACGACGAGTCTTCGAGAGGTTCCCGATGATGCCTTCGCGGGAGCGTTCCAGGAATGGGAACGCCGCTGGAACAAGTGTATCGACTCACAAGGGTCCTATTTTGAGGAATATTAGCTTAAGATATGTAAAAGTGTAATAAATTTTTTTTCCTGAGCTCAGTACACTTATTTTCCGGACGAACCCTGTATCTATACTTTAAAAATCCGATATATGATCAAATAAGGGGGCCGTAGTAATGGGGCAAAGTGTGTTTAGAGTTATTATTTCAATGTTTCATTGCTGGGTTGAATAAAAAATTTCATACTCATTTGAAAGTTCATCATGTCGGAAGATACGTTTGTGGTATAGAATTAAGTTTTTATTCGTGTTGACTTAAAATACAGGAATTCCAACTTGCTTTGTGTCGGTAAACACGAGAAAAATCTGGCTCATCTCTCGGATATTCAATTTGTCAGATATATTTGCATTTCCGTAAATGACGATTTTTCACCGATGAATCGTAGTCACAAAAAGCGCGACTGATCAGATATAGGTAACACCCGAAAAAGGGCAATAATCATTCCTCGGTTGTTTCCCTTCCCTTGGTGGTCTCTTCGGCTTTCGTATACTGCTCTTGCCCTGATTTACATCTCTTCCATATATATCTCATCATTTATTAATGCTGCATGTGAATTAAAATGTGTCAACTTTGACACCAACTTAAACGATAGATTCATAATAGAAAAATGCAAAAGTAATATTTTGTCATGAACTCGTTAACCGATTCTTACACAATCACAGTGTTTTAATGGGAAAATCAGGATATTAAATGTCCTTATAGTGAGACATTTACGTTATACTTGAACTTATCCCTCTATTATTCACTTTTAAGACGTGTGAATGAAACTTGAACGCAGGATGATTGAGTTGGTGGCCCACCACTGAACTCTTCGAATCGGATGGGCAAGAGGCGCCTATTACCGAAGGAATCGAGCTCTTTGGGGGGGGGGGGAGGGCGTCCGCAGGCGAGGAGGATGGACGAGGCGACCCGGGAAAACGTTTCGCGCACGGCTAAAACAGTACGAGGGCAAGGGGATCTGTGCAGTGGCGGGGAAACAGAAGGATGAGCGAAGTGTAGGTTGGGATAAGGGGGGCGTGTCTGAAGATGGTTCCGCGAGAGGCGGGTCGGAATTCCATCGAAAGGGTTTGAAGCGATGGTGGAACTTAGGAAAGGGGCCTGAAAGGAGCGTGGTCCGAGAGAGAGAGAGAGGGTCCCCCCGGAAGAGATGCCTCCCGCCTGATTGACTCCACATCGGGATTCCTGGGCCGACCCCGCCCTCCACCAACCCCTCCGGCTCTTCCCCTTGCCAGCGGAGGGGACTCCCTCTTCCCTCTGATACGTACCTTCCTCCTCTCCCCCATCCCTCCGTCCGCCGCCCCTTTACACCCCCCTCTTCCCCTTTCATTTCGCTTTGTCTCCCGCTCTCGCGCAATTTCAATTTCGAGCAAGCTCCTCTCTCTCTCTCTCTCTCCCCCCCATCCTTGTTGCTTCCTCTTCCTGTTTTCATTACCGCCGTCCCTCTCACTGTGCGCGGACAGCAGTCCCTCAGTCTTCTAGTCCCAAACTCCCTCCGTCAACGCCCTACTCCTCCTCCTACACCGCCTTCCCCTCCCCTGCCACTCCTCAACCCCCCTCTTCATATCCCTCTCGCTGGATTCACGTTGGAGGAAGGGTGCTTTGCGTTCCTTGAG
The DNA here is from genome assembly GCF_022747635.1 of Hetaerina americana. NCBI lineage: Eukaryota > Metazoa > Arthropoda > Insecta > Odonata > Calopterygidae > Hetaerina > Hetaerina americana. The sequence continues at coordinate 110,244,877 of NW_027286874.1, forward strand.
GGAACATACCGCATGTTCTTCCCCAGAAACGTAATGTTACAAATGGAGGTCACCCGACTCGCCTCGGTTTCTCAACGTTTTTCATTGGATTGTCTTCCCTGTTCAACCTTCTATATACTTTAAAACGTTCAAATAGGAACATCCTGCTATTGAAAAATTTATATGGTAAATAGGGTGGACATGAATGCTATTGTTTTTTTTTCTTCTAGTCTTTGAAGCCAAATTGTGATATTAATGAAGGGATACAAGTGTAGTTTAAAAAATAATCTTTCCCTTTCCTTCGATCTCTTAATCATCCGCAGTGACCATAGCTGCCTTCACAGGTGATTTTATTTATTATTCTACTCCTATTAAATTTGGCTGTCACGAAGTGTTCATTGACTGCCCGAACGGGGGATTATAAACCGTCACGGAGACTGAAGTCTCACTTTTACCGGACATTGTTCAGAAGAAACGCATGGTACTGAAAGAAAGAAATATGGCCGAAGTGGAAGTGTGGTTTGCGAGAAGGAGAAACTAGGAATAATATATGGAATCTTAACCTAACAAGAAAAACATAAACTTTTAATTACCTTAATCAATAGCCACGCGGGTATATATATTTTGTGATAACTTGAGCGCAACTCTCACCATCCTTGCTGATTAAAATTCTACATTATTAATTCTGGTACTATGGAAACCTTTGCATGATTTTACGCTAGGTAAGATTTGCGCCCGGTACTGACGTGTGGCCCGACGAACGCAGCATCCAACGCAATATTCGAGTGTATCCCATCTCTCCGAAATTTGAATGAGAATCGTAAGTTTTTTAAAACCGATTTATTAATGTGTTTTCCCGAAAACATATTTTAAACTGTTCACTTCCGCACTTTTCATAGTTTTTAGTTTATTTTTAACTCATAGGTGCATAGTTTTCGCTCATAATTTAAAATATGAATGCATAATTGGACTAAACATTATGGACATAATTGGACTAAACCTTATGGATATAATTGGACTTATGTCTTGGCTGCAAGAAAACGCACTAGTTTTTCTTTTTAATAGCAATGAAATTGAATTAAAATGGTATCTATGGTAGGGCTGAACACAGAATGACAAAATTCATGCCGGCTGGGGGTAAACAAACCGTTGGCTCAGGTACCGTTGAGATCTGGCTGAATTGTTTGACTGTTCTACCTCAAAAAAGTGTCCCATTAAAAAAAGTGGAATGTACCAAAAATGGTCAAAATGAAAAAAATTTCAGAGCTTAAAAATTATTCGTCTTGACGGGGATTATTTTTTCACTTTGAAAATGCATTTTAATTCACGTAAGCGAATGATTCCGTTTGAGTTACGGTCGCTCCATATTCCGCAGTTCTTCGAAAAATAGCCAACCTACTCTGGCAGTCGTGTTTGGAAAACGAGAGAGACGTGTTGATTAGGGTACGGATATAAACGGTTGATGAAGGAATTTCACTCATGCGATGCATTCAATTATAAGTGCTCGAACTTTATATTTTAGGGGATGACTCTGGGTTCATAAATCGAGTCTTAAATTTTTTAAGGGCAACTGGTTTAATGAGGCAGATATAGTTTTGGATCTCATAATTTTAATGCCTTTTGATTTTAACAGTTATTTATTTATTTATATATATATATATATATATATTTTATCGTATTTATTTATTCCTAATTAAAAAGGAATTTTAGTTTTAATTTTAATGAGTGGTGCAAAATGACCTTAGCTGTCGACGCACCCCAAAAACTCTCAAAACTACTCGAAGAATGTCCAGGCGCAAGAGATACCCATTTTACCCTTAAAAATGTAAGGCAAATTACAATTTCGATTAATATCACTGTAGCCTTGTTCAACAGACAACACAGCGGTATTTTCGATAATTTATACTACAATATTGCTCAATTTCAGGCCGTGAGATTTGCAACCAGCTCCTAAAGCTCTTGCATTTTTGCCGAAAGAATGACACCGCGGGGGGGTTGCTTACCTCACTCTTCGCACAACGCAGCGCCACCATCAAACTTTTATTCTTGATGTGAAAGCCCGTATTCCAGCCACAAAATCCGTGTGCAGACTCTAAAAGAGCCAACGCGTGTGTTCCCTATCCCATCAGCAGTTTGTAGGATTTACATATACTATTTTCCTTTCCTGGTGGACCTGTAACATTAAAAATGAGATTCTCTTATTGCGAGATTTAAGGTTTTTTTTGATGCCTTCGCATTATCTTTTATTCTTTTTAAGTGTGAATTTGATTTTAAGTGCATGGATATCCGTAACAAAACATCTCAATACGGCTACACTATTCTTTGTTACGTGTTTGATAGTTACTTTGCTTTTCATAATTCACGGAGCCTTCTCGGTATTTTTTATTTTGGGCAGTATAAGCAGAATGGCGAGATCCACGAAGAAGATATTTCCCGACAAATAGCCTTGATTGAATCCTGCCGGCCAAAATTGAACAATATCTTGTAGAACGCCGTCTGATATTAGTTTCTGAATTTCCTGAACGTAACCACACTCGTTTCCCGTACTCTTGCCCCAAAACGATTAGAAAAAAAGATATCTGGTACAGCTTTTTTAGTTATTTTCTGCGAGAATATGACCCCTCTGAATGCATAATAAACACATGCGCACAGAGCGTAATACATTTACAAATATGTACCAAAATAAATTTACGCCTCGTTTCCCTCACCGCCAATCGAACAAATTCATTTTCACTATAAAAAGGGGAAATTGTTTAATTCATTCAGTTTTGATATGACCCTCAAAATTCAAGACGATAAACTAATTAAGTAACAAGAAGATTAACAGTTCAATTGCACTGCCTTGTTCTCTTGTTCCAATTGACTCGATTTGAAAACACGTTTTAATTAACATTAATACGAACTATCCTTGTGACTTATCTTCGCAAAAACTATCATCGAAAAACTTTATATAAATAATGGTTTTATATTCTCCATGGAGTATATTCTATTAGTTTTTAATATGGAGAGTATCTATTCAATTTTTGAAAAATAATTTGAAGTATTACGTCATACAATAAGATTGATTTTCCAAAATACTAGACAACATTTATTCTTTGCATTTACAATGGCTATATTGGGATAAGATGGTAAAATCTGCTCTCGTCTGGATTCTTACTTGGGATAATACACTCGAAAGTGAATATTTAGAAACCCCTTTAGCCAAATTTTTAGCCCCCAAGGCGGTGACCCCAGGGGTCTCCTATGGAAAAAAATGTGTTTTTTCGAAAAATATTTTCCTGAGCGATCCTTTGCTCTAAAAAATATATGAAACAATTCATGAACATAAATTTTTATGTAAAAAACACTGATTTTTTCAGGTTTTTTGGATTAAAATGAAGCTCAGGAAAAATATTTGAAATTTTCAAAGAATTTATAGGTTATGCCGGTAATTTTTGGCAGCCTTCTAAATGATTATTTTTCGTGTATTTTTTTCGTTCTTTTGAATGATGGGGATTTATTAGATTAGATTTGCCATTTTCTCTCCGGCACATCCTCAAAATTCGAAAAAAAACCCATTTTTTTGGTATTTTCCCTCATTTTTTAGATGAACATATTAGATAATATTAGATAATAGAAAATATGAACAATTAGATATTACCTATGCTTAACTAGCATTGTTTTATTAAATTTTGACATTTTATTGAATACGTATTATAATTGAGGGCGAAGCCGCATAGTTTAATAGCTAGTCAATAAATAGTTTGGCATTTAAAAGGGGGATTTGTAGTCTTTGTAAACATTAGTTTGTTAAGATTATTTGAATGCTTTCACGTGAATAATACAGAATTTTTGGGGCTTGATGAGATATTGTTGTATTGGACGCTCGGGACATTGTTTAATTAAGTGCGCGGCATTGTTGCGCGGATTGTGCAGTTATGGCTGAGTGAAATCTATTGTTGACACTCACTCGAGAGCTGAACTTGTGGGTTGTATTCTCGGTGCGCGCGACTATACTAAATACGGCGAGTGAGCTGAATTACATGCAGTTGAGGTTATGTGCTAAAAAATGAGAAAATTTACCAAAAAAATGGGTTTTTTTCGAATTTTGAGGATGTGCCGGAGAGAAAATGGCAAATCTAACCCCGCCATTCAAGAGAACGAAAAAAATACACGAAAAATAATCATTTAGAAGGCTGCCAAAAATTACCGGCATAACCTATAAATTCTTTGAAAATTTCAAATATTTTTTCCTGAGCTTCATTTTAATCCAAAAAACCTGAAAAAATCAGTATGTTTTTTACATAAAAATTTATGTTCATGAATTGTTTCATATATTTTTTAGAGCAAAGGATCGCTCAGGAAAATATTTTTCGAAAAAACACATTTTTTGCCATAGGAGACCCCTGGGGTCACCACCTTCGGGGCTAAAAATTTGGCTAAAGGGGTTTCTAAATATTCACTTTCGAATGCATTATCCCAAATAAGAATCCAGACGAGGGCAGATTTTACCATCTTATCCCAATATAGCCTTTGTTTTATTGTTTTTTTAGGAATATCATTCTTGGGTATTAATTCAGGAAGTAAATTTAAAAATGATGATTCAAGAGTCGTAAAAGATATGCCAATTGTTAGCAGAAAAAGAGACACTAACAATTGGTCTGTGTTTTTAGAAGTTTCGATAATAAGCGACTTCTGTGTTTCTATTTACTAAAAAAATTGCCAATCCTGAGTCTCAGCCTCTTGACAGTTCAAGTTATTAATATCAATACGCTCAGACACCTTAACAATGATTCAAGGGTCATAAGAAATTAGATATATTAACATCATCTATCTAATTACACATGGAAACATTTCCTCTTTAAAGAAATGAATTACATAGAAATACGATTTATTTACGTTTTAAATTTTGTTTTTTTCGACTGGGGATATTATTTGTGCGATTCCAGAATTCTCCCTCGTCGCAATCCAAATCGCTCGCTCGACGAATAAAAAACGCGTCTTGCGTTTTCTCCCTCTGCAGTCTCTCCCATCAATTGATTAAATGAATAGGGATGTATGGTCCTTTTGACTCTGCATGTCCGTAAATCAGCCAATTGCCACAACAGGTTCCACGAAAAAATCAGAACGGCATCAGCGCAATCCGTGGATATGAATACGTCCATAATGAAAGGCACTCGGCTCGATTGCGCCTCGACTCTTTCACGAGAACGCTCCGATGGAAACGTTTTGACGATGTTCGCAAGCCGCGGCTTGGTAAACGATATGACACGCTCGAAATAAAAATGAAATGGCGCATATTAATGCGCGTGTACTATCGAAACGAGAGTCCTTCATTAGAAGCTGGTGGAAATACTGCTCTCTCCATGCCAATAAATTTCATAACCCTGACACTTTATATTCTGAACGAACTTTCAATGTTTTACTCGTGTGCTGAAACAAAACGTTTAATGTGACTCGATGCGGAGGAAACATTTCTACCTCGAGGCCTTGTGAGTCAATTTGTTGGAATGATATGCTTGTCGAAATTTATGGCACTTATAGAATGACGTCAAATAAGATACCGCTGGCCTATCAAATAAATTAATTTGCCCCGTAGCGCATTGATCAAGCTTATTTTTATCGTATATAAGTAATGAATAATTAGTTATTTACGACATTTCACTGTTGTAACACTGATAATTTGCCTCTCTTCGACTGCTGCTGACACCCCCATCTAAGCGTATCCTCATCGCTCTCAGCTCTTTATTTTTGATGAGTATCTTTTTGTCCTTATATTTCTTTGAAAAATTAACCTTTTCCTTACCCTATTAATCTCAAACCCACCTCACCTTTGACCCCCTCCTTCTAATTGACCTAATTTCGGTCGTTCGGCTGACATGTTTAAATATTTAGAATCAGGCACAATAACGAGGCATTGAACCATAATTGAATTTAATGCACGCAAGTATACCAATATTTCTTTTTATTTTCAATAAAAGTTTAAATATGTTGCGTGAGGAAATAAATATAGAGTGATGGCTCTTTCCATCAAAGCTGCGACGCATCTCTTAAAGAGTCGGTTTACTACTAGGATAAACATGAATTAAAGTTCTCAGCCGGAAGGAAAAGCAAGGCAGCGTACGGGATGTGAAATGGTTTTCAAGCTCTTCGAACCGCTTTCCTCCTGAACTGTCACCTTTGACCTGTTAAAGCAAGGAAAGTTGGTCAGAGAAGTGACGCTGTGTTGAATTCGCAGGTTCTTCTTAAAGTGATTGAATAGACTCCGCTGTCTTTATTGGTAATAGTGTAATTTTAAGATTTGACTTCTTCAATCTATTAATGGCCGTTGAATTGCATGCTCAAATTACTTTCTAGTCACATGATCAATAGTTTCCTTATCATGTAAATAGTATAGAAAAATATGTATTTACTGAAAAAATGGAGGAGTCCTCACTAAGTTTGGTGATTAATTTTTGAGACATTTTGAGAACATGATGAATAACTTATTTATACGATAAGAATAAATATTTTGAGAGCGTAAAATCAATCACACTTGAATTGTTGAAATAAATGAATCATGTTGGTTAAAGTAACCGAGTGTATTGACCATCCATCGTAAAATGGTGATGCGCTATAGTAGCGCCGTTGAAATACGCTCAATGTATTTTTTAAATAGGTACGTCGTAGTCAAGAGGCAGAATAATGACCAGAGGGCCCGAGTTCGACTCTCGAGTACGCCTCTTTGCACCCTCAGCTTCACTCCAGTTGCGTGATTTTCAAAAGGGTACCAGGACTTCCGGGTAAATAATTTGTGGCATAGGGAAAGGATCAGGAACCCCTACTCTAATAATGCGTGACTTCTAAACGCCATTGGGCTCATTATTGGGTGTGGTCTAACATCACCTATCAAAACACGAAAATTAAGCAACAGGCAAGGTCAAGGAAATATTTAACAACTTAAGAAGGCTGTGCAGAAATAGAATTGACATCACCAACCTAAGAACTATACACAACGGAGTCACTATCCCAATATTGGCATGGGGTGTGGGGAGAGAGGCTAAAGGCAATATAATAAGAGGCTAGAGCAGAATCCGGAGGAAATTGGAGGAGACCCAAAGATCTTGCCTGATAGAAATGTCCGGGAGCTACAGCACGGTCTGTAATGTAGCTCAACAGATAATAACCGGGATGCAGCCGATACCATTCTCAATAGAGGTTAGAAAAATCAAGACACGGACGAGGCAGATGGAAGAGGCTACTCTTGGAGATGTAACTTTGTCTCCAACAGAGAAATGGAGCAGGAACAGGAAGGGCACTATAAGAGCGCATTTCCCGGAGAAATGGGAACGGGAAACATTAGAATAGGGGAAATCAACCGGACAATTCCCACCTTAGCGTGAAGGAAAGAATGAAGATCAACTTTAAAACTTACAAAGGAACTACGCAAATTTAAACTGGACACGGGGAGTTTAGAACATACCTGAAGGAAATAGAGGGAAGAAAAGGAGGGTGGGACGTGTGAATGATACGATGAACACGGCAATAATACACCGAGAGGGTCCTTTATTTAGTCCCAATTTAAGCCGAGGAGAAAGACGCGAAGACTGGAAGAGACTACCCTTGGATATATTCGCATAACGTCCAACGAATTGGGAAATATCTACACGAGGAACCAATTAGGAAACTATTGGATAGACTTATCAACAATAGATAAAGTGGGAATGGGGAGAAAGACGAATAGGAAAGTTATATAACTCATATTTTGTAAAAAATTAACGAAATAGTATTGGTGGTTTAAAAATAAGGTACCCGGAAAAATTGAAGCAATCAATTGCCCGATTCTAATCGAACGGGCAAAATTATTATTGTTGTTCTTACCAACAATAAAGACCAACCTTGGGGTGGATAATGGTGCTTGTGGTTTTTATTTTATGTAAATGGAATGTTGTATATGTTTCTTGAATATATTATATAAAATGATGGTGAAATCTTAAAAAAATTAAATTACGAAGTAAATCCTATGTTTGGGAAATTCTCTGTGCTTATAAATGCAGAGGTATATTTCATTTGTAAATGCAAAGATATATTGATCTTAAATAAAAAAAATTATATTCATTACTTATGCTCTGGACCAATAGCTGAACAACGATGAAACGCCAACAAATAAACAACTTTCACCATAGCGAACATTACGAATTAATGTGTTATGCATGAACAACCAGGATATACGAAGGCAAACTCAATATTTGGAAAGCGGGAGTAAAATTATGTTCCTCGAAAACTAATTACTTTTCCTGTATTTCTACCAGAAACGTATGATAATTGAGAATATCGTCGGAATGCAGGTATGCTTACCATTTTGAGAAATGTTTCTCTCCGTAATATATTCTCCCTTTGCCTTGGCGAAACTCAAATATGGGAGGATGTTTCTGGAAATATTTTGAGCATTGTTAGCGTTGGCAAGGTGGAGTCCATCTTCCTTTGACTCCATCTCAAACTCCATACGGATGGTATTCCCCATAAGAGTATCTGATGACACACCACAACCACATTCCGCGCTACTTCTCGGTGGAGGGAGCCATGGTTTCTTCATTCAGCCAGCTCATTTAATTTTCTGTTTAACTGAAACTTGGATGATTCATCAAAACAAGGCATCTAAATTAGTCCTGTTACCTATACGTCGTCTTTATTCTATACTCTAATATCTGCTGTTTGTCTTTTATGTTTCCATTTTTATTATAATTATATCCATTGAATGAATATCTATTCACCATATGGCGGGTTTTTCGTGTTTGGATATGCATATTTATGTATGTATGTATATATATATATATATATATATATATATATATATATATATATATATATATATATATATACAGGGTTCGTCCGGGAAATAAGTGTACTGACTCCTGGGCTGGGCGCGCCCAGCACCGCTCTGACGGGCTGCGATTGGAGGGGGGTATGTTGGCAAGCGACGCTGAAAAAGGCAGTCGGCTCTGAGCTGTGGTGTAGTGAGGAGCTCTGTTAACGCGAACCTCCACGCTTCGACCCACGTCACGGAACGCGATGCCGAAGTTTTTGGAGCAGCGTTATTCCATCAAATTTGCGGTAAAGCTTGGGAAATCGTCTACCGAAACTGTCGGTACGAGTAACCAGGCTTACGGGGAGTCAGCCATGTCCAGAAACATGATCTTTCGGTGGCACAAGATGTTCGTGGAGGGCAGAGAAGAGGTCGACGACGAGTCTTCGAGAGGTTCCCGATGATGCCTTCGCGGGAGCGTTCCAGGAATGGGAACGCCGCTGGAACAAGTGTATCGACTCACAAGGGTCCTATTTTGAGGAATATTAGGTTAAGATATGTAAAAGTGTAATACATTTTTTTTCCTGAGCTCAGTACACTTATTTTCCGGACGAACCCTGTATATATATATATATATATATATATATATATATATATATATATGTGTGTGTGTGTGTGAGTATATATACACACAGTACGTGCACACACACACACACACACACACATATATATATATATATATATATATATATATATATATATATATATATTTCCTATTGGTCTTGAATAGTAGAGCACACCCACTACTAAGCCCTATACGGCGTGTGACACATCCGGGTAGGGGGGCCAGTTCCTGAAAAATCACAGCTTGGGTGGAGCTGCAGGTGCCCAGAGTGCCTTGCCCGGCAATCGTACCTGGGACCCTCCGGTCAGTAGTCCAACGCTCTACCCACTGGGCTACCGCGACCCATATATGTATACATGTATATATATATATATATATATATATATATATATATATATATATATATATATATATATATGCACACGTACACCCACAACTGAAGACACTAAATAGCCCGACATTTTATGCTTAACAATTTGCAATTCTTAAAATGAAATTGGCTCACATATTTTGACTTTCAACCTTTTTAATAATAGTAGTAGTTCCATTTGATTAAATTTTTCCGGGCTGAATGTTATATCATTATTGTTTACTTAATACTTTGATTCTTTCAGATTAGAAGCAATTAATCTAGTTTTTAGCATTAAGTATCATATCAACTTTCGTTCCTAACAGATATCAAATAATGCAATACACAAAATGTATAAAAACTTTAACCAAAAACATATATTCAATATGATGTCTTTTAAAACTGTATTGCGTACGGTATCAGTAGGAAGTGAATCAAGACAGAAAATGAAAGCTAACCACGGCTATATTTACGCCATTCCTTTTTCATCAAATGAATACTTACCTGTGAATAAGTTTCAAGCAGGAGGATGATTTTCCATGTGTCTGATCAAAATGGAGGTTACTCATGTAGGAATATATTATCCTAGCCTGCAAGATAAAGGAAACACTATCAATGAACATGAAAGAATATACCGGTACAAATGATCCGTTGTAAACTCGAACATTATGTAGAAAAGGAAACCTTTGTAGTCGGAATGATTAAATGCAAATAGCAGGCGATGGGAGATAACTTTTTTACAATTCCAATACTTTTGGAGCATTGATGAAATCTCGTTCGTTTTTAATCAATATTTCTCCTGAAAGCACGAATGTTTCAAGTGTGAACGAAGAGGAGAGTGGGAAAACATCACTTAAAAAACTCTTTTTCAGAAGTTGACACTTCTACCTTCTCTTTCTCCTAAGATACTACAGCACCGCATTTCTCGATTTCACATTTTTTGCCTCCAATTTATGTTTTTTTTATATATATCTATGCTGGGTTTTAATTTTTTACCTGACACTCTCAGATACATTTTTTCTTCCATTGTCTTTGTTATCATTTTACACTGTGGAGTACGTTTATTCTCCCGGGATTAATGTTTTTCATTTTACACTTCTATTAAATACCCTTGAAGAGTGATCTACTGTGTTATGCAAACATTATGCGAAGAAGTGGAACGGATTCACGGATCGCATCATATCAGTAATCTTATGCGAACAAGGATGATGAATGGAGACGTCTGAGAGATGGTGTATGGCATGGGGTGATAAATGCTCGCAGTGGATGAGGAGTCGGATAACCGCTTGTGCGGTCACTACTTCCTCGCTAATTACAAATAACACGGTCTTATAGTGCCCTTTCAAACTCAACTTCGCTGCTCTCCCTCTCTGCTGCGGCCACTCTTTTATTCATAATAACCCTCCCTCCTCGAATTCAATTTCCTCTCCCAACCCCTCCCACGCCCGCCTCACCCCCCCCTCATTTACTTGGCGCGCGTCCACACCCCGGACCTCTCTTCTCCTTTTACTCCCAGGGCCACCAACCCCCTCCGCCCGCCCTCCTCTTTTCCTACCGACGAAAACCTCACGGTAGAGCATCCAAATACCACCTACCCCCAAAACTCTGCCACCCTTCCAATTTCACCCTTTTTTCCTATCGGCGCGCAAGGAGTTTTCCTTCCTCTTGACGCCACGCTACTTACCCACCCCTTCCCCCAACTCCCCCTTCCCCCTACTCCCCCTTCAAACCCTTCAATGCTCAAACAGCCTCTCCGATTTTAATTTTTTTTCCCTTTCTCTCTCCGTCTCTCTCCTTCCCTCAACCTTTTGCAACGCAACCTCGCTTCGCCTTTCTGCCCTCCCCCTCCCCACCCACCCACCACAGCCCCCCGACGATCACTCCCGACTCCCTTTTTTGCACCCCTCCCATCGCCCCTCTTCAAACGGAAGGGATTCGCTCTTCCTACCACCACCCCCCTCTTCTTTTCCCCTCATCCCTCTCCAGTTCCCATCCCCTCACACAAACCACGTTGGTTCGTGGAAAGAAGGGAACTGGGTAAAAAGAGAGAGAGGGAGAGGGAAAAAATATAGAACTCCATTCCGTTCAATCAACACTGCTTCGGTCTCGGAACCTTTTAAATTAACTCTCAAGGCCTCTAAAAAATATTCACAATTTATGTATGTACGAATGCATTCATGACTATGTATTCATATATATATATATATATATATATATATATATATATATATATATATATATATATAATAATTAAATAAATAACCATAAAACACCATAAACACAGTAATCAACCCGAAGTTCGGTTTGGTAGGTGATGGTGGAGTTCACCCAGTACTAATCCCGACGGCGTGTGAAATTCACACATCAGGGTAGGGGGGCCAGTTCCTTTCCCTGTGCTGGTTATGGTTTCCCAGGGAGACCTAGTACCCGAAAAATCACATAGCATGGGTGGAGCTGCAGGTGCTCAGAGTGCCTCGCCCGGGAATCGAACCCGGAACCCTCTGGTCAGTAAATAAATACACATATGTGTGTATATATATATATATATATATATATATATATATATATATATATATTTACACATATACACTCCCGTATTCCGTGTGCTAAGACTGATTTAAAACAGGTCTTTTATTTTTCTAGAGAAAAATATTTCATTCTCAAATATCTAAATAAGATCTCCTCCCACTGCTTCTCGGAAACCCAATGAAAAGCTATGGCGATAGTCCGCTTCGCATAAAAGGAGAAAAATAATAAGTATATATATACGAGGTGCCAGGAGCACTATTCTCAACACAAACCCCAATCTTGGTTTCCATCGAAATTTGAGCACTTTAAAACTTTTGAAAGATCTCAAGTATTTTTTTTTCGAGATTCCTTTAAGCGTACACCTTTTTCTTCAAAGATTGGAAAATGTTGGGGGCGAAAGATGAGTGCGGAGGGCGAGGGAGAAGTTTCGGGGCTGGGGTGAATGAAGGGGGCAGGGGAGGGTGGGTTGGGGTGGACCTGCTGCCCCACAATGGGCGCTCAGCTCAAATGGAAGAGAAAGGGAAAGTGGCCGCCCCTCCCACCACGGCGAGGAGGAGAAGAAAGAGTTCGGTGGTGGGGAGGAGGAGGGCGGGTTTCTGATTGGGCGGAACGTTTAAATGAGGGAGCGCCTAAAAAGGGCCGCGCTCATTCCATCCACGAGTCCCACCGTTCCACTCCAGGGACGCGAGGGGACACCGCACCCCTCTCCTTCCCTCTCCCGACCCACCCAGATCCTCGCACATCCGCCTCCCTCCTGTCACACCCCATCCAAGAATCCGAAAGTAACGAACGAGTCCGGGGCTTAACTCTTTTGGCATCCCCTCGGCATCCACCGGGAGCGAGCCGCCGAATTACTGTTTTCTTTTCTCATCTTCAGGAGCTCTCCAATTTGAGCCAAGGGCTCTCCCACCCAACCTCCCTCCACTCGCCATTAGGGCCTCTTCCACGCTTCTTGCTGAACTCCCTCCCTCCTCACACACCCCCATCACCCCTCCCAACCGTTATCTCTGTCTGTTAATTCACTCATCCGGCTCAAGAGCGAGAGGGAGATGATAGTTGCCTTTTAGAAGTAATCGGATTGGAGCCAATGTTCAGGGCGGCATTCCCAGGGTACGTCAGGATCGGATAACAGCCCGATGCTCCCTAACCCCCTTCCCCTTTCCGATGCGCTGCCCTCGGAAGCCGCCCTTTGGATTTGCGAAAGAAAAATAAGGAGTCGATCGCCTCGAGTGCTTCTCGAGGTGATGTGTTGGATCTCGTAATTGGGCGGCTCTCTCGCGATAGACGTGCAGTGAATGAATTTGTTCCCTCCAGCGCTTTTATTTTCTCCTCCGCTATATTCTTAGTTTTCGTTCTGGGGAATGAGCGTACACGCCGAGGCTTTTAGGAGAGACGCGGAGTGACCCCAGAGCTCTCCTCTGTGAGTTGCAGCCAAAGGTGGGCTTTTTAAGAACTTGGATACTTCGGGAGTCTTTAGGAAAGAGTTGTAATTACTTGCCCCCGTTCCGCTTAACAAACCTCTCGCGGCGTTTTAGCCGCGATGCGTTCGTCTGTGAATGGGATTTACAAATTAGAATTTGCACACAAGGAAAGCCTGATTCTCATATTTCTGCAGGCCTTTGTAAATTTAGCGGCCTTATTTTTTTTATTCTCTTAGCAGTATTCACCGTTAATCTTTCAGGGCGGCGTGTAAAAAAACTAGGGGCTCTTCTAGACGTTAAATGGTAACAATACAATCTTTTTTGACTGTGTATTCCGCATTTTATTTCAACTGCCTTAATTTCTTTATTTGGGCAATGAAAACCTTATTTGATATTGTTCGTTAAATTATCAACTTCTCTTCTTAAGTAGAGATAAGATATCCTTCCAAGATGGTTCCGGTAGGTTTTGATTGCAAGGCATAATTTATAAAACAATAAGTTGGTTAATCTCTAAAAATGTGTAAAATTATTCGGATTTAGGAGGATATTGTTCACGTTATGGGATTTCTTATGTGTTGTTTTAGACTCACCTTGTGATATATGTGTAAACAGCTGCCTTTCGTATTGATCGAATGCATTTTTTGCTGTTTTTGGTTCACGTAAGTGATAAGGATCTAAAAATACTTCGGATGAGTGGTAGTAGTTTTGAGGGGAGGGGACCGACAGTTGAGATAATTCGTGCCATAGGGGATGGACAGGAAAGGAGGAAGGGTGGAGAGAAACCCGACGTCGGCAATAGCCTACTCTTTACGAAAGGCGTCGAGGGGTCCGCAGCTAAACGTCCTATCCGACGGACGGCGTACTCACTCAAAGTGCCCTTCACAAAGCACCTCAAGTAGGGATCGAAATACCCCTGAAAAAGTATTCAACACCGGTGGGATTTGAACCCAGGCCCTCTGGGTGGGTAGCCAGTGCGTTAGCCCCCGAATCATCTTGATCTCCTTCGAATGGATTCGAGATGGATTCGAGAGAAGTTTCCACTTGGGAATAATCCTTTGCATTGGGTTTTATCTGATTAGTATGTTACAATTATGTAGCAGCCTGAATATTCGATATGGCATCGCTCAACACAGAAATATGGCCGTACCTCCGTGGAGTAGTTTCGAATGACATTTTTAAGTTACCCAGTTCTGTATCATATTGATCTTTCATTGCAATCGAAATGAGGATCGATAAATAGCCCCTGCAGGAAAAAGCCGCTGGATATTCAAGCTGATTTTAGAAAGAACCCTTTCCATTTCATGAAATTCAATGAGTTAAAGTATAATTTACATATATTTGTTTTGAAAATCGTGAAAAAAAACTCGCACTTAAATTCAAAATCTGATCCTAAATCGTGCGATTCCATTTTGGTAGTGTTAGACATCATCCGCATGTGCAAAATTTTCAACGATTTTTTTTGACAAGGACTTCCGAATTACAACCAATTAAGCTACAAACAAAATGCATAAATGTACGGGGACAACCGACTCTCATTAAGTTTAATTTTCTTGCATGAACTGCGAGCGAGTATGTGTGAATCGCATTAACCCACAGAGAAACTTGTTTTGAAAATAAATATGCCTTAGATGCTCTCTAAGCCGGGTTACAATATTTGTATATATATATATATATATATATATATATATATATATATATATATAACTGAGACACTCACAATATATGCTGTTTTGACGTTGTTTAACGTTTTATTTGTTTAGGAGCACGACCTTAAATACGGTGCTCCAAGCAGACGAGTTGAGAATATTTAACTCTTACTCTTAAAGATTATAAACTGAATTCTTCCCCAACCTTTTACAAATTCATTCGATGTTTACCGTAAACCTTGGCCTAGGCACTTGAAACTCCCCTTTCGCCATTCTATAGGTTGCTCCCGGGCAATTCTTTACGTTGAAGAAGACATTTAAAGTAACCAGGATAAACAAGCCACATTTTCAAGTATGATGGTGTATTAGACGATTTTTTATATATTGGTTTTACTTTCCTGAAAAATCATTCGCAAGAATATCTGCTGCTTATAAACGGAACAGGTGTATGCGTCTCAAAGAGTTCCATCCAGTCAATCGTCTTTAATCCTAAGATTGCCAGCTGAAGCCTAGCCAGGCGGCTTCTTTATTTGCCTTCTTCACTATACTCCAGAAATTGTGGATCTAAAAAATTCAGTTACCATGGGTTTTTGCCTAGTTCTGACATCAAGATATTTCCCTACTTTATCTGAAGGGCTCATTTAGAAAATAACTTAAAATGAATATGGTTTTTTCGCAATGACGGGTTATTAAAAATTCCAATTGCCATTAATTATTACTAATCGACTAAAAATTAGTCAAAAAAGGACTGAAATCGTTACTTTTGGACAACATGGTTAAACAAACTGAACTTTTTACCTCGATGGATGAAAAAGAGCGTTAAGTGAAAGGCAACGTGGTGGTTGATATAAAACCACTCAATTATCTTAGCCACGGACTTAGAAGTGGATTATAAACACTAGTCTATTGATTGTTTTATTGTTTTTCGCAATTATCTGTAAACATAAATCAAACACAGGGTATAGTGTGCGATACGTTGTCTTCACAACCGACACACCTTCAAGGGTTTCAGCTGCTCTGTTTGTGGACTGGAGGAATTTATTTTTTTAAGTATTCAAGTAACGTTGAGGGACATATTTATAACTCCTTATGACTTTTTATTCATGAGTGCCTTCAAGTTTTCGTGTGATTAAAGAAAAATCCGCCTTGTCTTTATTTGGCCACACCATATCTATGTATATTAGTAAGTACACTTTTCTAGTAAAATGCCTGTAACATAGTTTTAAAATGTTCGAAGTGTGTACTAAAGCATATCAAGTGTAGGCGGGGAAAATTTTCCGAATATCATTCGTTTTTCCAAGTGCCATAGACATCTACACGAAGTTGAAATAGTTAAATAATAATTTCATTCCTAAATTACTTATTTTTTAAAAATTAAATGGTACCCTGATTAAAGGAATTTCATATTACTAATTTCATTAATGCCAAATGCGTGTGTTTTGATTAATTAAATAAGTAAATTATACATAAAATGATACCCTGATGCAAGGCATTTCGTATTAATAATTTGATTCTTTCCAACTGCGTATGTTAATCATCGTTCGAAGAAAACCTCATTGAGACACTCGTAAATTGCCTATATAAGTAAACGAATAACTAAGCAGGTTTATCTATTTTTAAACTTAAATATGCAATTACGAAGTAATGTCATGCGCGCACTTTGTAAGAGTGAGTGCTACTCCCTCTACACTGTTGATAGTGGAATTTTGGCAGTTAAAGTTCGCGGTAGTTCAACATTAACCTGAATGGAGTAAAACTAAGTTTCTCTTCGTGACGTCACCGCGCTCCTCTCCTTCTAGTAGGTCACCCTTACCGCCGTGCCTCTAGCCAAGAAGCATTCAGGCACACGTTGAATGTGTGATTGTGGTTGGAGTTACCGTTTGCTAATTAGGGAAAAGGATTGCACAGAGTACAGGGTTCGTCCGGAAAATAAGTGTACTGACTCCTGGGCTGGGCGCGCCGCTCCAGGCGCGCCCAGCACCGCTCTGATGGGCTGCGATTGGAGGGGGGTATGTTGGCAAGCGACGCTGAAAAAGGCAGTCGGCTCTGAGCTGTGGTGTAGTGAGGAGCTCTGTTAACGCGAACCTCCACGCTCGACCCACGTCACGTCTGTCGAGTCAAACTGTCGGTATGATTAACCAGGCTTACGGGGAGTCAGCCATGTCCAGAAACATGATCTTTCGGTGGCACAAGATGTTCGTGGAGGGCAGAGAAGAGGCCGGGACGACGTGTCTTCGAGAGGTTCCCGATGATGCCTTCGCGGGAGCGTTCCAGGAATAGGAACGCCGCTGGAACAAGTGTATCGACTCACAAGGGTCCTATTTTGAGGAATATTAGCTTAAGATATGTAAAAGTGTGATAAATTTTTTTTCCTGAGCTCAGTACACTTATTTTCCGGACGAACCCTGTATTTCGCGCGCGAAAATGAAACAATAAGTTAATGCTAATTTTCTTAAACCAAGGCAACATTTCATTATGAACTACGATAATCAATCACTACCCAAATATATAGATTCGTGTAACTTTGCAAATGATATATTTTCAAAACTATTTCGACTGACTAAGTTGGCTTTTATCTTACTGAGGTAAATTGGAACTAATAATTTTTAATTTAAGTTTCAGGTAATTAATGATGAAGCTGCCATGGCCATCCACTGAGAGATTCAATGGGGTATACAGAGCATTAGAGGTGAGATCGTTGACAATTGGGGGCATTTTATTCATTAAAAAGTATTTATACGTGTACATATCCGTCAAAAATATTTTTCCTATTTTTAGACGTTTAAAAGGTAATGTTATCATTGTCACAAACAGCCGATCCGAATTCCAGAAGACTAGGTTTTAAATAATACCGGGAAAGAAACACAGGCACAAATAAGATGCACGCTTTTCCCCTTGGTTGGTGGAAAGAATTCATATTAATAGAATTTTAGAACAAAAATATTAAAAGAAAATAAAAATGAAGTTGTCAACGGATTAATATATCAAGCGAAGAGGTCGCACATTTTTGAAATCAATTTTACTTCGTTATGAATAAAGAGTGATTTGTGTCGAAGCTGAATTCGTACTTGTGAGAAAAAAACAAATTTGCACTTTTGCTCTGCACTTTTAGAAGAGGTGATTTATAGTGGTCATTTTGTCAATTCAAAGAACATTCATATTTTACTGCATAATTTCAACTTGGTCTAAAATATTAAGTCATTTACCCTAATTTCCATTGTTTTTATCTCAGAATGAAATTTGCATGAGTCGGATGATTATAGTAGATGCTTAGCTAAGAGTGACGTTACAGCATAAGTCCTCCAGCATCTTTTATGTTCATTAATTCCAGTCTTTAAACTTCTCCCGGTCTGGTCTGTGTGGCAAATGTCCCAAAAATCACACTTTACTTTGTAAATGCCGGATTGAAGGATAGGTTCTAGTTTGTCTTTGCTGTGGCAAAGAATTTCTCCGAGGGTATGAGGACTATGAAATGATGTATTCAACTTTCTTTTAATATACTTAATAAGAGTGATATTCTCATGAGGATAGCCTCATTTCGATTGCAATGAAAGAATAACTTTACGGGCAATATAACTACAAAGATCACCCACAAATAATAGACGATACCCCTTTTTGCGCTTTTCTTGTGTTGGACTAAGGGAAATAGCGTTGCGCAAATGTGAAATAGCTTTTAATTTTAATTTTTTCTTGAAGAGATTGGCGACAATTATCACACTATATCTACTGGATACTGCTGTTGATTTTATAGTGCCCAGCTCATGGTTGAAATTTTTTGATGTCAGGAGTAAATTAACAAGTCGGTGTGTCCTTGAATGCAAGAGGGGCAGCTTCTGGTCTGTAGGGTGGCAGGAATCGGCTGGGATGATGACGTCACTGTGATATGGTTTCCTTTATATGCCAAAACTATGTTAATCATCTATGATAGAAATGGAAAGGTCATGAAAAACACATTGAATAAAAACATTACTCTGATATGCACACAGTTTCATGAGTAGGTGGAGTTCTTCGGTAAATACAGAGTCCACTTTGAAGTCTCTCAGTAACTCCTTGGTGAGTAACGAAGTTTTTGAACGGGCACAGGGGTAAATTTTTTGCGCCAAAGGAAGCTAGTTTGGAGTTGGGAGGCAAAGAGAATGGTGAAGATTACGCATGAAGTGAACGGAATTCTTTTTTGCACTATATTTTGATGAAAAACTAGTGGATTGTTTACAGATGGTAATGATCAGTTTGGAGGCTAATTCACATGATGGTGAGACAGTGCATGATATCACTGGGTGAACAGTTGTTCCACCTCAATGAATTTTCGGGAGGCCATAAAATCTATGAGGTAAAGGATCCATTTGCAATTTTATTCTCTTTTCACTTTCTGGGTACAGTTTCGAGCGGGCGAATGAGGCTGTTTCTACACTTTTTGTTCCGCCAATATAATGCCCCGCCTACCTTACTCCTCTATTCTTTCCTCCCGTCTTCTTCAAGTATGTATAAATGTGATGTATTCACTATTGAAGCCTTGTCTTTTACCTGAAGATGTTCCTGTGAACCGAATCGCGTTGTACGTCTGCAAAAAAAAATCTGTGTGGTATAATAAATGAAATAAATGTATAAATAATGGTAAAAAATACACGTATAGTATAATACGTGTATATATTTCATATTTGTAAGATTGGACAATGTTTTTAACTCCTTCAATTCTCCCGTCTAAAAGAAATACGAGTATCACCCCCAAAGGACTTGACGAGAAGGACAAACTTACGAGCAACGTTGGTCAATGTCCCCTCTTGCAGTTAAAATCGTGAGAAATTGCGTGGCCCGTTGTCCATCACTGTTTTGCCGTAGCAGCCTTCACGTTATGTATGCACGGGATGAAATGAAGTTTACAGAATTTGGATTCTTTGACGATGCATAAAAATACTTTCCACGATATTGTTCAAAACAATGTTGACACTCCGGATCAAATTTTGAATGTTACCAAATGATAACAAAGGGTACTCATCTTTTCTACTTATAACTCGTTTCCGTTACCTTGTTCTTCACAATACCTTTCTAAATCTGAATTCCTACTCCGTGTGATAGCACAAAACATCGATTTATATTGCTGTTTTGTATTCCGTCCTTATGACTGCTAAAACTATTTCGATTGTTTTTCACAAGTGCCCTTTTCAATAACAGGCTTATACGCCTCCATCAAAACCAGTTTCTATCTGAATCTTTCTGAATTGAATAAGGTTACAGCTACAGATTTAATATGCTCCGATGGATCTTCGTCTTTTTTTAAGCCTTTGGAAGCTATTTCACTTTTCAGCGCCACCGCTCTCGCATAAACTTCTCTTTTCGTAGAAAATAGGAGGCTGTGTTCCTAAACAATCACTTATTCGTGAATGCACCATGCAAATAACATGGAATAATTATTTGCTGATTTAGAACTTTAGATTTTATTTTTCAAATATAAAATCCACCAAGCTCTTGTACTTTAGCTCGGCAGTTTTTAGAGGAAGCATTTTTTTGATCTCGCACTCACGTTTATTCAAAACATTCAGAAGCATCGAATTCATTTGCCTGAAATTATCCCCTTTTAGAGTAATATGAAAATACCTGAATCGTATATATATATATATATATATATATATATATATATATATATATATATATATATATATATATACACATATATATACACATACACACACGAGGTCTGTTCAAAGAGAATCGGAATTTCGAATTTTCGCTGGTTAAGTATATTTTATTTTCGATTTCCTCGTGGCGTAATGTCGGTACTTATGTCTCTTACTTATGCCGAAAAGTTCGGCCATTTTGAATCTTCAATTAATTGTTGACAGCTGTGTTGCTTGGACGTGATTTGGCTTGTCTTTGATTTCTGCCTGTTCCAAAAAATGGATCAAAGGATCTGTATCCAATTTTGTGTGAAAAACGAAAGTAAGTCCGCGGACGAATTCCGAATGTTGACTCTGGCATATGGAGAAGCTATCTTAGACCGAAGCAACGTTAATCAGTAGTGCTAAATGTCCTCAAAGGGCCGAGAAGATGTGAACGACGAACCAACGAACAACCCTTCCGGACTCCCGAACACGTCAACAACAGACGAAACCATTGATGAAGTGAAGGAAATAGTATTGGCCAATCGTCCGAGAAGTTGCTGGGCACAAGCCGATTGGCTCGTGCCATTACCATTGATTTGGGCATGACACGGGTCACCGCGCGCGAAATTCGTTCCAAAATTGCTCAATTTTGACCAAAAACAGCAACTAATCAACATTGCTAATGACTCTGTCCACGACGACCCAAATTTGCTCCAGAGGATCATAACTGGTGAAGAATAATGAGTTAATGGTTATGACGTGGAAAATAAATCTCAATCATTTTAATGGAAGCTGCAGCACGAGCCAATACAGAAAAAAACACGGTCGAATGTGAAAGTTTTGCTTGCAGTTTTCTTCTATTGCTGGGGCGTAGTTCATCGTGAGTTCTTGTCACAGGGTAGAACGGTAAATAAGGAATATTATCTGCAAGTTGTGCGCAATTTGCGGGAAGCAATCCGTTGCAGACGCCCGGATTTCTGGAAGAACAAAAATCGGCTTTTGCGCCATGACAATGCCCCTGCTCACTCATCGTTACTGGTGCGCGAATATTTGGCCAAAAACGACACACCAATGATGCCGCAGCCACCGTATTCCCCAGATCTGGCCCTCTGTGACTTTTTCTTGTTCCCGAAACTGAAGTGGCCCATGAAAAGACGACGCTACGCTGCGATTGATGAGATAAAGACTGCATCCAAGGAGGAGCTGAACAAAATCACAAGAAATGTTTTTGAAGTGCTTCGAGGATTGGAAAAAACGCTGGCACAAGTATATAATATCTAATGGGGATTACTTTGAAGGGGACAAAATAGATAATCATGAATAAATAAATAATTTTTGACAAAACACAAAAGTCGTGATACTTTTTGAACAGACCTCGTATATTAAAAGCATATGATTTCCCATTGACCGGTGGGGTCATATTTCATATTCATAATCCATATGGGGTAAGCGTGACTATTTTTGGTGGTATGGTCTCGAAAAGTGAAGACAGAACTACTCTTGGAAGTTCTAAGAATTTATTCAGAATTAATACCTTTTTCATGAAATCCCTTTCTTTGATCATCATAGGCTTCGACGGAAGTGAACATGTGATATCCTGGATATTTGAATGGAATGGATTTCCATTCAATTGACTTCAGTAAAGTAGAGACGTGTTTGATGAGAAAAATTAATTAAAAATCAGGAAAATTTTCATCTTTTATTATTCTTTATCATACACATGACTGCATTACATATACCTTGTTAGGGATTTCTTGCTTGAAGTTCGATTGAAAAGTGCTAACGGAAAATGAAAGTTGTTCGTTTGGAATCCGTGAATGCAGCCCGAGCAACATAATCGTAAGATTTCAATGAAGCCATTATTCAAGATTTTTCTTTTCATATTGCTTAATATATTTCTTGGAAAATTATCAATGTATCCCTCCTATGTCCATTGAATTCCGTGGGGAAGTCTTTTATTGAAAAAGTTTTGCCTTAGATTACTAAAAATTAAGTATTTTATTTTTAAATATTTGCTCTTGTGTATTTTGCAACATTTTAATGTACGTTAAACGCAGTTAAGTTAGTATATATATTTACCTGGTTTAAAAATGTATCTTTTTTCCGGTTGATCATGAGAATCTTGTGTTATACTTTATGTAGGCTTCTTGAATGGGAAATCGTCCACAGCTAGACATTTTCAATAAACCAGTTGTCTATTTGAGCAATCTACTTGATTCCAAAAAAAATGATTGATATTGCTGTAGAAGAGTGGAAATATTTTATTTTAAGTGCCAATCTAAAATACAACTACTCTGGTGCTCGGCGACAGTTTGTAAATGGTATACATTGCTACATTTATGCATGGCATAGTACCAAGGGCCTTAATGGAGGAGTGAAATTGGATCATCTCATTTCCGTTTGAAGTTTGGTCGTTTGGACTCGAACTGAGCCGCAATAGAGCAGAGACATTCCCCAGTCGTCAATGGCCATTGAAATCTGGTCGGTATTAGGCTGGGATCTATGTTTGTGCCTCAAATTAAATTGACGGGTTTTCTTTTTTTCCCTTACTCCTAATGATTCATGATCAATATTAGTTTTTGATGCATGACCCTCCATTTCCAATGGGAAATATGTAACTTGACTAAAATGAACTCGGGTTATACCCGTTCCATCATTCTCCCAAATCTTGTGATATACAAAATGGAAAATGAGTATATTTTCCTCTTTATTAGATTTCCAGTTCTTTTAATTATTGACAGGCATGGAAGTTATTAGATAATGATAGCGTACAGGATAAGTTTAAAAAGTAATGCAATTAAAGTTCCCGCGCCGCTCATATTGGTTGGAGTACAATTAAACCCCTAGAAGTTGGTGGAGGAGAAGCTAAGCTTTGCCGCAAAACTAGTCTCAGTGCTCTCCAAGCTGTTGAAGCGGCAGGACATCGGTTATTGTAAATCTCTGCGCGCCGAACGAGTCACGAAACACTAACCGAGAGGGAATTTCAAGTGAACTTCTGGTACGTATTGAAAATGAACCTGGTTATCTGGACAACGCCATCTTTGGTGATGAAACCTGGGTTTTTTAATACGACCCAAAAATAAAACGCCCAAGCTCTGAGTGGCACACTGACCAATCCCCCGAACCCAAAAAAGGTAAGAATGAGCAAATCAAAAGTGAAAACAGTGCTCATTGTCTTTTTCAACAGCAAACGAGTGGTCCCTAAGGAGTTTGTTCCTCAAGGTTAGACACTTAACGCTGCCTACTGCGTGGATGTGCTGGAATGATTCCGAAAAAGGGTCATCAGGGCGAGAAAAGACATCTCCGCTAATTAATTACGCTGTAAAAAAATGTGTGGAGGCCCAAGGACAGTACTATGTAAAATTTAAATTGATTTTTTTCAAATCTGCTCAATAAATTACTAAAAACATATTTTTAAATTACTTTTGGAACGCACCCTGTATTTATGGAAGAGGTACCATTTGATCTCAGATTTTATTTTGTTAATTGGTAAAGGCGTAAAGAAACATGGAAACACATGGCTGAATAAATTGATGCGAACAATGATCAATGGAAACCGTCAGCTAAAAATCGAAGAACTTAGAAATGCGTCGACCTCAAAGCATTTTTACCATTCCTTTCCTTCTACGATGACTGCCGTAGAATGGAGGAATGACTTTGGTTTTCTCTCGTGGCGCCGAGGTTGAAACATGAAATTTCAGAGGACGTGATTGCAATGTAACCATGAGGAGTCCGTGTGTCATTCGGTGGGCGGATAAAAATTTACTGTCATTGAATCCATAAATTTAAGGAGAAAATTCATAAAGTTACTCCACGTAATAAAAATCTGCTAACAACGAGTACGTGTCATCACACTTCCACATCAAGATCACGGGAGCAGAAACCCATTCGGTTTAATGCCTGCTATCGAATGGCCTTCCTTCATGGGCGGGAGGGGGGCCGAGGAGCGAGGGTGATATTTGGGGGTACAGGACGGGGGACATGCCGTGTGGAGTACGGGGGGATGGGGGCGAATGCACGGGGGAGGAAGGAGTGCTTTTGATGGAAAGGACTAAATCGAATCTGAAAGGGAACGGCTAAGATGATTGACGGATCTGTAACAGCTCTCAAGAAAGCGACGTGAAGAGTGCTCGGGAGTAAGCGTTTGAAGATGAGGTTGAGGGAAACGAATGCCTGAGTGACATCTGGAATGGCAGTGCGGGGAAGGGAGTTTGGAGGGGTCGGGGGGTTAGATAAGAATATGGCGGGGAGGAGGGTAGGTGGGTGGGCGGGGAATTCGATAGAGGGCGAGGGAGGGTGGGGGGGATTAAGGGGGGGGAAGATGACAATAGGGTGGTCTGGTGAGGAGGAAAGTTCGCATTGGCGTGGAATACGCCGAAGAGAAACACTCCCGGCGGCGGGGCGAATAAATATAAACCCATCTCCAGAATTTGATTCAGAAGTGCGTGAAAGGCTTATATGCGGCTGTATACGGCGCAGTAATATATAGAGGAAAAATTCACTCAAAGTCGGAACACTGAGAATGTATTTTTAAGACCTTTGTGGGAGATTTTGAAAATCTTCGGGAAAGTGATGTTGAAATGAATGTAAAAATAAGTTCTCCAAAACTATTTAAACGTCCACTTTTTACCGTGAATGATTTTCGACAGCAATTTCATATTGTGTTTGAGAGGTGAGTGAAAGCCACGAATTTAATGATAGCCTGTTGAAGCATTTGAATCTATTCTCTAGCATTACTTTCTCACTTCAGTCTGGACATGATTATTCTATGGCCTCATGCATTTTCACTATGTTATTTATATTCAAAGAATTTCTGTGCGTAATAGTTAACATAATAAGAAGATTAATTGCCAGGCATATTTTCGTCTGTTTTAATCTTACCGCGAAGTAGCCACCATAATTGATGATTTGGCTTTTATTGTGATTAATATCATTCTGCATGGATCCAAATGATTTTAAAAACAATTGTATTTCAAAAGAGTAAATAAACATGTTTTTGAACACAACAATTTGACTTTTAGAGGTCCAATGGATGATGGATCGTTTTGCCCCTGGCTGCAGAGCTGGGGTTCGAATTCGGGTAAATTTCTACTCCTTAAACTTGCCTATTTAATTATTTTTGGTACTGTCATCTCCTTGCCAAAGGACAGTGACATAAGGAAAGAAAAGGCTAGAGCCTTTTTTTTTTGACGCTTGATTTCACCCAACGTACTATATTGCCTTCAATGTTTTAGACCTATTAAAAATTAGAATGATAGCGTCAAAATAGCATCGGTTAAAAAAGTTATTTAGATCTTTACAAAAACGGTAGCGTTGCTTACAATTATAACTGAAAATCATTAAAAATATACTGAAAATTAATCCCTTGATTTAAATGATGACAGCTATTTCTCTTGCTTGCACGTAAAAAGGTATGTTCCTATCATTGAATTAGTGAGTGATAGCAATGGAATACTGCATGGAGCAAGAGGAAGGATCTCTAAGGATGATTGAAGTAGTTTTCAATGAGCTGGCAGAGTCCTTCGGGATCTAGTTCGGGTACAAAAATCCCAAATTCTAGAGGAGAATTAGAAATTCTTACCGAAGTCTTTTAAGGAGTAAACTTGCAGGCTGAAGTAGGCATATCAATGAAAACGACTCCTTTTTGTTTCTGTGAAACCTCTATTGAGAAACCTTTATTCGATTAGTTCGGTTGCTATGAGGAGGCCGATTGAGTTTGAAAACTGTCCGTTGCTGGGAAATATTCACTAATTAAGTTTCCGCTGTGTTCGATAAAGAACAGGAATAGCATAATTCACTGTTTCAGGTAGGACCTATCCAAGTTGAATAATCATTCACTTTTATCAGCCTGTTTAGCCTACAAGAGCTTAATAATTTATTCAATATGAACAGTGAACAAGTAAAACATACCGTGCATAAGAAGAGCAATTGCCCCTAGTAATTGCTCAAATTATTGAACTCGCACTACGCGAGGAAGGAATTTGCATATACCTTTATGGTAAAGCCTTTCCATAGACTTCAAAGTTGAATACTCCTTAGCAATTTTATTCAATTTATTGGTATAGTTGTGAAATGGATAAAGCCACGGTCATTAATGTGGAAGTATTGTACTATGGTGGATTTTATGTTAGTGGTAGTTCCCCGTAAAATTTTTTTATAACAGCACCTTTTCTATGGCTATGCTGTCTGCTACTGAACGTTACAAGTGATTTTCGACTTCTTGCATTTCTCGCAATTTCATCTCAGGATGGAAGGAGCATATCAAATCACCAAGGCCTTGTAATAAAGGAGATGAGTGATAGTTTAAGAGGCAAATGGAAAAAGTCTCGCTTGATTGTGATCCAGGATAATGTCAAGAAGATGGAAATTAAGGGTCTCAAGAAGAGAAGTGCATGCGTGCAAAAGATTACAAACAGTAGAGTCAAAAAAGGTATTCAAAGACAGGGAATTGCCGGAGTAGTCAATAAATAGAGTTGGTGTCATATAATACGAGTGAGTTGAATCCGTATTTTTTAGTCCTCTATAAGGCGGAATGAAATGTTTTGAAGGGTTTTTATGAATACGCATGAAGAAATTACCGGGAATACAACAGGTCGTTTCTTAAATCTTTTTGATAAACTTTTTAATATTAACTTCGCTTTATACCTAGAAGAATACCTTTTGGTTAAGTTCGTTCACGCCAAAGCAGGGTTTAAGTTTTGTGCAAATTAGCGAGCCAAGTGCGTTGGTATGTGCTTCCAGTTTCACGACTCGTGTTTGCAACGACGAACTGTTGGGGTTCGAGATACCTATTTCAGTCTTTCTCTCTCTCTCTCTTACTCCTCTGCAGGTATCGGCACGGAGGTTTTGGGGTTGGACCCTGGAAACCATAAGAGTTAAGAATTGGATGTTGCTTAGTGGGGACGGAGGCACATGTGAGGGCAAAATGGGTGGGGGGGGGGTTTGGGGTGGAGGTCGGGGTGTTCGTGGGTGGAGTGGGAGGGAGGGTTTCGGGGGGAGGGAAAGACGTGGGGAAGGAAGAGTGGGTGGGGAAGATAAAGAGAGGGAGGGAGAGAGAGAAAGGAGAGAGATAAAAGGGAGCAAAAGGGAGGTGAGGGTGAGAAGGAAGCAGTCTGGAATGGTTTCCGAGGGATTTGGAACTCGCACAAAACTCTCCCGAGTTGCGTCGGTCTGGAGAGGCAAGGGGGGATCGAAGGGCGGAGGGCTTTTCCACGGAGGAGAGATGCGAACGGGGTGGGCTAGAGGGTGAAGAGGGAGAGTGGTCGAGGGGGTGAGGGAGAAAAGGGAGAGGAAAGAAGAGGAGAGGAGGCCGTGGACCAATCCCGACGCATTCTCCAGCCACCGTTCCCTCTGCGAAATCTCTGCCGCAACCCGCCCGACCCCTTCCCCGGCCACTTCTAAACCGTTCTCCTTCTTTCCTTTGTTTCGCTTTTCTTCCGCCGAGGCTCCGAAATATAAACACGAATTGCATTTAAGGGGTCAAAGTCATTCCAATTTTTGGCCTCACCGAAGTTCCGACTGGAGGGAAAAAGGAATTCGGCGGTCGCCGCTCCCTCTCCGGCCCTCCTGAAGAAATCTTCAAAGCTCACGAGCAAGACTGGACCTTGTTTGGGCCGTTGGGGGGTTGGAAGGGACTTCCGCGAAAGGAAGACCTCCCATTTTTCGCTAACCTAAAGGGTAAGGGTGCACGAGGGAATTCGGTGGCTCCCCGTGGGAGGGGGAAGGAGGAGGGGCTGGGGGATTATTGGTAACCTGAAGGGTATGATAGGGGTGTGGGGGGGAAGGGTTATTTTGGAAGGACGGGAAGTCCAGCCTCGGTCGGAAAGGGATGGGTGGGGATTGGGGGGGAGGCTGAGGCCAAGGTCAAAGGGAAGCTCCCATGCGAGACGGAGTGAATGGGAGAGTGGCTTGTCTACTTGGTTGAAGGGTGTTAGTAAATACTTTAATTTTTATACCAAAGCCATAATGCGCATTGGAAAATAAATTAAATGTGTGAAGACTTAAAAGTTGCTTTCCTTCATAGAGTTTCCGTCGAGTTTTTTTCCTTCATAATATGAGACAAATTCAGTCAAAATATAATAAGGATTACTAGTATTTCATTCGGTTATTTCAATCTGCATTAGATACCTCGGGGAGAATTTCCGTCCATTTAAGTTGCTGCAAACGTCTTTATTATATCTCCTCTGTCTCCTCTAATATAAGATAAATGCACGATTTTTAAGCCAAAATGGAAGTTTATATCATATATACTACTTAAAAATTCAAGATTTTAGGATTGGAAGCTATAAAATACAAAACTAGAAAAATAACATCATAACCATATTAACCCAATTCCCAGTTTTTTTTTGTTTTCACTAACTAAATTGTGAGCTAATTAAAATAAACTGCGAGAGATTCTGTAACTTAAACAAATCTACTTTCTCATATGTATGAAAATGCAACAACGTCAAAGTGCAAATTTACTTTACATTTTCAGGCTTCACTTCGTGGAATTGTTTGGCGTCCATATGAAATGAGTTTGTAATTTTCCACAGACTTTATTTTAAGGTACAACGCGTTTCACCGACTTGCGACATCATGAATATCAGGCAAATTATATCTACGCTCTGAAATTGTTACATTTTAGTGAAATAATGGCAAAAGTAGTAATGCAGGCGAATATTTCGAATGAAAAATGAATATTCACCATGCAGGTGCCGTTTATTTAATTGCGTTTGCTTGGGGGTGAATTATAAATATGTTTATGCCTTCTAATTTATTTTCAAAACAAGTCAAGGGAAAAACTTCTGATGCAAAGAACCGCTTCTCCCAATTGATTGGAATAAATGGGCCTCCAAAATTAATTCTCAGCCGTGAAATACATACTCGTAATAATACTATTGCGTTATAACGTTTAAAAAAGGTTTTAAATGGACGAAGCATATTAAATAGTGCAACGATACGTTTCCCTGTCTCATCTAAAAAAACAGCGGAAATCCAACAGGCTCCTCTTCATCTCCATTTACTTCGTTCCTTCATTCCATCCGATCCTATTTCCTATCCCTTCCTCTTTTGCCTAACCTCCTCAGCTCTTTAACCGTCTCTAGCATTCCGTTTCCAATCAAGATGCTTTGCGTCGATCTTTTCTGCCTCCTCTTAACTTCTCCGAACAATCTTCACTCCTTCCCCATCATTCCGAGTACTTCGTTTGTTTTCTTTTCCGCCCATTTCACATTCTCCATCCTTATCCAAAACCCAACTTTCACAGGTCTCCAAATTCATGCCTATAATGTGTTCTTCAATCACCATGTTTCCGCGACGTAAAACACTACGCTCCATACTAAGGTTTTAACGAATCTTTCTTTAACATCCTTACTCAACGTCCCTGCCATCAATTCTATTCTCCTAGTGAAAGTTTATTTGCCTAACATAATTCTTCGTCTTATGTCCCTACTAATTTGACCATCTTGATCCAAAACATTGCCGAGGTATGTAAAATTTTCCACCTGCTATAGTTTATGACCTTACATTTTGACATTTAACAAAGTTTTCCTCTTTTTTAAAACGTCATAGCCTTTCTTGTTTTTCCATTTAATGCCATCCCATACCTATTGTGTCGACTGGCCAACGCGCTCAGAAATTCTTGAAGTTACTTGGCTGACTCGCTTACTAACGCTTCATCATCCAAAAAAGTTATTGATTATACACATTTTCCAACGATTATCATTCTTATCTCCAAGTTCTTCTAATCCATTTTTCCACATATATGACGCTGAAAAAACGCCTGAACTAGAACATTATTTTCTCCCATCGCCAAATTACATAATGAATAAGCGCAAGTTGTCTCTCACAGTATCCCTTCAGGTAAGCCAGCAGACTGTCCATTAGAATCACAAGTTTCAATCCAAAGGTTGGTCTGACAGATGAAAGTAGAGCTCACCTTGTACTAGGTATATGTAACTAAATTTAATGTGCAAATTTTACACACCGCCAGGAGGGAGGGGCAATTACTTTCACTGAGTCATCTCTGGTGTCTCAGCAATATCTGTACACCCCGCTTATTGGAACCTGAGGGTGTCAAATGATATCCCCGAGACTCAAAAACGGAGCTTCCACTCAGTATTTAAGCACTCTATCCACTGGACGACCAGACTCCTTTATTTTCGTCGACATCTCCAGACTGTTGACATGCCTCAGTATCAAAATAATAATTATATATACTCCATGGCCCTGAAAACAAGGATGTGAGGGAGATGTGTGTTAAAGGTGTGTTGATACTCTGTTCATCCTATCGTTGTTTTTAAGTACACAATACAAAAATTGTAATTTGTTTTACTTTAGTGTTACTATTCCGATCGCTGAAAACCATCAACATAGAGGTAACCTTAAGCAATGGAAGTTGCATTGCTCTGGTAGATATTATTTGTTTGGTATTCAAAAACATTTGTCCGTGTACCAAACCAATTACGCTCTGCGGAGAGTGTGATGGCTGAATTGATATGCAACTTCAAAGATGAGAGAGGTGGATTAAGGAAACGGTGATATTAGAGATAAAAGGAAAAACTCGGCGTCAACTGGAGTCTTATTCTACAGATTGAAAAATTCTCCAATGTCCCAAGGACGCAAGGGATCATTGAAAGTTTTACTCGGAATATTTGAGGGGTTCTTCACTTGTAATGAAATGTACTATGTGCACATGCGTGACATCAGATCTCATTCCCATCTTTTTTTGTCTCCGGAAGACAAACAATTTAAAAAAGACAAATAGCCCTCCGTGCCTATTGTGGGAGTTTTTAATCAATATTATTTTATAGAATTATTTTTCCTTTGGAGTTTCCATATAAACATATAAATGTAATATGTAATATGTTAATGCCATTTAAAATTAGAAATTGTCATCATTTACGTCTAGAGTTTTCAATTCGGTTGCAGTAAGACCAAAACCCTATGAGAGACAGTGCCTAATTTGAATCAACCTAGGTATTTTAATTCTTCATTGGAAATTTCCGTAATATGCAGATCATAATTCATATTAATACCAGTTATAATGCACATTTATTTTAATGACATTATCGAAGAAAATTTCCTTATTTATAATCTAGGACTTCGATAAGTTATTAAATTAATATGCAGACCTAAGGTTAATATCCCTGGGTTTAGAATTCATGTTTATTTACTTCGTAACAGTTAAAAATAATCTTATCATTGCCTAATTAGGAGACGCATAAAAAATACTATAATGTTATAATCTCCGAGGAGTACTTAATTCAGTATCAGCATTGAACTCTATAACTTGAATTTTATTGTAAATTAATAGATCTTTATTCGTTATGAAGATAAGGCGGTAATGCAACGATAGTTTTTGCTAGAATTACAAAGGGCTCACCCGGGGAATTCAGGAGATCCTGGATGAGACAACCTAAAATTTCAGCTCCGTGATGGACAGTGTTTTGTTTAATCCCTTGGCCGGTATGCTAATAAAATGGACATCACTCCTAATCCAGGTTTTCCATGATTTTTTGAAAATTCACTGGAATTTAAAATTAACTCTGAAAAATAGAATATTCTTCAATTCATTGCTGCGACATACATTGAATATAATATATTAATTGCAATAGAACATTTTTATTTGAACATAAATGCAATGGGAACCAAATTAACGTTGATTTCAAATCTCTCTCAGATGATAAATTGGCATCAGATGAAGTAAAAGAGTCAAATCAAGCGCCATTATCTTCACGAAATGGCATAATTATGTGGTCTAATCAACATTCATTTATTTATCATCGTAAGGATCTACCCGCATATTAGATAATGGTAGTGATATGTTTGTGATATTCTATGGTCAACTCAAATGTTTGCACGAAGTGTAGATTTTGGTGTAACTTAATAAGTGCATATTTGATGTGCGATAATGTGGTGGTTAATAAAAGTAACCGAAGGCAGTAACTAGAGAAAAGAATACTTCGTAGTCTATAGCTGGAAATTGGGCCCAGTTTGTGATAATTCAAAGGTCTTGCGTTCATGAAAACTCAATGTTAGTCATCACAATACTATAAAAGCATGAGAAAACAGAAACATTGCAACGCTTATAAAAACAGGAGTCTTAATTTCTTTCAATCTTTTATAAGAGGCAGAAAACAAAAGGCATGTTTATTTTCGAGCAGCTAATATCCTGAGCGAGGTCATTCAGGAAGGTGAATTGTTTAAAGATATTGACACCGCATTATTATTTCGTGGATGACGTTACTTTAATTCAAATTGACTCTTAATATATAATTGTTGATTTACAAGTTAACTTGTAATGGATTGAAAAGAAGCCGTTTATCCATTTATATATATATACTATATATATATATATATATATATATATATATACAGGGTTCGTCCGGAAAAAAAGTGTACTGATTTTTTCCCGCCGCTCCAGGCGCGCCCAGCACCGCTCTGACGGGCTGCGATTGGAGGGGGGTATGTTGGCAAGCGACGCTGAAAAAGGCAGTCGGCTCTGAGCTGTGGTGTAGTGAGGAGCTCTGTTAACGCGAACCTCCACGCTCGACCCACGTCACGGAACGCGATGCCGAAGTTTTTGGAGCAGCGTTATTCCATCAAATTTGCGGTAAAGCTTGGGAAATCGTCTACCGAAACTGTCGGTATGATTAACCAGGCTTACGGGGAGTCAGCCATGTCCAGAAACATGATCTTTCGGTGGCACAAGATGTTCGTGGAGGGCAGAGAAGAGGTCGACGACGAACCACGGCCTGGACGCCCATCAACGACACTCACCGACGAAAATGTGCGAAAAGTTCGCGATGTACTGAACTCTGATCGTCATCTTAGTGTTCGGATGATAGCAGAGCAGTGTAATGTGCCAAAAACAATAGTTAACGAGATTATTAGGGAGCTTGATTGCTTTTGATTACAGAAATTTGTGCAAAGTTGGTGCCGAAAGTGCTCAGTGATGATCAAAGACTCAATCGTTTGGAAATCGCGACACAACTTGCGGATCACTGCAAAAATGATCCACATTTTTAGAGAACGTTGTTTAAAAATAAAGATAAAGAGGAGTTTGAAAGGAACGGGATACGGGACTTTGGACGCCGTCAAAGAGGCCGTGACGACATGTCTTCGAGAGGTTCCCGATGATGCCTTCGCGGGAGCGTTCCAGGAATGGGAACGCCGCTGGAACAAGTGTATCGACTCACAAGGGTCCTATTTTGAGGAATATTAGCTTAAGATATGTAAAAGTGTAATACATTTTTTTTTCCTGAGCTCATTACACTTATTTTCCGGACGAACCCTGTATATATATATATATATAATGTGTGAAGTTAAACCTTCTATTTATAGTTCTAAAAGTTGAAGGGGCGTTAATAGAAATGCATTGATCTCAAAGGGAAACAATCGAAACATTTTTGTGTCCGAATAGAATTTAGGCAGTCATTTGCATAGAGTTCCCAGATTACACCTTTGCACCTACTATTAGGGGTCGTTTTAAACCCATAATTAATCCAAAATATCTTTCAGAGGAATATTAACAAGGTATTACAGAAATTCTTTTTGTATTTTATAAATATAGGAAAATGACTCGGGGTAATTTCGAAGCAAAATTAAAACAGTTGGAATATCTACATGCCGTTCGAGATTTGATACCACGAGTTCGTAATTTTGAGAGGAAGTAGAAAGTACTGAGGATATCGTCCATGGACACTTGTCGCAACACGACGGGGCGTATAGCTGGTCATGTTGATGGGATTCAGTCTAGAAAGTGCGCTACAAACTCATTTTAATACTTCTATCCAACCTAAAATTGACTGTTTGAAATAATTCCATGAAATGCACCTTATCAATATCGTTTGTGATCCATTTTTCAATCCGAGATATTATGAGATATCCACGGGAAATAATATCCAGAAAATCACAACCAAGGGAATTCCTTAGACCTCGTCACTGCAACTGCCCACGAAGATCAACCCCGTGGGGTCGAAATGTAAATGTGAACGGCAAGATGTTCACTGAAGAGTTTAATTTGACGCCACATATGCTCACAATGCTTGGCTTCTTGTGAAAACTCTGCAAACATTGGAAGCGGAATATCTTACTAAAATTACTCGTGGCTGCAGCAAAAACCCTCTCCGAAATTGTGTTTTTCGAAATCTAATTTCACGACGTCCCATGCGATCCCCTCGGGCCACTCCGGCGGCTTTAAAGGGGAAGAGGTAGGAGCGCAAAGGGTGGTTTGGGTGGGGGTGCGGCGGATGGGGGATGGATTAATACCAGAATCTCATAATGGACGAATTTCTGAGAAGCCGCATCACAATGAATCGAATGGGAGGAATGGTCGGGGAATTAGTCAAATAAGAGGAGGGGGGTGGAGGACGAGGGGAGGGACACGAGGGAGGGATTGATAAAGAGGGCGGGGTGGGGACGGTGGTAGGGGGGGGTGAGGGGGCTGAAGTGGTTGGTGGGTTGGATGGGAATGGGAGTGTCGAGTGGGGCTGGCGTAAGGAGAGGGAGGGGGAGGCGCGCGGGGGGAGGGATGCCGAGGAGTGCGGACGGGCGTGTGTTCTTTGGAGTGGTACGGTCGGCCCTTGGGCGCGGACGGGTATCGACGGTGATGGGGAGGGGGGGGTTACGGAAAAGAGGAGGGGGTGGATGCGGGAAGGGATGGGAGGGTAGGTGTCGACTGCTGGAACCCCGGGAACAGGGCACTCGGAAGTTGGCGCTCGTAAAAAAGTTTTCGCTCTTTCCTTTCCTTCTCTCTTCGGTGGTCGACCTTCGCTCTCAACCCTCGCCTGTTTCTTCATTCACCAGCTCCAACACCAATTTGCTGTTCGAGCAATTCCTCCACTTCACTCGACGGACAAAGGCACGGTATATGAATAGTATATATGGATCAAAATCTTAAGTGAGAAATTCCGGAAATTCCATCATTTACATTTAATTTACATTTTATGCTAAAATATTTCAAGAGGTATGCTGAATGCCGTCTCGAAATATTTACTGATCACTCATGTTTTTCCTTCTAGCAGTGAGCGTAATCCAATATGACATTTAAAGATGGAATGATAGATAGAAACTACGTAAAAAAATAATAAACTATATTTTTACCTCGTCTTCACACGTTCTGAGATATCAGTTTGACTTTAAGCCCAGAATTAAGAGTTGCCAGGTTTGATATGCCCGTACGAAAAATTCCCTCTGCATTCTATTCCCAATTATATGTCTTCTCTCCTTCGTATTGTCTCTGAATGGAAGTATCGCAGCAATAACTCTAGGTTAACTCTTTAGAGTTACTCTCAACATTTAATTGAATCAGTGGTTACGAGACCACAAATGGAGAAAACACAGCCATAAAAATACATGGGGGAAAATATGAAAATTGAAACTGCTGTACAAAAAACAAATCCTACTCATTATTGTTTAATTGTATATACATATAAATATACTTATAACCAGCTCGGGTATCGGTTAAGATCATTTCACAAAAGGGCAAAGATTATTAAACGTATTGAAGAAATTCTTAACATAACGAGTTACCGAGCCAAGAAGTGTCCAGCAAGCAACACACTCTTCGAGAGAGTAATTATTGAAAAAAAATTCCTCTAAAAAAATTCAAGGGAAATCGCGGGGAGGTATTAAAGTATTCCATGAAGCATTTAAATGATTAAGATTTTAATACCAATGTATTTTAACTACTTATATGTAAATAATATTTATAAAAAGAATATAGTAATCATTAGGAAAACTTTTAAATATACCAATTACGGCCAAACAATTTTCTTTTAATTCTACCAGCTACACCTGTAGAACTTTGAAGCTCGGGAAACTTAGGATAAGCGGCACCTCTTTTGTATTTTCGGTATAAATAAGTTAATGAATGAAAGTCACTGTAAGCATATGTATATGTGGGTGTACATATTAATATATATATTTATTATTATTTATTAGGTAATCTAACGGTTGAGGTAGGTTATTGTAAGGACACAGCTACCAAATAAATATTTTGTGACTCCTAACAAAACTCAAAATCCAGTATCCTATCTACATGAGGTCCCTCTTCATCTCTGAGTACTTTCTTCCTCCCTTCCTATCCTGTTCCTTCCCTATCCTCGTTTGCCCAATATTCTCACCTCTATCACAGTATTCAACATCCCACTGCCGGTCAACACCCCCTTCATCCACTTTTCCTGCCTCCATAGGATTGCTCCCAACAAACCCCTCTCTTCGCCCACCATACCGAGTACTTCCTCTTTTTTTTCTTCTCTGTCCATTTCACCTTCTCCATCATTCTCCACTCCCACGTTTCAAAAGCCTCCAATCTACGTCCATCCGCCTGCTTCAATGAACACGTTTCCGCGTCGTACATAGCTACGCTCCACATCAAAGTTTTTACGAATCTTTTCTTAATATCTTTACTCAAAGTCCCTGTCATCAACTCCCTCCTCCTTATAAAAGCCTCTTTTCCTAGCGCATTTCTTCTCCTCACGCCCCTACTACTTTGACCGTGTTGATCCAAAACACTTCAAAGATACGTAAACTGTTCTACCTGCTCTAGTTTTTGCCCTTTTATTTTACTGTTAAGCTTAGCCTTTTCTTCCTAGAAAATCGCATAACCTTTGTTTTATTAATATTGATTCTCATCCTTTACCTGTGGCAAGGAATTTCCAATTATTCAGCAATGCTTGCAACCCCTTGGCTGGCTGACAAACTACAGTGTCGTCATCAGCGAACCTAACTGATTTTACGAATTCCCAGCCGAATATCATTCCTATTTCCAGTTCTTCCCATGCTTCTTTAATCATTTTCTTTGCATACAGGTTGAACAGCAGCGGTGATAATGGGTAACCCTGCCTTACACCTTTTCCTAACACTGCCCAACCGGACTCCCCGTTCCCCACTCGCACCTGTACAGTCTGAGATATGTACAGGTTGCAGATTAGCCTCCTTTCCCTCCAATCTATTCCTATTTTCTGCAATATAATCATTAATTTTTCCCAATTCACTTTATTAAACACTTTTTTGAAATCTACGAAACAGGCAAATACCTCCTGGTTGTGTTCTATACTCCTCACGATTAATAATCTCATTACTGCAATGTCATCACGCGTACCTTTCCCCTTTCCAAACCCAAACTGATCATCCCCTAAGTAATCATGTACCCTAATCTCAATTATTTTTTAATCATGATGAGAACAACTTTAGCTGCACGGGATATCAAACTTATCGTCCTGTAGTCCTCACATGATGTAGCCTTTACCTTTTTCGGAATAGGAACTAAAACTGATCTCACAAAGTCTTCCGGCCAGATTACTTCCTCATAGATACAACAAATCAGCCCATATAGCCTCTTCCTCCCACATTTTCCTAAACATTTTAATAGTTCAGTGGGAATGTTATCCACCCCCACGGCCTTATTTAGTTTCATCTCCCTTAATGCCCTTTCTATCTCATTGTCTAGTATGCCTGGGCCTAAGCTATCTATATCTACGTCATGTACCTTTACTATGTCTAACTTTGTTAGTCTAAGTTCTTTACTATACAGTTCTTCTACATACTCCTTCCATCTCTCTTGGATATTTCCTACGTCAACTATTATCTTACCCGCCTTATCTCTAACTGCTATCATTGATCTTCCTTTCTTACTTCCCGATAAAGATTTAACATTGCTGTACAGTTCACCAATTTCAGCCTTCCTCTGCAGGCTTTCCATATCCTCACACTGCGTCTTCCACCACGCTTCTTTTGTTTTATTTGTTGCCCGCCTCAATTTATTGTATAATTCTTTGTACTTCATTTTGACAAACTCTGTATTTACATTCTTCCATTTTTTCCACTCATCCATCTTTGTTTCCTATTCCTTTTCGCGTTAACGGTTCCAATGGTGTCCTTTGCGGCTTCCCTTTTTTTGATACTATGCCGTTTTTCTTCGATAGTACTTACCCCTTTACCATTCTCCATGATTTCCACTACAGGCTGTTGGTACTCCTTCCTTTTCAAACCATTTAATGCTTCTACATTCCATTTTCTAACCAGCCGCTCCTGCCTTATCTTTTTGAAACGGACGCTACATTTCATAACAACTTAATTGTGGTCATAGTCCGCATCCACTCCCGGGAAGCTGTAGAATTTATCACACTGTTTCTAAACCCATGCATGCCTGCGTCTTTTGTGGTGTCTAAACCACGTTTTGGTGATGACTGACCTCTGTATCCTGCAGAACTCAATTGCTTTCTCCTCGCGGTCATTCCTCGTGCCTAAACCGTAGTCCCCCACCTCATCACCATCTCTTCCTTCGCCTACCGTCGCATTCCAATCCCCCATCACTATCAAATGTTTCCCTGCAGGAACACACGCGATCATGTCCTCTAACAGATCGTGCATCCTATCGACCTCTTCTTCCTTATGGTTTCTCGGTGGTATGTATACCTGAATAATAACCAAGTTCGTCGGTTCTGCTTTTACCCCTACTAGTAATAATCTATCCGTTACTTGCTCTTTGTTCACTACGCTTTTTTCTACCTCTTCAGTTAATACTATGGCAACCGCTGTATATTATTCTATATTTATCACTCCAGTAATCCCTGCTATCTTTCTATCTCACCACGCACAGACCTAAAATATCTATTTTTCCCCTTTCCATCTTCCGCTTAACATTCTCAAATTTCCCTCTCCTCATCATTGTCCTTACATTCCACGTTCCTATTCTAACTAATGTGGTCTTCTTCTCCTGCGTCTTCTGTCCTGCTGCTACCGGTTTTCCCTTGCAAGGGTTTCGTGGGATGACGACCGCGGAAGCCATGCCTCCTCCGGTGCCGGGCACGACACGCGGTCGATTGGGCTTTGCCCCGCAGTTGCCAGGACTCAAAATGCCTGTATTGTCCATCATTTAAATCTTGGGAATGATAATTGAGGTGGTTTCCCGTTGCCTTCATCAATAGTGTTTTTTAACGTGACCCCATCACTTATTGGCCGCTCCTCTGGGGTCAGACTCCATTGCAGCCGCATCACTGAGGAACAGACGCTGCGTGAACCTTTCGTCTGGCTCCTAACCTTCGACCTATCTGGCATGGGTGACCCTTCCAGGAGCAATTACTATTACTCCCGCCAGCACAGCTCTAGGGGTCATCGGAACGCACATGCCCTTCCACCACGTGAAGGTTGTAGTCCGGGGAGGGATATATATATATATATATATATATATATGTATGTATATATATATGCATATATATATATGTATATATGTATGTATATATATATATATATATATATATATATATATATATATATATATATATATATATATATATATAAACCATAAACACAGTACTCAACCCGTAGGTAGATATCAGGGTAAGGGGGCCAGTTCCTTTCTCTGTGCAGGTAATGGTTTCCCAGGAAGACCTGGTACCCGAATAATCACTTTAGCTTGGGTGGAGCTGCAGGTGCCCAGAGTGCCTCTTTCGGGAATCGAACCCGGGACCCTCCGAGGATGCACTTGGTATGGTGGGAGAAGAGAGGGGTTTGTTGGGAGAAATCCTATGGAGGCAGGAAAAGTGGATGAAGGGGGTATTGACCGGAAGCGGGATGCTGAAGACTGTAATTAAGGGGAGAATCTTGGGCTAACGAGGAATGGGAAGGAACAGGATAGGGATGTTGGACGGGATGAAGGGGGGAAGAAAGTACTCAGAGATGAAGAGGGACCTGATTTAGAGTAGGATGTTGTGTTTTGCTAGGAGTCACAAATTATTTAATTAGGAGCTATGTCCATCCAAAAACCTATCTTTAGGGGAGGATTACCTAATAATATATACTCACAGGGTCCGTTCAACAAATATCGTGACTGGTTTACTTTAACCTCAACGGAGCGGTGGATGTGGATCCGACAGGTCGGCTCGCTAGAGGGGTCCCCCACCACTCAGGCGCACTTTAGTTCAGTTAGGGACGCCCGATGCAGTGCTCGAACCGATGCTCAGGTAGCCAAAGTGTAAACACTTCTGGACTCTGACAGGGGTGCAAACATCTTCGGTATCAGTGAGGAGACCGGCCTTTCAGTCGGAACCGTCCAAACCATTGTAACAGAGGATCTTGCGATGAGGAAAGTGTGTGCGAAGCTAGTGCCGAAAGTCTTGAGCGAGGAACAAAACTCCCGCGGAGAAATTTCGCAAGACATTTTGGACTGCGTCCAGGAAGATGAAGATTTTCTCCACTACGTTATTACCTAAAAATATAGCTCAAAAGGAGCTCAAAGGATATCAGTTCGACTCTATCGAGGCGGTTTAAGCGGCAACGACCAAGGCTATCAACGGTATTCTGGAAACCGACTTCCAGCGGGCTTTTTACGAGTGGCAGACGCGCCGAAATAAGTGTATCGATGCAGGAGGAATGTATTTTGAAGATTTTTAAGTAATTGTAACGATAGCTGAAATAAAATTTGATTTTTGGATCCAGTCCCGATACTTATTGTACGGACCTTGTATGTGTAGTCATATATATATATATATATATATATATATATATATATATATATATATATATATATATATATATATACAGGGTTCGTCCGGAAAATAAGTGTACTGATTTATTCCCGCCGCTCCAGGCGCGCCCAGCACCGCTCTGATGGGCTGCGATTGGAGGGGGGTATGTTGGCAAGCGACGCTGAAAAAGGCAGTCGGCTGGGAGCTCTGTTAACGCGATCCTCCTCGCTCGACCCACGTCACGGAACGCGATGCCGAAGTTTTTGGAGCAGCGTTATTCCATCAAATTTGCGGTAAAGCTTGGGAAATCGTCTACCGAAACTGTCGGTATGATTAACCAGGCTTACGGGGAGTCAGCCATGTCCAGAAACATGATCTTTCGGTGGCACAAGATGTTCGTGGAGGGCAGAGAAGAGGTCGACGACGAGTCTTCGAGAGGTTCCCGATGATGCCTTCGCGGGAGCGCTCCAGGAATGGGAACGCCGCTGGAACAAGTGTATCGACTCACAAGGGTCCTATTTTGAGGAATATTAGGTTAAGATATGTAAAAGTGTAATAAATTTTTTTCCTGAGCTCAGTACACTTATTTTCCGGACGAACCCTTGTATATATATATATATATATATACAAGGGTTCGTCCGGTATATATATATATATATAAAGTATGTATATATATATATATATATATATATATATATATATATATATATATATATACATACTTTATTTATCGTATATTGAAAACCTGTTTTCCATTTCCTCCTTGGAATGTCGATTTCCACTCAAGTGCACTCGCATAGAAGCATCAGCGGTGAACCTCCCACCTTTTGATTCCTTTTGCGTAGTTCGTTGAGCTGCTATTCCCCCGCCGCCACACCAAACCCTCCGCTTTTGTCCACGCCTCACACCCCACGCAACTACCGTCTCTCCATACTCCTCTGAAGACTGCTATTTCTTCCCTTCCCTTTTCCTTAAATTCATCTCTCATTTCTTGCGTTTTAATTTATAAATTGCAATTTATGATGTTCCTCATCACCTTTACATACTCCAGGTCCACCCCCCTTCAACTTAGAGAAAATAGTTCTGCTCTAAAATTTATAATTTATCACATTATATATTATACATTGAGATTACAAATATAAATTCAAAACCCCAATTAAAATTTAAATATGTGAATTCAGAAGAAAAGGAAAAGCTATGCAGTGTTACAAATTTAAGAATTTATTTTCCCCTAAATGTCACTCTTGTGATATGAAGAGTATTGCTTATAGGTCAGAGCATAAAAGCTGAAATTTTTGTTCAACGGGAAATTTTTATGAGAGAGCGGGAGATGTTTGCGATTTATATATTTTTTGTTCCCCCTCGAGTTAAGTTACAGAGAAGTACTGCATCAACAGTTACACTCGTCTCGGTCAACAATGGGTTTATGCGAAAGTTTTTTAGATCCTCCGGAGCGCTGATGGGATCTGTTGGGAAATGACGAAGGCGGGGGAAGGAGCAATTGGGGCAACGGAAGCCGCTCACCTGGCTGACTCACCCATTCGACGAACTCGGTTCGCCGGAAGGGGTTGAGGAGGGGTCGCAGAGTGCTGGGGGTTTCCGGAAATCCGCACCTATCGAGTTTTGTCGGCCAAATCCATCATTTTTGTTCATTCCATGGCTAATTGCATTGGATTATTGGAAATGGCGGGCCTTCTTACGAGTCTCATTTCACTTCGTTGCAGAGATGGGACGTCTAGACGCAGGAAATTGCCAGTTAATGCGATTGGATCGTTTTAAACTGGCTTTGTCACGGTTAATGAGGAAGGCAGGCATTGTGAGAGAGTTTTGAAATGATTATTCGATTATGCACGGACTTTAAACGAGAAATAACCTAGTCATCCGTGAGGAATTGTATTTTGTTTCTGTTTGAAAGACCAGTGAGTTTATTCGTTTTATCCTTCTGCTCGAGTTCGTAGATGAGGGAGGAACATTACATCGGAATAATAATACAATTTTACCGAGACTCGAGCTCGCAGGCACCAATTTCTGGAGGGATGATCTGTGTGTCACAGCGCGCGTATGAGTCGCTTCGCATGCCCTAAAAGCAATTTCAGTTACAAGGAAACTCCTCGCATGTTAACATATTTAAGGGTTAAAATTATAAATATTAATTCATGCCAAGACCAAACATGCATTTTAGTACACTTCGGCTCTGTAATTTACG
Source organism: Hetaerina americana (assembly GCF_022747635.1). Taxonomy (NCBI): domain Eukaryota; kingdom Metazoa; phylum Arthropoda; class Insecta; order Odonata; family Calopterygidae; genus Hetaerina; species Hetaerina americana. Next base: position 110,288,452 of record NW_027286874.1, read on the forward strand.
TTCATGCCAATTGTTAAAATACGCTGATCAAAACTGCCATATTTACATACGCGACGGTAAGTTTGACAGGTGATGATAGGATTAACTCAAAATAAAACACAGAAATTTCACAGTTAATATAGTATTTGTTCCGTAAGACCATTGTACGCTCTTATCTGATGATGATTCCACGCAGTGGTGAAAACAGGGTCTTGGAGTATTAATATTAATTGTGGAATTTCGGTGTTTTATTTTGTCTGCACGATCGGAACATTCCACCAAATACATTCCACCATAATAGAGTTTCGTAATCTACTGCTGTTCGGTGTTTTATATGTCGATATATTCATATGACTAAAATATTTACAGATATTACAGATTTGAGTATATGTACTTAAGATCATTACGTGGGCTCTTCAATACAGGGTTCGTCCGGAAAATACTATAAGTGTACTGACTCCTGGGCTGGGCGCGCCGCTCCAGGCGCGCCCAGCACCGCGCTGACGGACTGCGATTGGAGGGGGGTATGTTGGCAAGCGACGCTGAAAAAGGCAGTCGGCTCTGAGCTGTGGTGTAGTGAAGAGCTCTGTTAACGCGAGCCTCCACGCTCGACCCACGTCACGGAACGCGATGCCGAAGTTTTTGGAGCAGCGTTATTCCATCAAATTTGCGGTAAAGCTTGGGAAATCGTCTACCGAAACTGTCGGTATGATTAACCAGGCTTACGGGGAGTCAGCCATGTCCAGAAACATGATCTTTCGGTGGCACAAGATGTTCGTGGAGGGCAGAGAAGAGGTCGACGACGAGTCTTCGAGAGGTTCCCGATGATGCCTTCGCGGGAGCGTTCCAGGAATGGGAACGCCGCTGGAACAAGTGTATCGACTCACAAGGGTCCTATTTTGAGGAACATTAGCTTAAGATATGTAAAAGTGTAATACATTTTTTTTCCTGAGCTCAGTACACTTATTTTCCGGACGAACCCTGTATATTGTGGTTTCCTTCCTCACCATAAAAATAATCATATATATTAATTTAAATTAATCTTATCATATATAAGTTTTTATTTACAAAGTGAGTAACTTTTTACAATTCAAGTGAAAAGTTATTCATCTACATCTACATCTACATCTACATAATACCCCGCAAGCCGCCGCAAGGGCGTGTGGCGGGGGGTGTTAGGTCACCAACCGTAAAAAAGAAAAATACCACATGCAAAAAAAACAACACGGAAAATTACACCCACAGCAGCGCACACACTCATGCAAAAATCCCTTCATCCAATACTCATGCAAACACATATACCACAAAACAACTAAAAAACTGCACCCCATGATGCAGCACGAAAGACATTCTACAACACGGAAGCCAGGACACAACAAGCAAGAAATTGAAACATCACTACCACATGAAAATGCACCACGAAACACTCTACCCCCAAAGAGTCTCTAATTGGCAGGGAATGCGACCCAACGTTGCAGGTAGCAGGAATTTCCCCCCGCGGAGAGGGACAAGGGATTAAAAGGGAAACTTAAAAACAGATGAACAGAACATGAATGAGGTCATTCGGAAAGAATGGGTTATTATAGCAAAACACATAAGGTTAGTGGAAGAGCATGCATTTAAATACAACTAATTATTTTTTAGACGCTGAGGGTGGCAAGTTGAATTTTTGCTATCTATAACCCTGCAGTTGCTATCCCGTATTATCCGTGGGAAGAAGGAGTCCTTGAGTCGGCTAGTTCTGGCATCTATTTCCCGAATTTTATATGCATGATCCAAGCGACTAATGTATGTAGGAGTACGAATAATTTGCGAGACCTCGGTGCTGAAACATGCGGATCTAAATTTATTTAATAATTTCAATCTTGCATTGAATCGTCTCTCAGCCAATGATTCCCACCCCAAATCCATGAGCATTTCGTTATTTGCGTAATATTTTATTTAATGGCAAACTTTAACCCTAAATAATTAAAGTGAATTTTCTCTGTTTACAGGATTTGAGCGACTTACTGCAAATTATTTCCTATATTGATTTACTATGTCTAACCATGTCATTTTCCCCTGTATGCCTCCAGCTTTATTCTTAGAGTTTAAAACTATGAATCTCTGATTAATGGGCAATGTGTCTACCCACACTCTCTACTATGCTGACCACTCTCTTGTTATCTCTCAAGTGGGAATCAAACGATCTTTGAGTTTGACAGGTCGCTCTTCCAACCTTTACCCTTTTTTGAATTAGTATTCCCTTATTTCCCGATAGATCTCAACTGGATATCTTCCTTCCCAAATGACCCTGAGCACCTTCTTTCATTTTCCGGTAACTCCTGCCATATTTTATCCCATCATTCTTCTTTCTCTTTCTCTCTTTCCTTCCATTCTTAACACAATATGACACTGTTCGGCAAGCAATTTTGTCGTTATACATGCCCCAACTAAAATGCCTTTTCCTTTTTTGTTTCTCTCGACAGTTCTGTTCCATATCTCATTCAAACTATTACTTCCTCATTCCTCAGTCTATCAGTCCACTTTACTGGAAGCCTTCTTCTTCACAACCATATTTTAAAACTTTCCAAGTATTTTTAAACTTTAATTTTTTACAGTCCACGATTAGATACAGTAAAAATACTCATTTAAAACCAGAATATCTTGCAAATTAATTTTTTTCGGTTATTTTGAAATTGTACCAGCTGTCAAAGGCCCTTTTGTCATTTAAAAGCTTCTTAACCATGGATAAACATTTTATTCCATCGCTACAGCTTACATGTAAATTTAGTAAGGCTCAAAGAACTAAAGCGATTTCCCTTGCTCAAGTACTTTACCTTCAATTGATATGCTTACGATTGCTTTATCCCTGCTTACTCTCACTTCTTTTGTTTTTCCTAAATTTATGTTCATTTCTTTTATTTCTCTTTCCTTATACTCCATCATCATACAACTTAGCTCCTCTTTTGATTCCGCTGGTACTCCTTGATAATTTGGCTATTTCAAGGCCTTGACTCTTTCTTTTATCACCACAGCACCTCTTGCTTTTGCAAGGTCTTATTTGTGAGCTCTTTAGCGCAAATACTGAAGAGAATTTTTGTCAGACGGCATACTTTTCTCAAATTTCTTCCTATACTTACCATTTTTAATTTTACCAACACTCTGTGTTTTTACTAAAAAAGAAAAGAAAGAAAGACTCGTACTTTTCCACAGATTTTAAAATAATTTTAAAATCTGTGGAAAAGTACGAGTCTTTCTTTCTTTTTTAGTAATGGATATTAAATACTTCCACGAAGTGAAGCCTGAAACAATAGAATATATTCTGTGTTTTTCACACAATACTTTCATTACTGTTCTATTCTTTTTCCTACGCCAATATCTTTTAAAATCCTAAGGTGCACACTCCAGTAGGCTCTTGTCAAATGAGTTCTTCCTATCGAAAAAAAACATGCATCCAGATTCCGAATCCAGTCAAATATTTTTTCGCCTCTAATCCTAAGGCACAAGAAGAAATCTCGCGTTCATTTACCCTTTCCGAATCCACTCTTCAGGCGTATGTCTTAGTCACAGATTCTCCAGGCTGAACCATCAGATATTATGTAAGATCGCAATGATTTCAAAACCTCCGTTACTACTCTCAGTCCGGTACTCTATTTTATTTGGTGCATTGACATAGCCTTTTTCTACTTCATATCTTGACATCTTTGGCCCCATATCTCATTCATAGCATTTACATTCATCTGCCAGAAGCAGCCTTGTATGGATCAAAAAATCCCTTTGCCCTTTCCTTAAAATTTATATATATATATATATATATATATATATATATATATATATATATATATATATACTCGTATAACTATGCGCAGTGCCTACCTTGTAGGTTAACACTTATTGTGTCGAACTGACTCCTGTGGGATTTCGGTTACAAGCATTCAGGTTTCTAATTGTTCTTGGAAAAAATGACCATTTAAACCTGTCTGTCTGGCAGTCAATCTCTCTAATCTTATATTCGTGATCCCTCCGCACGTAATACGTTGCGGTTCGTATTATGTTCTTGATGTCATCGGAAAAAGACCCATCTTTAAATGTTTTTAATAAGTTTAATCTGTATTGTAAACGCCGCTGTGTAAGGGAATCCCAGCCTAAATTTTCTAGCAAAGTAGTTACGCTAATGCGTTGGTCGTAACAATTTTTGACAAATCTAGCCCCCCTCCGCTAAACTCGTTCCTATTCCGAAATTAAATTTATCTCTTGAGGATCCCATATGCTGGCAGCATACTCTAGGTGGGGCCTGACTAGGGCAAGAAAACATCGTTCCTTCACTTTTTCGTCACATTTACCCAGCACTCTTTTTACAAATCCCAATTTTTTATTAGCACGACCGCGTATTTCCCGTATGTGCTTTCCCCAGGACAGATCGTGAGTAATTTTTTACACCCAAGTATTTAACCAAGTATCAATCTCATTCAGCCTACATAGAAGAGATCTTCTGATTTACCACGGTAACATTTCCCACGTGTACATTTGCCACAGTAGATATTTTTTTAGAGGTTTATACTTGTAGACTAGAGAGTCTTTTCCGGCGCCGGCTTGAAGGTTCAACTCGAGATCTAATCTAAACGCACCACACTTGACGGCTGGCCGCCGCAGCCCAACTGATCTGCCCGGATCCCGCATCTTGGTAGAATCTTTGGCTTGATGTTGTTCTCTGAAACATGGCTGAAAAGTAACACGCGCAGATTGACATTCAGAGGCCTTCGATATCAGACTTTTCTCATCTTTGAATTGAGATATTCCCTTAGAGCACTTGAATCTTGAATGGTTCTTATTTTTCGCATCTGCTTTGCCAATAGTCCACGCGTTCACTCAACACAATCCATCCAAGAAATTTCAATTTTAATTGCCTGAAAAGGTATTATTATATATGGTGTTAGAAGATACATCCTCTTTGAAAAAATAATATCATAATCGTGGTTATTTATTTATTCACTATATTGAAATATATAACAATCATAACTATTAGAAAATTCTAATAAAATGAATTAATTCTTTGTATTTTCAATGAAAATCACCTATTATTTGGCGAAAGTAATAATTTTGAATAAAAAACGTTAGTTCATTGCAAGAAACGAAGATTCTCGATTTTACATGATTTTTTAATAGATCTGCGTTACATAGTTTTCGGGTTTCAGGGTAAAAACAATTTATTCACTTCCTAGAAAAGTGATTATTTAACTCGAAATTTAAAGCCACGGGCGTTGAATTGCCACATTTTTTTCTGATTTGGACGTATTCGAGTGAATTCGAATGTGTGCTCTGAAATATGAAATAAATGAAAATGTAGTTAAGGGAAAAATTACAGTATGGTTACAACTGTAGTCATACGCAACGTGAGAACTAGTTACTTAATCTAACTTGAAACGTAACAGGGTGACGCCATGATTTCACTCCGAACTACGGTGTTTGATAATAAAAATTTGCTTAATTATCTAATCATCAAATAAAACATTCTTACTCATAAGTTCTTAGTTTTTCTATAATTGCTATATTTCTTAGTTTCTCAACTCTTTTGCCTAATGATTCCCGACCGTGGTGAATACTTTGAAACCATCATCAAGTAAGACCCACCATGGATTAAATACATATGTATGATGATCACTTGAAGGATTTTTATAGGATTTTACGAAGGTCTGGTAAGTCAATTTGTTGTTATAATTGAACGACATGCCATATGATAAATACCTGAAATGGGACCTGCACATCACAAATCTAAGTAAAAAATTAAATTCTGTGTACTATCTTCTTTCAATTCTGAAACATACTGTCAGTATGGATGTTTTAAAAACGCTCTCTACTATGGTCTTTTTTATTCTCTTGTATCATACGGTATCATAATCTGGGGAAGTAGGTCATCGACTAAGTTAAATAAAATATTTATTATTCAAAAGAAATTGCTTAGGTCCATGTGCAATAAACCCTATAGAGCCCACTGCAGACCTCTCTTTCAAAGCCTTGGCATCTTAACAGTCCCTGGTGTTTTTATTTATAATTCGATAATTTTTGTAAAAAAGAACATGCATCTATTCCCATCAAATAATGGCACACACGCCTATGGGACTAGGACAAGAAATCATCTGTGTGTAGTGACTGCTAGCATTACAATGATGTCCAAGGGACCTCGTTCTCTGTGCATCCAAATATTCAACAGGCTTCCCATTAGTTTAAAAAATGAGAAATCACTCTCTATTTTTAAAAATAAGTTATTTATGTACTTAAATGAAAAATGTTTTTGCAGTGTGAACGACTACTTCAATTCTGGGTAATTCTGAATTTTATATTGTGTAAATCCTTAACTATGTGTGTAGGTGTAATTTTCTTTTATTTTTCTTTTCTCTGGCTAGTAATCCAGTTACTGTACTTCTTGACGTACCCTATACGATTACATAATTGTATGATATTCTGTACCATACTATGTACTAGTCAATTGGGGAAATAAAATTATTATTATTATTATTATGATCAGATCCTCCATCAAATGTGATGAGATGTAGGAACTATACCAAAATTTTACAATTAAAGATTCAATCATTATTCAGTCAGGCATTAATGACCATTATTGAGGGAATATAAATGAAATTTTGTTACCAATAAATTTTTCCGCAATTGCAACCATTATTGAGCAGGTGACAGCAAAATATTTTTAAAAATCGACCCGTTTACAGATTTCTAGTCTCCATATTTCATGGAAAAACCTGCATGTCTTGTCCTAACATCTTAGTTTTGAGTATTTTAGGATGCTGCGTGTCTGTTTATTAAACAGTCGGTAACAAGAATTCTACTGGATATATTTTTTTTATTCAATGCAAAAATATCTTCCATCATCTGACTAATGGCTATGGCTCCGTCAACAGCTAATTTGTAAAGTCCACGTGAATCCCCGGCTTTCTTATTGCAATTTAAAATACTTTAACTAATTATTAGCCTTGCATAATGTAATCCCTGTTCAGCAGTTCCGATACTCGAGATTAATGTAGACCCAAATGTTGCGGCAACTTATTGCCTCCACAGCTGATGCGCGCCAAGCCATATTTCTCTGATAATGAATTGTCCGTTGCGCCATGTAGTGAACTCTATGTTAATTAGTCCTATATGAAGACGTTTGATACATTTGATGCTGCATGCATTTTGTAGTTATCTGCAGTTTATTCTCGTATTTTGGTTAAATCATTTGAGCCCCCTCCCTCTTCCTTTTGTTGGGCGAAATAGTTTCTTGGGCAACGTATAATCCCGCATTCGCACTTTTAGAAGGTAACGCTAATATGATATGACACCAGATTGGGAAGTGAACTTTATTGTCCATGAAAACCGTTTTCATATCAAAAATTAATTTTTAGTTTTCTCATACTAAATCCTAAAGGATTAATACTCTCTCGCCGACTACTGCAATTGATAAACTGATTTTTAGAAAATAATTACCAAAATATTAGGGTACATATTGTGTTAGTAGAACTAAAGGAACTGTTTCTGAATATTGAAGCCATCAAAAACAAGTGTTCCTCTGAAAGCTAACACTGCTTAGACCCAGATCCAGTTAAATCTCACTCCTCTCTGAATCTACTCTTTCAATATATATGACTAAAGTTTTTCAAGCATAAATACATTCTCGAGTAAAAGGTTTAGGAAATAATTCTGCAAAAATTCTTTAAAAATTGATGCAATGTCGATAGACTAGCACATTGGGTATAAAAAACGATGGTCGGGAATTTTATTTTTTCAGAACTTTGTTCCGATTAATCAACGATTTGAATAGCCTTGCTTTACCGTGTGAGTGTCCTTTTAAATGTTGCTATTCTATTCGTGTTATATTGTGTCAACCCATTATATATATATATATATATATATATATATATATATATATATATATATATATATATATATATATATATATATATATATATACACACTACATATACACCTGCATTTGAAAGTTATTTTGTAGCTTTGATAACAACACATAATATGTTTTGTAGCCATTGATATGGAATTATAATCGATAAGCCATCAAAGGATATCCTCTCTAATTTAATATAATTCCTTCCCAGATATTATTGCGTTTCATGGATCTTCAGCATTAGCACTTTGAAAACATTAATGTTCAGATAAATAGGCATCGGATATTGGATTTCCTAATCGCAACTCCGTGCATCACAGTGAATCCTGTAACCAACAAGGCGCGCATCGCCTCAAGTAAAGCCTTCCATCTGCGAGATGGTAATTTCTCTCTCACGGTCAACTCCATAATTCTTTGCAAAAAATCCTTTCCAGCGTAAAAGGAATTCATCCTGTTAACGTATATTTCTCGTGGAAGAAGACTTAGGGGAGGGGTAATCTCTTGCAACCTTACCATTGGCCAGAGTTAGAGATTAGCCTAAGGACTCGGACTGTTTTACCTGAAAGGGAGGATAGGGTAAATTGGCTGAACGAATAAAAATGTGCCACTCCTTTCGCAATTAGGGAGTAGGGAGGAAGAGAGGGAAGAAGAGAGGGAGAGGAGGAAAGCAGTCAATTCGACTATCCATTCGTCTCTCTTTCTTGTTCCAGCCCATTGACTGCCTCCAGTGTTTTATACCTCCAGTCAGAAAGAAGGACCGATTGGAGAATGCGAATCAAATTGAAACGAGTCAAGGGATAGAGAGGAAGGGAAGAAGAGGGGAGCATTAATGCTTTATTGAATATGCTTTTATCGGAGTCGAAAAATCGACTACGTTGGAGTGATAGTTAAATATAATTCCGACCTCTGTGTACTTGTGTGACGAGACTGCCCACACCAGCGACGGAGTACCTCTTTGCCTCGTCCAACAGACTCACGAATCGGGAATAATTAAACTTCCCAACTACTTGGGCTCCTGCCTCGGAGGGCAAGCAGGATGGAAGATATTTTCCGGGCCGCCAGGCAGTCTGAGGTCGGAATAGAAATACCTCCGGCAAGATTGTCTTTGCAGTTGCAAAAGAATTGGCTCGTGCGGGGAGTGGAGTGGAGGGAGGGGGGGTTGCTGCCCCTTGGGAGGGTGGAGCGTGGGGGGGGGGTGAGTTTGGGTGGGGGTGGGGCAAGGCGAGGGGGGCGAAGCTAGGGTAAATGTAATCTTTCGCGTTTGAAAAGTGGGGCGCACTTCATCCGAGGAAACGGGCGATGAATAAAATTACCGGCGATATTTCTTCCCATCAAAGCTTAGTGGTTGGTTTGACGAATCATTCGAACTTCTTGCAGAATTTTACGCTCCATCGAGAGGCAACTTCCACCACTTTTTTATACTTTATGTGTCACTCCTGCAGTTTTAACAACCAATTGGGTTTCCGTATGACTTTGGTGTAAAAATAAAACTTCTAATGAAATAAAATGTAATATTTTTTACGACAATAGGCTCCGAATATAATTAACCTATTCAGAGTACACGCACAATTATATTGGTGGATTCAAATGATAAAATTATTCATTATTTTCGTTTTAGCTCATTTGGGATTAGCTGTTCACTTTACAAACGTTTGCAAAAATGCTTTGTTAAAACCTTTAAAGAGAAATATTTAACATACTATGTGGGTCTAATTTGGTGTTGTGCGTTAGATGTTACCCTTAAGTAATATGTAAAAATGATGATACTTTCAATGTGGTAAAGTAGCGCTGCACAAATTTCAGCGATCAAATTTTTCTATTTTATTTTTCTATTTATTTATTCCTTATTCTTTTCCAATGATAATATCAAGTATTACCATAATTGGGTGATTTTATTTTTTTAGCTAATAACAACTCTGTACGCCTTTTTTATGCTTTGGTAAATATTGACTGTACATTCTTATTTTCATCTCTTCCTAAATCTATTCAATAATTTATTAAAATTGTGGGCATAATATTTTTCCATTTTAGTCTATTTTTCCCCCTGTGCCCTTAAGTGATACTGCGGGTCTACGTGCGCATTTTATACTCCCGGCGTAATTTTACTGAGGAATATTTATTTTCTCTCTTAAAACTGCCACCAGAATAGCTATTGCATAATTCATTTTCTATTTGATGATTATGATAAATAATAACGTTATATTAATGCTGTTTAAATTTTCAAAAATCGTGAAAAATAAACACATTCTTTGACAAATTTTAACGGTTCAGCTTCACACGCATGCCTTGGCCATCTTGCCACGTCGATGTCACAAATTGTTCGCATTTTGTCCTTGACCGAAATTCATGACTACCAAGTGCGATGGGCAACATTGTGCTCAGGTGATTATTTCTTCCCGCCGTTCATTTCTTTCTGGTAAAAAATTCCGAAGGAATTTATTTAGGCTATTTTTACCCGGTCTAGGAAATATTTTTACATTCGTGATCTGCTTGGTTCCGCCTTCCCTACCTCTCCTGTGTTCGTCCGTTATGTGTGTTCCTATCCCTTTTCCTTATAACTGTTTCTATATAAATGAGTACATATGTATATATATATATATATATATTTATTTATTTATTCATTTAATCATTCATTTATTTATTTAATATATTAATCTTTAGAATCTCGAAGCCACTTTTAGATAATCGCGGTTTCGTGTAGATCAAATGCTGAACCAGTATTAAAAAAACCCAGATGAAGCTAAGGCATAGACGTGATCTAAGGAAGACCTACTTAGATGAAATGTCATTGAAAATTTGCAATACTTGTCTGATATGAATAAAACATCAGATAGGAATAGAACTGAAGTTGGATTTTACCCACAGGTGGCGTGGTAACTCGGTAGCCTTCCTCCAGTCTGCCTGGAACACCGTCTGGAAACTCCATTGATCAAATCGGTGTCATGCTTTGAGATCTCCCTGCTTAAACCGAACTCCGCAAAATTCTCGGTACCCAACGTTTCTTTGAAAACCATCCAGAGGGAAATTATTTCCTCTTTTTCGAATTTCTGGGATTCATACACAGCCATTATTAAGAAATCAACTCAAGTTTCACTTATCAGGGAAGGCAAGTATTCTTTTATACTTTACTCCACGCCACTCTTTACTAATGAAACACAACACTATTGAAGTAATATGACACCTTTGGTTGTCAATCGTTATTTTAGGATACTTTCCTAATACTTACCCGTATTTGTCAAATAAATGGACTTCAGTTCAAATTTTATCGAAATATAATTTGTTCTAACGAAATAAATATGGATAACTCACGATCAATGATGATTTCTTGCGTAAAAACGAAGTTCACCGGTCATTAGTCAGGCAGTTGTCGTCTCGGACTTGAAACTGGCGTTAAGCTCACCTATCCAACTGAGCATTAATAGCCCCAACTTTGGAAAGCGAGCGTCTAAGGAGGAAAAAAAATTCTATAAGTCACCTCTTAACAGTCTTTTGAAATCGCCATGATTAATGGGCGGAAGTGATATAGTCGGCCGAGTAGGAAAAACTTTTCCTGTCCCTCTGACGGAAGATTCCGAATGGAGGCAATCTACTCGCAAGGATGTGGAAAGAGTAAAAAGTTTAATAGAGGATAAATGCTCCCTTTCCCTTATCTCTATCTCCCTCTCTTTCCCAAGCGTAAAATGATGTGAAAACGATAGGGAGGACCATGGAGAAGGTTTAGGGAGCCGGAGACGATGTGGCGAGGGGGGGAGGGAGGGAGATAGGAATTTCGAGCAAAGGAAAGGAAATGATGAGGGAGGAGGGTGCAGCTGGGTGAAGTGGGACCACGACGAGAAAGAGCCGTGAGGGAGGGAGGGATGAGATAAGATGAAAAGAAGAGGTTCCTTCCTCAATGGGGGCTTTTGGATTTTTGTGTGAACAAGTGGTGATCAGGCTGGGGGAAGTGAAAGAGGCGATGGGGTGGGATTTGGGGGGGATGGAGGGGGGGGGGCGCGGTCGTGGTGGGAGGAGGAGAAAGAGTATAATAAGAGGAATAAATATGAGGCGAAGAGGGCCAAGGGGTGGGGTGGAGGTTGCACGAAGGTGGGACAAAATCGAGGCAGATCCAAAAAAGGGCCGAGGAGGAGACCCCGTTCGCTCCCCCTTCCCACGATCCCCTCCCTCCCTTAACCCTTGCCCTTTTCTGAGGTAGGGCGGGCAAGATTGCAATCTCTGACTCCGCCGTTTCCGCTAATCGCATGCCGTAACTCACCCCATCCCACCCCGGCCCCTCGGGTTTTGGTTGCACGGGCTGGAGGGTTGGAGCGGAATCGCTGGAGGCACCGACTCTTGGAGGTGGCGAAACGGAGAGGACAAGGTCGCGGGGGGGGGAAGACGGGGTCCGGGGGTCAGGGACTGCGGCGAGGGCGGGAAATAGGGTTCCTCGAAGCATTCGGGGGTTTGCAGCGGAGGGAGGAGTTGTTGGGGGGGTGGGGGGTGGGAGGCGGAGAAGGAAAGCGGAGGGGGGCGTAGGCAGGCCGCCGACTGAGGGTGGGTAGGGGTTCGGTTTCGATAGTGACTGTCGCCTCTTTTGCAACCCTTAAATTGGTGGAGACGGAGATAAACAGATTTATTCAAGGATTAAGGGATGAGTGGGAGAGGGAATCTTATTTAAAGTTTCAGAGTGGTTTAAAAGCTATTATTTTTAATTAGATTCAAATTACTATTTAATATTATTTGTGTTTTACAAACCATTTAAAAAGGTTACTGCAATTTTCAATGGGTAAATTCCATTATGTAGCACCACTGAGGTTGGTATGCTGTCAAAAGTATTCACAGAATTTGAACCCTTGAAGCGCCACTTGAACTATCTCATCAAATACATGACCTTTTGGGTGTCATTCACTTGTTCATGTGCGTATTTTCCTCATCTTATCATGCTAATATATTCGTTACGGAGGCAGTTAACATGCTCATTTCGTATCCTATGAAAGAGTTGTAATTCCAGTCGTGGCGAATTAACTGTTGGCGATTTGATTTGATTGAGGCATTGTATTATTGAAAGATTTGTTTGTAAAGAAGTACATTCTCTATAAACATAGCTTCTAAAATCTATTGTTCATAAGTACAGACGTAATACTCGTAGGGGAATTCATGAACTGACCTAGTTAGAATTGAGTGAATTAGATTATTATTTACGTTAATTAGAGCTGAAAACAGAGTTCATATCAGAGTTTCAAACTAATTTAATGATGGGATTAATGATTGATATACTGAACGCATGCACACGAAACAAACTTTCATCCGTAATAACTAAAAATTTTGGAGAAAATATTCATGCTAATGTCTTTTGAAAATGCGCACGGTCCAATAAGAAGAATTTAATTCAAATATATTGTGAGATTGATATAACTTGAGCTCTCTAATATAAATTAAAGGGCAATTTGTTTTACTTGATTTTTTCCAATTTTACAAAGTATGGCTCGTGTTCTGCTAATGGGTTTGCAAGAGAGTCTTTGAGTGTTCCACCAGGAAGCTGAACGAAAAGTTTGAGGAAACCAGGTTAATACGTGCTCAAAACGCGAGACTCATGATTATCGCATGCCCTTTTACTTCGAAATTCATTGCCACCACAGCCGCCGTGAAGGGTAAAGGGGGGGGAAAAAAATAATCATTTATTTTCAGCAACCAGAAGTTTCGAGCTTGGCTGGCACTTGGTATAACTTGCGTTTTACGATCCACAATATCTCAGCAAAACTAGTTCTGTTAAAGATAAATACACTAGGGTCGTATTAAGATGGATTTACGAGATGCTCGCGGATGAAATCCTCGCTCAATGTTTTCCATTAAGAATTCCCGCGCGCTAACCCTGGAGCAACTTCTCTTAGTCTTCTTCTAAGGCTTAAACGGGGCCCATAGATGATGTTGACGGAAGAGAAGGGTGACATGGCACTCGATGCGGTGTGTGTGGGAAGTTGGTGGAGATGTGGACGAGATCATGGGACAGAAAGGATGGGAGTTATTTTTTTGTTACCCGAGGGGGAAAATAGCCTCCCGAAGCGAATTGAGTGTAAGAGGGCGGCTCTCCGATGGCTATTCGAACTTGTTTCTCTTTAGGTAACTCATTGTCTGATTGGGGCGATGGTGGCTAGCGAATATTTTCCAACATCCTACTTGGCGAACTACCACTTGCGTTCTTTTTCGGTTCACTTCATGAATGCCCTTCATTGCAAACATGTGACTAAGATAGGCCTGTGGTGAAAGGCTGCGTATTTCTCTTCTCTGGCCCTCCATGTCAACTTTAAAGTATAATTTGTATAGGTTCTCGTATGGGAAATATGAAAGCATGATGTCGTAGTATTGAACAAGGAAATAAAGAAATTTTTAGCGGTAATTTTTTGAAACTTCCTTTATCTTAGCTACATTGGCCGGATCTCCTCCTCCTCCTGTACAACATAAGGTTATAAGATAATATTTTTTGAGTTAGATATATCTTGGGTCTCATATTTCTTCTTCAAATATGTCTGAATAAGTTTATTCAAAAATCGATTGATTTTGACAGCAGTGATAGGTATAGTTTTGGAAACTTCGTATCATAGTTCGTTTTAATCGAGAAAAAGTTTTACGTTGTCACCTATACAATTTGAAATCATGCCAATTTAACATATATGATGCTAAAGCATATTATATATCACATTTATATTAACGTATCTTTTGGCATGACTTTTATTTTAATACTCTCCCCCCACGGGTTTCTATAAGCGACACAATCCCCAAGCATATGCGTCGTGAAGTGCTCTAACATTGAAATGTCACAATAAGCTAGAATATTTTAGGTATTCTTTGTAAAGGCTTTCGTCCGTTAAAGATGGTAAGCCATTCGAGGCCTTTTTATAGTCATAATTCCACGTGATATGTTTTAATGATTGATTTAAAGTTCTCGTAATGCAGTTACCGGTCAGATTGCTTAAGTAATTAAAGCTGTAGGTAATAAAATCATAATAAGTACCTTTACATAAATTGAATTGTTACTAATTATTTTGATGTCTTAAAATTAATGAGCTGTAGTTAATTGGATTCTTTTTTGAGGTCATGACAGAATTTTAGCAGACAAAAAGTACTCAGTTGATTTCAACTAAACTTTCCATTTGGTACTCTAATGCTCATAATGGACGAGTGTATTATACGGCATTTTATTTTTCTATGATGAAAGAAAATGGAATGAAGTGGTATCTTAGTGAGTAGAGTGTTCGGCTACAGGTCATTACATGTATTCAGGATTACATTGTATTCCTTACATGTACTCAGCTACTGGTCAAAATTACATATATTCCGGATTTTTCATTTGCTACGCGTGAGTAATCGAACAACATTTCTGGTATCAACCAGTTTTTAATGATTCAATTTAGAGAGCTACAAGAATTGGCTTAGGTGATTTCGTAGGCTATGCAGCATTACTTTTGCTGCCATTCAGTCGAGCCTAAATTATTTCTAGTGTTTATGATGAGTGAACTTTATATATAGCGTTAAAACGCAAAGTACCTTTATGTGTTGAACCGGGTCATCCATTGTATCGTAGGAGTAAATCTGTCAGCAATAGTGTTCACACAGACGAACCTGAAAGGTAATTTAGAAAATTAATAATCGTGATTATTCATAATATAACAATTAAACCCCTGCTAAACAAATTGTATCCTTCCGGAACTACGGTATTTCATATGCTATTTTCAATTTAATCATTTATGCTCACTATATTTATTACATTAGGTTTAATACTGTAAAAGTCAATAAAATTTAATATCACAATTAAGGTTTTTGTATTTATATTAATAGTCATTTATTAAATAAACCGAGAGAAACAAACGGACAAAATTACTTTGATAGAGTGAAATATAGTAATTAATGACACGAAATGTATTTTATTTATACTAATACGCAGCATTCATATAGTATGTTATATAAAAATTGTGTGACAAAAATTAAACGTGATAAATTATTCCCAATTATGCTACGATTTTATCAAAGATAAGGTATTGAATGTAATATTTCCGTAAAATGTGAGGCAATAATAAATCTTCACTTTTATTCTCACTCATACATGTAATTTAATTTTGACAACCAACTGGTTAAATACCGTTGTAATTGTGGACAGTTTGTTAAGGTATTTCCATGAATTTAGTTTTAAACTTGAAATTTTCAAGATTGCATCGGAACTCACGGTAACAAGTTGCAAAATTTGACATTCATAGAAAAAATTAAAGGGCATCGGTATTTTAAAGTATGCAATGAAAACATCTCAAGCATCTCCTAGTTATTGCTTCCGAATTAGTGGTAGTAATAGATGCCGCTTTAGGCGATCTGCATTGGCAACATCTCACGATCTCAACATGGCAGCTTCTTCGGTATATTTCCATGAATAATTATTAACTAATTATTAACACGCACAGAAGTAATAAAATGTTCTTAAATTATCCTCATACCCATTTTCGTTGGTGCAATAAGCTACAATATAGATGGAGCTTAAATTGCCATCAGAACGGCATTATTAATCGAAGTGTTTATCCAAATGAAAAAGTTCAATCCAGATGCACTAACTTTCAAGCAAATTTGTAACAGTTAAAACGTCAATAAATGAACACTAGCGCTTTCAGAGAAACATGCTTAAATGAAGAATTTTTGTTAGTCATTAATTTATAGCTTTATGGCAACCGTATATCTCAGGTGAATTATATTAGATCAGTCAGTGTATTTTAAAATCATTATTGTAGATGATATACCATTTACGATAGATTTTAGATGAAAAAAACACTCCAAACACTTTTATTTTTCTTGTAACAAAACAAAAACCAACATCCTCTGCCTGTAAAATATTCCTTGCCTTACGCAATTCTTCTCCTTCTATCTTTACTACTCCTTTTGCTCCTAAAAACTTCCTTGAGCTTCCTTTAATAAACTGCTCCACATACTCAAGTTTTTACCCTCCCATTTTAACGTTAAACTTGGCATTTATCTTTCTAGAAAATCGCATAACCTTTGTTTTATTAATATTGATTCTCACCCCATACCTGTGGCACTGAATTTCCAATTCACTCGGCAATGCTTGCAACCCCTTGGCTGACTGACAAACTGAAGCTTGGTCATCAGCATCTACATCTACATCTACATAATACCCCGCAAGCCGCCGCAAGGGCGTGTGGCGGGAGGTTTTAGGTCACCAACCGTAAAAAGGAACAATACCACATGCAAAACAACAACGTGGAAATTTACACCCACAGCAGCGCACACACTCATGCAAAAATCCCTTCATTCAACACTCATGCAAACACATACTAGTATACCGCAAAACAACTAAAAAACTGCACCCCATGATGCAGCACGAAAGCCATCCAACAACACGGAAGCCAGGACACAACAAGCAAGAAATTGAAACATCACTACCACATGAAAATGCACCACAAAACAATCTACCCGCAAAAGAGTCAAATGGCAAACCGCAAACAGCAAACCTAACTGATTTCAAGAATTCCCCGCCCGCTTTCATTCCTACCTCCAGTTCTTCCCATGCCTCTTTGATCATTTCCTCTGCATACAAGTTGAACAGCAACGGTGATAATGGGCAACCCTACCTTGCACCTCTTCCTGACACTGCCCATCCGGACTTCCCGTTTCCCACTCGCACCTGAGCAGTCTGAGTCATGTACAGGTTGCGTATTAGCCTACTTTTCCTCCTATCTGTTCCTAATTTATGCAATATACTCATTAGTTTTTCCCAATTCACTCTATCAAACGCTTTTTCGAAATCTACGAAACAGGCAAATACCTCCTGGTTGTGTTCTATATTCCTCTCGATTAATAATCTCATTACTGCAATGGCATCACGCGTACCTCTGCCCTTCCTAAACCCAAACTGATCATCCCCTAAGTAGTCTTTTGCCCTACTCTCAAACCTTGTTTTATTTTTGAGAACCAATTTAGCTGCGGTCCAATTTTTTAATACTGAGTGTAATTACACACAGTAATTCACTTCCAAAATTTGATCAGCAAGCACCAACTGAAAATTTACTGACATCGTAGGAGAGACTAATTTAAATCAACGAGATCTACAAGTTTTTTTGTGCAAATGAGAAGGTAAAGGAAAGTGTGTGCAATTCATTGGAACAATTTAAAAGATATTATGCGTTCTGATTGTCATGGTGATTACAGTGTAGGTCCTAGCTACTATTTCAAAGTGTTAATTAAAGAGATACGAGGTCTGTTCAAAAAGTATCGCGCATTTTGAACTTTCGCGGGTTACGTATCTATTATTTTCGATTTTTTTGTGGCGTTATGTTATTATTTATGTCTCTTACTTATGCCAAACGGTTCGGCAATTTTGACAGTTCAGTTAATTGTTGACAGCTGTTTTGCTTGGACGTGTTTTGGCTTGTCTTCGATTTTTGCCTGTTCCAAAAAATGGATCTAAGAATCTGTATCTAATTTTGTGTGAAAAACGAAATTAAGTGCGCGGACGCATTCCGAATGTTGACTGTGACATATGGAGAAGCAACGTTTATCGGTGGTAAAAAATGTACTCAGAGAGCCGAGAAGATGCGAAGAGCGTGCCGGACGCCCGAGCAAGTCAACAACGGACGAAACCATTGATGAAGTGAAGAAAATTGTATTGGCCAATCGTCGAATCACGAAGAAATGCGAGGAGATAAAAGCAAATTTGGATGCTGTTTATGGGTACACTCGCCATCTATGACCACAGTTAGATATTGGTTCAACGAATTTAAACTTGGGCGAACATCTGTTTTTGATGAGGAGCGACCAGTACGCCCGGCAGACGTGGTTACCGAGGAAATCATTCAAAATGTCCACGCCATGATTCCCGATGATCGACGAACGAAAGTGTGCGAAGTAGCAGAGGCCGTGGGTGTGTCGACCGGAACGGCAATTAGTAGTTTGCATGATAAGTCGGCGATGAAAAAATTGTCGACCCGATGGGTGTGCCGCGATTGCTCACGGTGGACAACAAGCTGATCCGGCTGTCAACTTCGAAGCAGTGTTTGCAGCAATTTAAGCGAGATCCGAAGGTGTTTTTGCGTCGAGTTATCACTGTTGATGAAACCTGGATTCATCATTACACACCGGAAACCAAGAAACAATCAAAACAATAGATTTCTCCCGGTGAATCTGCTCCAAAGAAGGTGAAGATGGTGCGATCAGCCGGAAAGGTCAAGGCGACGGTTTTTTTGGATGCAAATGGAGTCATCCTCATGGATTTTTTATAAAAAGGAAGAACGATCGCTAGGAAATACTACAGTGAGTTATTGGACCGCTTTGACAAAAAATTGAAGGAGACGCGGCTGCATTTGGCGAAAAAGAAGATGCTGTTTCACCACGATAACGCACCAGCACATTCATCCGGAGTTGTCGCCGCCCAACTGCATGAACTACGTTATGAATTGCTGCCGCACCCCCCGTATTCACCCAATTTGGCTCCCTACGACTTTTTCTTATTCCCCAACATGAACAAATGGTTCGCGGGGAAAAAAAATTAGCTCAAACGAAGAAGTTATCGCCGAGATAGAGGCGTATTTTGGTGAGTTCGACAAATCCTATTTTTTGGAGGGGCTAAAAAATGGCCGGTACGTTGGGAGAAGTGTATCTTTCTATAAGGGGACTATGTTGAAAAATAAAAAAAAATGTTAAAAAAAATTGTTTCTTCATTTCTAACACGGATACTTATTGAACCGCCCTCGTAATAACCCTGAGGTTTTTATGGCTGTGCAAATGATATTAGAGACCGCATCGTATGAAGCCCTCCGGAGGGTAAAATTTATTCACCAATGGGATTCGTGCATACAATTTCACTCTTGAGCTGTAAGCTGGTACAAGGTATGGTAAAGTTTAACTTATTAGAATTTACGTTGGATGTTGGAGAGGTGTCTTCTTAGTTGATGTACTTTAAAATACTTTTGGAGGATCTGCAAGATTTCACATCCAAGTTTGCGTCAGGAAAATAAGACGTAAGCAATTCCCTTAGTTCAACACACGTCAACTTCAACGAATGTTTAAGCCAGCAATGTATCAATGAAATTCCGCCAAAGGTCTCCTTTCACTTCTCTCATTCGAGATTCAATATGATATAGGATCAATAAGAAGCCTTCGTACACATCAAACTTTGTCAGAGGCCATTGACTTTATTCTCATGACAAACAGAAAAATGAATTTGACTGGAAACTGGGAGAATAGACGGAACTTCAGAGGAGGTCACTTACTTTTCAAGGATTCTTCCGTATTATTGGCTTTTTACGGTCAACCTGACTCTACGTCTACTAAAAATAACACAATTTTTTACTTTCGACATGTTATATCTCCGGTCTGGTTTATATTCTAATATCTCTTTTATTTCACCTTTCAATATCGCGATTTTCCTTGAAACAGAATTTCAGCGTTATAATTAGTTTTTATTTTGTATTGTTTTAATTCTTAGAAATTAGCAACGGATACTCAATTGAATATATAAGCTGATTCTGAAAAAGATATTTTATACAGCTATTCATTTTGCACCAAGTTTCCTCACTGCTATTGAAAGTGAAATTTATTTTAAGATCGGAGGAACATGCTCTCAAATTAATATATGCAAATTAAAGGTTTAAGAAGAACCTTGTGTATGGTGCCGTTGCAGTTTACACGGTGATAGTAGATGCAACTATCGTAAACGAATAAGCTCATGCAATATCCACTTTTACTCTAAAGCTCTTTTCGTGTCAGAAAATACTACTCCGCTGCCTCTTTGCCTTTCCCCGATCTCATCTGTATCTAACACCCAGCCTGCATGTCTCCGCGAGGACATTTTTCAGGGAGGCTTGATTACTCATCAGTCAGTGCCTTGCGTCAGGCACGTTTCCCTCGGACACTCACCCTCACCCCGACGCCCACTTCCCGCCCCAAACTCTCCCCGGAAACCCCATTGCTTCCCGTCCTCCCTCTGCCAAAAGTTTTCCTTCCAGTCTCACCCATTCCCTTCCTCCTCGCCCGAAGTGCCTGACCATCCCTCCCTCCAACCTCATCATGGCCACTAAAATCCTCTATTTTTAAGAGATCTCTCTTTTATCGCAGGGTTTTGACTTTCCCGAGCAAAATTTGGAGTGAAAATAAATGCGAAGGCAAAAAAAAGGAAATCATACTTTATGATGAGACCTTTTTAATGACCTGGAAATTCTATGTGCGTGCCAGAACTATCCGATTGGAAGAGAATGAAATAAAACAGGGGGTAGAGACAAAACTGGAATAAGGTTTCCGATATTCAAATTATAATGACCGTATCCGTTTAAAAACATGACAAAGTAATATATATATATATATATATATATATATATAGTATATTTAAAAATATTCTATTTATTTGGATAGGAGTACATATATATATATATATATATATATATATATATATATATATATATATATATATATATATATAACTATAGGATATGTATATGTATATATATATATATATACATATTCTATTTATTCAATACTATCATCCATAGCAAAAATTGAAATATTATTGTTTTAGTTTTTATAGACACATTCATAGCAGTGTTTCTATACGTACTTGAGGTAATTTATTATATTGTTCTCGGAATAAAAAGGCTACGCATACAGGTGTATAGCCTGTATAGGGTTCATATAGTGTTATGGTTTCACGCAATATGTGAAAATATCTGTAATACATCATTTTGCCAGGAAGTCTGGTCAATAATATTCCGGAAATTCAAAAAAGCTAAACATCTCAAACTATTATTTAATTGAAAAGGCTAAAAGATTTTTAAGGATTACAGACTGCTCTAGTTTTGTGACATTAATCTAAAAGTTTGAAAAGTTTTCCATTTTTGCCAATTAAACGATCATAATTATTCATTAACTATTAATTTCAGTTTGATATCCCGAAACGCTTTGAATTCATTGCCGCACGGTGTTTAATCTATTTTAGCCCAACACCTGGGATAAAATGGGTTTCTACGGTAAAAATATCGGCAAAGTCAACAGCATTCGATGACCATTGAATAACACTTAAAATTTTTCCAAAGAAGGATGGAATGGAGAAAATCAACGTTCAGTCTTTGTTTCCCAGCCATCACTCGCTCTCTTCTCTTTTTTTGCCCTCGGTTGCGCTCCGCTACGGAATTATAAACAACACGTGCTTCGCCGCCGCCGTCCTCGGGAGGGGGTCTGGACGTCGTCCCCCTCCCCCTATAACAGGTGGAATCGGGGGGATGTGGGTGAGGGGGAGGCGGGGTGCTGGGCGCGGGGAGCGCGGGAGGGTGGCGGCGGCTCTCCCAGGCAGCCGCCGCCTCACCTGTAACTGAAATGAATTCTGCCGAGGTACTTGAGGCAAGTGCTTTGGCAAATGAATGAGGATCGGGAGGGGCCTTGGCTGGGCATGTCAGTGAGTCTGGAGGGATATCACGGGTTAGGCTAGAGTTAAATATACATAAATGAGAACGAATCTAGATGCCCCTAAAATTCTTCACGAATCGATAAGTGCAACTAAGGATTCGGAAAAAAAAATTTCTCCAATCTCTACAACGAAGGTTATTTTATAAGACCACTCTTTTCAATTCATAGAGTACGTATTTTTTTGCCCTTTTGTTTAACTTTGGTTAAAATTTAAATTTTAGAGATAGATGATGGTATCGTTGGTTAGTCAACGTGGTTCATCTTTGCATAATCTATGACTTGATTCTACGACGTTGTTCACGGTGCCCTCTTATGCATTTAAATTCCTAATGCCTACATGCTATGATTAATTGGTTCAATTCATATTGTTTACTTTGTTTTTCGCACTCCTTGAACCAGTGAAATGTGGGTACGTCAACAGACTCATGAAGTGAACCAGAGCATTTAGCTTACCCGGCAAGAAATAATTAGAATTTTATTATAAATGACAGCATGCTTCTCGTCGCTCCTCAATTGTGATCCTTCCCACATATTTTCAGGTGGTGAATCTGCGGTTGGCGACAAATTGACATTGCAGTCAAATCGAATCTATTCGGTTTAAAACCCTAGTTCTATGGACATCAACATGCTAGTTACACCAACATTTTGTGAAAACAAACTATATCTGCTGTCAACGACTTTTTTGTCCTGTCAATGCTGTGACCAATATTTACTATTCTGTTTTTGCTTCATTATTTGGTCACTATTTTGTTAAAGATTCTGGAACTAGGGCACAACTGGATAAAAAGAATATAGTACTAAATATGACGAAATAGGAGTTAATAACGTAGTAACGTAATAAATAACGTAGGAGTTAATACGTAGTATTTTGCTAGTGCAAAAATATAGAAACTAATCTATGCTTAACCTCTAATTCTTTTCGCTCCATGTGAAATTCTATCTGGCATTGAATTATTATTTTTTTTTTATTGATTATATCATGCATATATTATATTAAATATTATTGTAAGAATTTAATCGGTAATTTTCTTTATTTTATAGCATGATTTTAGACATTATCATTTTGTTTCCATACAAGGAGAACTTCTAAGACTACTTCCAAGCTTTCGTCAATGCTTCGTCAGCTGTAAATGGTGTTTCTCGGTATATATTTATTAAATCCTATTAATCCTTCATCAACTTCTCTTGTTTCATACGAATATATATTCTTTATATCATATTCTTTTCAAGCCATGTCAATCAATATCTCAATCGTTTTTAGGCTTTAAGGACCTGCCTTTATTTATATATCTTGGCATAAATCGTGTTTCCGCACGAATTGAATATCACGCCAAAGTGCAATCTCTAGTCTTTTCTAACCATCAAATTGAGACCTATGCATTAGCATTGATGCCAATTGAACTGCTAATCAGTTACTGATTTTCCTGGAATTTTATATTTGATTGTAAACGAAACATATGTACACATTTTTAAAATTTATTCAATATTGCTCTTCTCCTCATATTCCCCAAACCATAATGTTCAGATGAATTTGCAGGTGACCTTCTAATCAATGTCGGAGAAATCACGCTGTCTTTTGCGAATAATTTAATGTTCGACCCAAATTGTAAAGAGAGTGATATGAAGTGAGAAGAGGAAGAAAGTGTTGGTCTAATTACAACTTCTTAAGGAGGCACGCTGTTAGTCGATACTTCTATGGACCACTCCGTTCTGTCTCAAAGTGTCAAGGCATCCTAATTTTTCCTAGAGGTATATTAGGTACATTATGCAAAAGAACTTAATCAACTTAATTCCAGTGCTTTTTAATTCTCGGCTTACCACTTACATGTGCAACTCTCACGTATATCGCGAATACTAAAGAAATTACGTAACATTACTACAGTGTGTTTTTCCAATATGATGGAACCTGCATTCTGAAATCGTAATGTCTACGCGGACAGCAGGAGATGAGGTTACGCCTACTCTGAATATCCTTCCTGGTATTCCCCTTACAGTGTTCCTTTCACCAGATTAGCCAGTAGCTAGTAATATTATTTTGGTGCATTTCTAAATATATTAATATTTTTACAGAGAAAAAAAATCTTGTATAAAGGATCACCAAAGACTTCTACGCGTCGCCCAAAAGTGAAGAAAGTAGATAGTCAAGCCTTTACTTTTTCAGCAGCGAAGGGTTGGGTATTTTTCATTCCTTTTGACGTGGCACGGCGAGTACTCTTCCGACGTCAATGATTGTAATATTAGATTCCGGGCAAGTTTAAAGTAAACTTATCCTCAGTGGGAAGTAAGTGGAACAGTGACAGCTCACAGTGGACTAATTAAGGATTTTAATGAAGGCGCAATTACTTTTGGTGAGCTTCCTGCATCGATTCATATGCCAACTCACATATGGAGCAAGCCGCGTATGGGGAGTCGAGGAATGGGAGAGAGAGGGAGAGGGTGTGAGAAGAGGAGGGGGGGGGTGGCATGGCGTGTCGGCCGCGAGGGCGGGGAGGAGGGGAGGGGGGGAGGGAAGGAAGTGATTTATGCGACGCCCGGAACTGACCCCGTGCAAGGAGTGGTTGAGAAGTATGGGGGAGGGGGGGCGATTTGGAAAGACTCGAGGGGGAGGGGGTGGGCGCTGAGGAACGGGGCTAGGGGGGTCGGGGGTGACGAGAAAAAGGGTTGGACCAGCAACGGTTTTTCACCCGGGGATGCCCCTCGGGAAAAAATTTCCCGACGCGGACGGACGTGTAGCCAGAGTCACGAGGGAAGAGAGCGACTTACGGTCAGATTAAGAAAAACTCACGTAACGTGCGACGCAAAGAAGACCCTTGAAGGAGGAGAGAGATAAGAAGAGAGAGAGGGAGGGAGATAAGGACGTGTGTGGGAATAAGTTCGAAGGTGGAAGTTGCGCAGATGTGGGGAGAAGGAAACATAAGAGACTGAAACGTAAAAAAACCCTGAAATTGTGCTCAAAAAATATTTTTTTATTTTTCGCCTAAGTGTGCGTGAGAAGGAGAGAGAATTCCGCCTTTTTTTCCACCCTTCCGCCAAACTAACTCTTTCTATTTTTGGCCTCCTTTATTCGTTCCCCGCGGTCAGATTTTCATTTGTTCGTGCTTTCCGCTTTTTCCCCCATCATAAGCTCAGTTTTATTCTCGATGACCTAAATCCAGACGGTCACGTTACTTTGTCTCCGAGAGTTATGTGATCGCTCTTTTTGCCAGGGCGTACATGCAAAATCCGCTCGTCGTGCCGTTTACCCCCTTTCCGTCCCACCGCCCCACACTCTCCCATTGCTATTCCGCTCCCTCCCCCCGCTCTGTCCCCTCCCTTAAACCATTCATCTCCTGCTTGTTGATTTGCCCCAGCTTCCGCGATTGTCGCCCCCGCTGGCTTGGAGAGGTTGTGGACTCCCCGTTGGCGGCTCAATTTGACAGGCAGCCTAATGACATGGATTTGAGGTTCCTATCCACCCTTTTACTTCCTGATGGAGCACATTGTTCTATCTATATATGTACATCCAAATGATTCCTTAAAGACCTCGAGAGTGTCTGCAGCGAATCGCATTGAATTTTTTTATTATATAGGTTTCAACAAATTAGCGATGGCATCCTACCTAGAGGAATCGCTCTAGGAGTTTCACTTACTTCACTTACCCCACGACCATTGACCACACTTTTTTAATATTTTATTGTCCACCGTGCAGGAACGAGCATGTTTACATGTAAATCGTTCAAAACGCAAATGTAAAATTTGGAAATTTGAAACGTGAAGAAATAATGTTATAACTCATTGCATTACCTCATCCTTTTTAGGTGAAATATTGTAAAGTGGACATTTTTTATGTAATCAAACATGTATTCCACTACAGAGACGCATTTATTTTAAATAGACGTATATCTAACCGTAAATCATGATAGGATTTCTTTTTAGGGTCTAGTTGTGTCATATTAGACTATTTATAACTTTGTACTTTCAAAATTTCAATTTCTTTCGCTAATTTTACAAACCACCGCATCCTACTTTTCTACCCTCTCCTGTAGTTCAATGCTCTAATACGTAATTCAAAACCGAAAATTATAACATTCCTGGTCTTAGTTAATGTCATTACACAACTTTCTGGCTATTAAACACGAATCCGCGCACGTTCGGAAATTTTCTAAACATGCATGTTGGGAATGGTATCCGAAAAAATCCCCCGGACCCATTTTTAAACACCCTTGATTCTTCAGCCATCTCTCTCCCTTTCGGTAGCAGTACACAGACATTCGAGCCAGCAACGAAGTCGTCACCTCCCGGACCCATCCCTCAGCGACCATGATTCACCTGGAGTGACAGAGATTATTCCTGATAGGCTGCAAAGTGCATTTACCAACTGTTGAACCCTCTCCTCCAAGGACGGAGGCTGGCGCATATGCGAAACAGCATAACACGCCCTTTACATTTCCGATTACACCCTCTTTCGGATAACATTTCGGCGGGAAACATAGATAGGAAAAAAATTATTTTGGATATCTTCCAGACATTGCCCGTGATAAATGGCGCGATAAGGGTCCTCCTTTTTTTTACCCGAGGGATGGAAGATGGGGTTGGCGGGGGGGGGAGCAGTCGGGGGGAAGACTGCGGGGGAAGGGCGGATTTGGGATGGAGACCCAAAGGTCGTGGCAGTGAGGGAGAGAGGAGGAAGGGAAATGGAAGGGAAGAGATCAATGTACCAGACGGGTCCCGGAATGGAGGGCAACTTTAAAAACTCGTTTGAATTTGATTTCCGTGGCGCGAGGGTCGCCCCGTGTACCCACATCGCTTCTCCCCGCCCCACCCATCTCCTAGCTCCATCCAGGAGGGAGGGCCCGCCAAGATTCCTCCCGCAACCCGAGAGAGTGAGTGAGAAACGGCCGGGCGTCGACCGTGGAGCCGAGCTGGAGGAGGACCACGGGGTCGGCGTAAAAATTAAAGGGGAGTGTACTACTTTTTCCTTCTTCTTATGGCGCCCGTTCTCCTGGAGAGGCGCCAAGCAGAGCGCCATTCCTCTGCCTCCAGTTTACCTACTTACTTTCTCCTTCATCCCGCACTTTTCTCTCTCTCTCTCTCTCTCTCTCTCTCCCTCACTCAGTTCCTCCGTTCCCATTGTTCTCCTCCTCCTCCTTTTTTTGGGCCTTCTTCGCGCGACTACCGCGCAAATTATCCACCGCTCTACTCTCTCTCTCTCGACCACCAGACTTCGCTCGCCTCCTTCTCATCTATAATTCCACCTTCACAAATACGTACACTTTTTCCCCGAATTTTTATCCCCCACGTCAAAGCTAACGTCTTTCTGGGGAAGCTCTCTCAAAGACTGCTTAAGTTTTTATTTGCAATGTTTAAATTCCTTTGGGGATGAGTTAACTTTTTCCGAATTTAATTCCGTTTTTCCGTTTTAGTGTTCCCTCCCCATCCCCAAGCACACAACAGCGGAAGGAACGAGTTCATTTTCTACTTTATTCTTAAATATTTGATTGACTCATCCTTAAAAATTGTTAATTTGTTTGTTCTCCTCACATTTTGAGCGCAAGGCGTTACCTGTTTGGTGCCTATTTGCTGAGCAACGACAGGAAAATAGGCTTGCGTGTACTCACTTCCCAGCCAGCACCTGCTTTATGGATCATGGAAAAGAAGTTAAGGTGCCTACTACCCAGTAGAGGATATATTTATCATTGATACTAATTTTAATGTAAAATGTATTTTATATGCCCAGCCTGTAACATGGCCAATGTACCATGTTAGACGTTAATTTACAGCAATGATATTCACTGGGTATTGCGTTTTTTAGTTGTTCGCATTAGAATGAATTAACTTTAATACATTTCGTAATCAAGCTATTATTCATTCAGAAGTAGCTTTATTGAGATGTTCATCCTGAGTAATACTTGCACTAAACCGGAATTCAGCCCTCAAGGAGGTTCGATTTGTGTCTGTCATGCCTGAATACAGGTAAGCCCCAGGGTATTTACAAAATACATTAGCCAATTTTTATTCAAATTGTCTCGACTGAAAATCGGCTAAGGATCAGGTAAGAAGGAAGACGAACGCCGAGACTGCCAAGAAAGCAATAGACACCCTACAGTGTGGTCCTTGTCCATGGAACCCTACGCCTATTAGAAGAGTGATTGCAAAAATCTTGACCAGTGTCTCTAAAATAATTAAACAGTTGGTATATACATAAATTAGAAACATGCAATAAACTAAATAAATTTAAAAGTAAATAAATAAAATAATAAATAATTCAAAATATACATGTGATTTCACACACATTTACGGGGAGTAGTTTTCCAATAAAGAGTAATCATAAAAATTCGATTCAAATAATTCACTTTGAAAAATTGTATGATACAACAATTGTTTAACGTGTAATTAATATGAGAAAAAGCATAATTGAAAAAATCCAGAATTGAATTAATCCGTCGGTAGCAACGTTTTTAAGATGAAAAATTGTGCAGGCCACTAACGTCAACGATTAGTGCAAGAGGCGACGAGCAATGCTATGCTGCGTTGAGATGCCTGCGATCCCTTGAACATACCGACAGCCCGGGCCTATGCAACAGTACCAAAGGCGTATGAAGAGTCTCTCCCTTCCTATTGAACTCCTGGAAGATGGCTCATTGTTTTTAAAAAGGGGAGAAAATACATTTCTAAGGTATGATGACCTGAAGCTACAATCATTGCTCTTAAAAGATCCACAATTAGCCTCGATGCTGCCATAGTGACAGACGGTACCGTATTGCTAAGGCCCTACCAAAAACACTGAAAATACTCTTAAAAGCACTCACCCATCGGTAACAAATTCGTTGCTCGTTTTTGTCGTTGATCTCCCAAATATCAGTGCAAAGTTTCTTTCCTATTTTTTCTATAGACCACACCTACAATAGGCCTATTTTACCTTATTCTAATCCCTAATTGGAAGACAGAGTTTCGTGGAAAGTAATTTGTATTATCATAAGCAGGCGACTGATCACGTTTTTGCTTGCAGCGGCAGCCGCTGACGGAATGGTGGGGTCATATTAATGTTACTTAAACTAAATATTAAGCGTTATTTCAAATAATAATATATAACAGAATAAAATCTTTAACAACAAATTATGATCACCCTTTATTACACAGTTGTCGTGAATTGCCACTTAATCCACTCTCCCCAGATTTCGAGTTCACCCAACAGTGGCCTGTTTGACATTCACATTCACTCACTCCCTTTCGTATTCAAAGTTCACATTACTTTCATGTAGTTCATCAGGGCCCTCAGCCCGTTATATCATTATCATCATCTAAATGCATAGTATTGTGATTACAGACCTTTATATACTATTACCGATATTTAATTATACCAATAATGCTTCTAATGTCATCCACGAATCTCTTCCTTGGCTTTCTCATCCTTTTCGCACAAGGATTTTTCCTACCATTATTTATCCTCAAGTAAATCCATCGGTTAAGGCATGTTTTGGATTGACACAAATACCAAATAAATATTTTATGACTCCTAACAAAAACCAAATCCAATATTCTACTCTAAATCAAGTCCTTCTTCATCTCTGTGTACTTTCTCTCGCCCTTCGTCCCGTCCAACATTCCTATCCTGTTCCTGACATTTCATCGTTTTTCTAACATTCTCCCCCTTTTACCGTCCTAAACATCCTACTGCCGGCAACACCCCCTTCATTCACTTTTCCTGCCTCCTTATGATTTCTCCCAACAAACCCTTCTCTTCGCCCACCATACCAAGTACTTCCTCGTTTGTTTTCTTCTCTATCCATTTCACTTTTCCATTCTTCTCCACACCCACATTTCAAAAGCCTCCAGTCTACGTCTATCCACCTGCTTCAATGACCACGTTTCCGCGCCGTACATAGATAGCTATGCTCCACATCACATTTTTGCGAGATTTTCTTAATATTCTTAATATAATATCTTAATGATGTCCCTGCCATCAACTCCCTCCTCCTTGTGAAAGCCTCTTTGCCTAGCGCAAATCTTCTCCTTACGTCCCTACTACTAAGACCGGATTAGTTCAAAACACTTCCGAGATACATAAACTTTTCTACATGCTCTAGTTTCTTCTCTCCTAATTAAATTTTAACCATAGCCTTTTTATTTCTCGAAAATCGCATACTATTTCCTTCATTAATATTTATTTTCAACCTATATCTGTCGCACTGAATTTACCATTCACTAAGCAATGCTTGGCTTAGGAAATACCTCCTGGTTGTGTTCTATATTCCACTCGATTAATCATCTCAATACTGCAATGGCATCACGCGTACCTCTCCCCTTCCTAAACCCAAACTGATCATCCCCTAAGTAATAATTTGCCCTACCCTCTATCCTTTTGTTTATGATCCTGAGAACAATTTAGCTTCGTGGGATATCAAACTTATCGTCCTGTAGTCCTCACATGATGTAGCCTTTACCTTTTTCGGAATAGGAACTAAAACTGATCTCACAAAGTCTTCCGGCCAGATTCCCTCCTCATAAATACTACAGATCAGCCCATATAGCCTCTTCCTCCTACATTTTTCTAAACATTTCAGTAGTTCCGCATGAATGTTATCTACCCCCCACGGCCCTATTTCGTTTCATCTCCCTAAATGCCCTTTTTATCTCATCGTTGAGTATGCCTTGACCTAAGCTATCTTCCTCCGCGTCATGTTCCTTTTCTATGTCCAACTTTGTTGGTCTCAGTTCTATACTATACAGTTCTTCTATATATTCCTCTTGGATCTTGGTCTCTCTTGGATCCTTTTTGTGTCAGCGATTATCTTATCCGCCTTATCTCCAACGGTTAGCGTAGATGTTCTCTTTCTTACTTCCCGATAAAGATTTAACTTTGCTGTGCAGTGATCTAATTTCACCCTTCGTCTGGAAAATTTCCATATCCTCGCACAATATCTTCCGCCATGCTTTTTTTGCTTTATTTGTTGCCCGCCTCAATTTATTGCTGAACTGTTTGTCCTTAATTTTGCCTAACTCTGAGTTTACATTCTTCCATTTTCTTCTCTCATCCATCTTTGTGATCATATCATCCGTGATCCATGGTTTCCTAGTCCTTTTTGCGTTAACTGTTCCAATAGTACCTTTTCTCGCTTTAGATAACCCTTTCTTGATACATTCCCATTATTCTTCGATAGTACTCAGCTATTTACCATCCTCCATCATTTCCCCTACAGCCTGAGTGTACTCCTTCCTTTTCAAACCATCTAATGCTTCTACATTCCATTTTCTAACTTGCCGCCCCTGCCTTTTCTTTTTGAAACGGACGCTAAATTTCATGACAACTAAATTGTGGTCAGAGTCCGCATCCGCTCCCGGAAAGCTGTGCAAATGTATCACACTGTTCTTAAACCTGTGTCTAACCAGGATATAATATAGCTGATACCTTTGTGAGTCACCTGGCATTTTCCATGAATACCTGCGTCTTTTGTGGTGTCTAAACGAAGTATTGGTGATTACTAACCCCTGTCTTCTGCAGAACTCAAAAGCTTTCTCCCCGCGGTCATTCCTCGTGCCTAAACCTTAGTCCCCGACCTCGTCACTATCTCTTCCTTCGCCTACCGTCGCATTCCAATCCCCCATCACTATCAAATGTTTCCCTGCGGGAACACACGCGATCATGTCCTCTAACTGATCGTATATCGACCTCCGTATGGTTACTCGGTAGCATGTTTACCTGAATAATAACCAAGGTCGTCGGTTCCTCTTTTATCACTACTAGTAATATTCTATCCGTTATCTGCTCTATGTTGACAACGCTTCTTCCTACCTCTTTATTTATTACTATGGCAACTCCTCGTTGGCTCTCGTCCCCGCCACTGTATATTATTCTATACTGATCACTGCAGTAATCCCCGCTGTCATTCAATCTCACCTCGCATAGACCTAAAATATCTATTTTTCCCCTTTCCATCTCTCGCTTAATATTTTCCAATTTCCCTGTCCTCATCGTTGTCCTAACATTCCGCGTTCTTATTATAAGTAATTTGTCTTCTTCTCCTGCGTCTTCTGTCTTGCTGCTACCGGTTTTCCTTTGCAAGGGTTTCGTGGGATGACGACCGCGAAAGCCTTGCCTCCCCCGCTGCCGGGCACGACACACGGCCGATTGAGCCGGGCCCCGTAATTGCCAGGACTCAAAATCTCTGTTTTGTCCATCATTTTAATCTTGGGAATGATTATTGAGGTGGTTTCCTGCTGCCTTCCGCAATAGTGTTTTGAACGTGACACCATCACTCACTGGCCGCCCTACTCGGGTCAGACGCCGTTGCAGCCGCCTCACTGAGGAACAGATGCTGCGTTGACTACCTTTCGTCGGGCTCCTAACCTTCGACCTGGCATCGGGGACCCTACCAGGAGCATTTAATATTACTCTCGCCAGCACAGCTCTAGGGGTTATCGGAATGTACAAGCTCTTTCCCCATGTCAAGGTTATATTCCATGGGAGGGTTCTTCCATTATATTTTGTAGAAAGCTGCTATGACTAAGGACATATTCAATTATTTCCGTTTCCATTTTCTTCACAACTTTAATCAAATTCCTATTCCCTATTTCTTCCTTAGGGATTTCTGTTTTGCTCTTATCTATCCAGCTTCTTCTTGTTTTTTTCAATTCCACAGCTCCATAAATAAAGGTAGACTTTTTATTTTTTCCCCTTGTCTACATTTACTCCCAATGAAAACTGCGCTCCCAATAAAGGTTAATACGTTAGATTATCTAATTTCCGACGCGATGTCATTGACTCAATATTGTTTTGAATGTGGGCATCCTCAAATTCACCCAAGCTATATAATATTTTCGGCTACATCTGCTTCATAAAAAAAAAACCAGGCAGCACGGAGAAAGGAGCTGCCCCTCCCCCTGCCAGGACGTGTGAATTTTACAAGCCGCTCGGCTCAGCATAAAACGAACTTTTAGGTAGATAATTTCGTAACAGTTTCAGGGTTAACTTTATGGAATTACTTCATTTAGAGGGTAAAAAGAAACTTAACATTTCCACCTAAAGGATTGAATATTTCCCGACCATGGTTTCGATGCTGCGCATAATCACCAGGTAACGTACATCATCGCTCATGTGTGTTACCGGAAGATGATGCATAGCATCGAAACCATGGTCGGGAAATATCAAATCTTTATTGTGGAAGTGTTAAGTCTTTTTTTACCCTGATAGATAATTTCGGTTCTGCTATATTTACTAGATTTACCCATAATTTACTGCAAATGTGTATCTATTTTCTCTTGTAATTACGCACCCGAGGAAGTACTCTTCTACTTGACTTACCCTTGATTACCGTGCTATGTGATTAACCGGAGCATTGTATCTTCCTCCTAATGCAATGTATCTTCCTCTCAGTAACCTCTACACTATTTGTCTTCTTCATTTTCATATATATATATATTCGCGCGCAAACGCACACACACACACACACACATATATATATATATATATATATATATATATATATATATATATATATATATATATATATATATAGTACAATACACAGTAACACACAATATAGAAACACAAAAAAAGAGAAGAACACTCACACGTTATTTCTTGATATTTCGACGGAAACAATCCGTCTTCCTCTGAAGATATAGAAGTAATGCATTACTTCTATATCTTCAGAGGAAGACGGATTGTTTCCGTCGAAATATCAAGAAATAACGTGTGAGTGTTCTTCTCTTTTTTTGTGTTTCTATATTGTGTGTTACTGTGTATTGTACTATTCGGCACTTCCGTGTTACGTCTACGAAAGCATATATATATATATATATATATATATATATATAAACTCTTATTGATTTTTAAAACAGAAACACAAAGAAAGGACATTCACATACAAGTATGCAGTTGCTTGTAAGCAGGTTTCACGTTTCGACAGTACACCCGTCATCATCTTAATTAGATTCTGATGGTGCGTTTCTGCCGTCCTAACGTCAAAACTGCATATGTGACGGTCCTTTTCTTTGTGTTCATATGTTTTAAAAATCTATGTTTTTATGTATTTGTGCGTCATCGAAGAGCGTTCTTTTTTGAAGATATATATGTGTATATATATATATATATATATTAATATATACATACTCATTTATATAGTAACATATATAAGAAGCCAGAGCGTCTACAACAAAAACACAAACGCACCAAACGATCCTCCACACCCACCCGGGGAACACATGAGCGATCTTACACTGACCAAGCAGGGAATAGTACATCTGCTCCGTAGTATCAAAGCACACAAGGCACCTGGTCCGGAAGAAATACCTGCTAGAATATTAAAGGAATTAGCTGACGACATTGCCCCATTTTTACATATTGTTTTTCTAAAATCGATAGAAGAAGGCTCAGTGCCTCGCGACTGGAAGCTAGCCCATATAACTCCCATCTATAAAGGCGGCGATAGGGATAAACCAACCAATTACCGACCCATTTCTTTAACATCGATCTCTTGTAAAATATTGGAACACGTTATTGTCACTAACATTATGAAATTTCTTGATAGTAGGAAAATACTAATCCACAACCAGCACGGATTTAGGAAAAGCAGATCTTGCGAAACACAACTTGGTCTCTTCATTCACGATATACTTAGATCGGGAGAAAACAACACCCAAGTCGATGCAGTATTCCTGGATTTCAAAAAAGCCTTCGACAAAGTCCCACACAATAAATTGTTACACAAACTTAAATACTATGGGATCAATGAGAAAATAATTAATTGGATTAGGGACTTCTTGTCAAACCGCAAACAAATAGTAGTCATAGATGGGTTGTGCTCAACGGAGAGAGATGTTACTTCGGGCGTCCCCCAGGGAAGTGTAATAGGGCCTCTTCTGTTCTTAATATACATAAATGACTTAAGCACACACGTTAGTAGCAATCTAAGGTTATTTGCTGACGACACGGTGATATACAGGGAAATAAGGAGCCAACTAGATCGCGAGCTACTCTCTAGAGACTTAGACAATATCTCGGGATGGTGCAATAAATGGGGATTAACACTTAATATAGATAAATGTGCAGTTTTGAAATTTTGGAATAAAGGAAGCGAGGAACAGGATATAAACTACAAAATAGAGGGTTCAGTATTGACTACGGCAAATCAAGTTAAATATTTGGGGGTTGTTCTAACACCACGCCTTTCATGGGGAGCACATATCAGGACAATATGCGGATCAGCTTTAAAGAAACTTGGCTTCATAAAACGGGTGGTGGGGAAATGTAATGAAAAAGTTAAAGAGAGGTGTTATTTTGCTCTAGTTAGACCTCATTTGGAATATGCCGCAAGTATTTGGGATCCGTGGGAGAAAATTTGGCAAAAAGAATTAGATAAAGTCCAGAGAAAATCCGCTAGATTTGTTAAAAATTGTTATGATAAAAACACAAGTGTGACAGGTCTCTTAGGGGATTTAGGCTGGGAACCACTTGAAGTGCGGAGAGAACAAGCAAGGCTTAGACTTTTACAAAGGTTCAGAACAAACGAGTTTAAATATGACACTGAAGGAATTATAATGGCCCCACACTACTTAGGTAGATCAGACCACAAAGATAAACTAAGGGAGATAGATTCCAAGACAGATAGGTACAAATACTCATTCTTTCCCCGAACAATCAGTAATCATAATAGCAAGAAACCGAAGTCACTTTAGAAATATTAAAAACGTTGAATTTACAAGTCGGAACAAAATTAAACACTATAGAGATGTTAGGTATACTTTCAGGTGCATGTGCATGTTAGTTGGTAGTTTGAGTGTTTGCATGTGTGTGGGGTGTAAGTGTTCATGCATGAATGTATGCCATGTTTTTTTTTATATATGATTTTGTCGTTATTGCATGCGATTTTTTTTTTTATTATTTTTCTTTTCTAAATTATGGGTGCTGTCCTAGCACCCCCCGCCACACGCCCTTGCGGCGGCTTGCGGGGTATTGAGTAGATGTAGATGTAGAAGAAAAAGGGATAGGAACACACATAAAGGACAAAACAGGAGAAGCGGGGCAGGCGGAATCAGGCAGATCACGAGTGAAAAAATATTTCCTGTGTTTGTCCCTTATGTGTGATCCCATCCCTTTTCCTTATATCTGTTTCTATATAAATGACTAGTTGTTCGCCGTTTGGCGGGATTTCGTGTTTAAATTTATTTATTTATTTACACAATTGCGTGGCAATTAGGCGATTTTCCTGGTGGCAACGGTCAAGTGTGGTCAAAGTTATCTCTTACAACGAAAATTACATACGGACACATATAAAAACAGATAAGAGACAAAATATTTTTACATACAATGGCACTTCCACATCACATACAAACAAACTTACACATCACATGCACAATGCCGTCCACATCACATGCAAACAATATTTTCATTGCTACAATGAAGTTTATTACCCAGTGGCTGCTTTGCTTTATACTTAAAACTTCTAAAATTGGATGTAAAGGGCTCAAACAAACCTCCAGGCAGCTGGTTTCAATCAATTATAGTTCTATTAAAAAAGAGTATTTTTTCTTTTTTTTTGAGTCCTTATTTTTATTTTGTGGCTATGGTCGTTTTTTCCCTTAAAGTTAGGCTTTTCTATCCCTTGCCATAAATCTTCCCACGCTTCGTCCTTTTTAACAATTATATACATCGCGCCTAGCCTACTCCTTTTTCTTCTATTTTTCAAACTCTCCCATTTCAGTATGTCTAACATTTCAGTGACCCTATCCGTTCTTTTGTACCTTCCGAGTACATATCTTACTGCCTTTCTTAGAACTTTTTCTATCTTTTTAATATGTCCCACCTCATATGGATCCCACAATATGGAGGAGTATTCTAGGATAGGGATAACCAGTGCTTTTTCTTTTGTGGCTACGCTACTTCCTTTTAAATTTCTCATTACCCAATGCAATACTTTAAATGCCTTCCGTGTCAAATTATCTACTGGGACTCCCCACCCAAGATCCCTAGTTAAATAAATGCCTAAATATTTGCATTGACTGGTACGTGGGATTCTTTCTTCAAAGAGGGTGTAAATTTGCTTTCCTGCATTCTTTTTATTTGAAACATTTATATGCTTACATCTACATCTACATAATACCCCGCAAGCCGCCGCAAGGGCGTGTGGCGGGGGGTGTTAGGTCACCAACCGTAAAAAGGAAAAATACCACATGCAAAAAAACAACATGGAAAATTACACCCACAGCAGCGCACACTCTCATGCATAAATCCCTACATCAATACTCATGCAAACACATATACCGCAAAACAACTAAAAAACTGCACCCCATGATGCAGCACGAAAGCCATCCTACAACACGGAAGCCAGGACTCAACAAGCAAGAAATTGAAACATCACTACCACATGAAAATGCACCACAAAACACTCTACCCCCAAAGAGTCTGTAAAAGGCAGGGAATGCGACCCAACGTTGCAGGTAGCAAGAATTTCCCCCGCGGAGGGGGACGAGGGGCTGAAAGGGAAACTTAAAAACAGATGAACAGAACACTAATGAGGTCATTCGGAAAGAATGGGTTATTATAACAAAACACATAAGGTTAGTGGAAGAGCATGCATTTAAGTAGAACTAATTATTTTTTAGACGCTGAGGGTGGCAAGTGGAATTTTTGCTATCTATAACCCTGCAGTTGCTATCCCGTATTATCCGTGGGAAGAAGTATCCCGTATTGTCCTTGGGTCGGCTAGTTCTGGCATCTATTTCCCGAATTTTATATGCATGATCCAAGCGACCAATGTAGGAGTACGAATAATTTGCGAGACCTCGGTGCTGAAACATGCGGATATGAATTTATTTAATAATTTCAATCTTGCATTGAATCGTCTCTCTGCCTATGCTAACTTTTACTTATATTAATGCCCATATTATCATTTTTAACCCAGTCACCAAGGCGATCGATGTCATTTCGTAGTATTACGTGGTCATTTACATGCTCTACTCGTCTGTATATAATGCAGTCATCAGCAAAGAGTTTTATTTGGGAATGTAAATTGTTTGTTAGATCGTTTACGTAAATTAGGAAGAGTAATGGCCCAAGAACAATGCCTTGTGGAGCTCCTGCTAAAACGCTCGCCTCATTTGAAAATGTATCGCTTAATTTTACTTTTTGAGTTCTGCCTCTAAGAAAATTTTTTATCCATTGTTTTACCCTCAAGTCCAATGGTAACGAATCCAACTTTAACAATAATTTATCGTGAGGCACTCGGTCAAAAGCTGCCGAAAAATCAACAATTACTGCATCCAAATCCTTTCCTTCGTTTATTGCGTCGCCGATATATTGGCTTGATCCCAAGAGCTGCGTTTCACACGAGTATCCCGTTCTAAACCCATGTTGGTGTTTGAATAGCCATCTATCTCTTGTCCACCATTCCCGAATGTAGTCAGCGATTCTCTTTTCCATTATTTTGCAAACAACGGAAGTTATACTTACCGGTCTATAATTGTTGGCGATTGTTTTATCCCCTTTCTTGAAAATTGGTGTAATATTTGCTTTTTTCCAATCATTGGGCAAGGCATCATTATTTAAAGTTACTTTGAATAGATGACTCAGGTACAAAGCTATTGCGGTATCAACCAGTTTTAGAATGTCAATTGAGATATTATCTGGTCCCACTGACTTATTTTTCCTCATCCTCCTTATTTTTTCACAAAATACGAGTCCTCCACGATAATACCGTTTGTCGAGGGCAGTAAGCTATTTGGTGCTGTTATACTGATGAAGTTCTCTGTCGTTTCTGAGCAATTTAGGCAAGCCTTATTTTCCTTTTGGTTTTCTATTCCCCGAAAAACATCCGTAAAGCAGGAGTTGAACATATTTGCTATTTCTACAGTGTCTGTTATAATGCCATTTTCCTTAGTTTTTAATATATTCACGCGTTCTCTGTTATCTTTCCTTGTTCTCATGGATCTATAAAATTTCGTTGCATTGTCTTTCGTAATTTCATTTATAAGAAATTTTTCCTTTGCCTCCTTCTTTTCCCTATTTAGGTTCCGGACCAAGGTCCTGTAATGGTGTGACATTTCTTTACTTTCATTCTTTAATCTGTGTGCCTTTCGTACCGCTCTCTTTACTTTTTTTATGCTTTTGTTGTAGTACTATGGATCCGTGTTCTGTTTCAAATGTTTTATGGGAACATACTTCATTTGCCCTTCAAGAATTATTTCTTTGAATGTTTCCCATATTTTCTCCACGGTCACTCCGCTAGCTGCCCATCCAGGAAACTTGCCCCTTAAAAATTCCTGGAACCCTTCCCTATCTGCCCGGGTATATTGCCAAATTTTCTTTTCATCCCCCATACCTTTTGTTTCTGTGTGATCACTTATTCCCGGAAAGACATCTGTACTAATGATAGGGTTTGGAGGTCTAAGTAGAAGAATGTCGAGGGTATTTTCTCCCCTAGTGGGCTTATTTACTACCTGGGTAAACCCTTCTTCGTTAATGAGGCGATTTACCAGATCTTGTGCCTGCCCGCCACCCGCTGTTTTGCCCCCCCATCCTATTTCTGGAAGGTTTAAATCCCCGACTATGATGATGTTATCTTGGGGGTTTTCAGAAGAATAGTCAGCAAGGATCTCCAACGAGTGCATACCTTCGCTTGGACTTCTATACAGAGCAATTTTTTTAACCATTTGCTACTTTCTGCTTCTCGTATCCTTACACACATCATCTAACAGTTACTTTGTTGCCAATCTAAAAAGCTTATTATGTCGC
Organism: Hetaerina americana; assembly: GCF_022747635.1. NCBI lineage: Eukaryota > Metazoa > Arthropoda > Insecta > Odonata > Calopterygidae > Hetaerina > Hetaerina americana. The sequence goes on from NW_027286874.1 coordinate 110,328,444, forward strand.
TACAAACACAAATGAATACTCCTCCGCCCCTCCCACCTCGATCCCTTCGATAGACTTTGTAATTTGACGGAAGAATTTCGACCGATGTAATGCTATCGTTAAGCCAAGATTCTGTGCCAATTATGATGTTGGGATTACACGCATCTATTACAGTATCAAATTCCCTAGATTTGTTGAGGATACTTCTACAGTTTACCTGGAGGATATTTAAGCCCTTACCTTCAATTTTACCGTCTATACCGTGCACACCCTCGGGTCTGCTTGTACAGCCACTGGGCAACACTCTGCTCGCCACACATCCCGTCGTTCCTCGCCATTCCCCGTCTTCACGCTCGTCGAGTGTCCTCCGCCCTCCGCTTCCGGTCCCTGCTTCCGTTCTTCTTCCTCTGACAGACTCTTCTGTGAACTCTCCCCCGTTGTATGAGGCTGTGGCACAGAAAGTGATTTTGCCTCTGCGGTGGCTGTTGATTTCCACTTCCAAATCACCTCGGTTGACTCCTATAAGTTTCCCTGCTTCTTGTATGTGTTTATTAAGTTACCTAGTAGTCTTCCGTGGTTATGGGAGCCCCTTCTGTTAAGATGGACACCATCTATCCTCAAATCGCCATCGTTAATCCAGCAGTTTGTATCAACAAAGAATAAACCTAGTCTTTGACACACCCAGTCTATTCCCTCGATAATATAGTCGATTTTGCAGTCCCAAATATCTTTTCTTCTTATAATCCCACTAATCACTATGTTTGCCTATGAATGTGTGTGTTTATATATATGTATATATGTATACATGTATATATGTATATATATATATATATACATATATATATGTGGGTCGCGGTAGTCCAGGGGGTAGAGCGTTGGACTGCTGACCGGAGGGTCCCGGGTTCGATTCCTGGGCAACCCTGGACACCTACAGCTCCACCCAAGCTGAAGTGATTTTTCGGGTACCAGGTCTTCCTGGGAAACCATAATCGGCACAGGGAAAGGAACTGGCCCCCCTACCCTGATGTGTGAATTTCACACGCCGTATAGGGCTTAGTACTGGGTGAACTCTACCATCACCTATCAAACCGACCTTCGGGTTGATTACTGTGTTTATGGTTATGTTTATGTTTTACGTATAACACTTAGCACTAGTGGACACAGACAAAACACACAGAAACACACATAAAAGAGACTCACTATTTTTCGAATTTTCGGTGGTCGTGACCACATTTACCAAGGAAGAGAGGGACAGATCTGAAGGGAATACGAGGGCTGGAGCGATGGATGGAAGGGGAAGGTGGGGAGAGAATTCCGAAGGGAAGGGTTTGGAGGGACAGCGTTAGAAGGGGGGGGAAATGTAGAAGCTGATGGGGTGGAAGGGGGATGAAAATATGCTTGGAGCAGTGTAATTAATGCCTAATATTGATTCCTGGCCAATTCCAGGACTCCAAGAGCCAGATGAAGGATTGCTCTAATGTTTTCAGTTTCAGTGGAGGATCGGAGGGTTGCTATAATGGATACACTATAGCATGTATCAAAGGGAGTGTTGTGTTCGGAGGCGTGTTTGGGGATAGGGAGCATATAAATTAGGAAAGAATTTTTCCATGAGGCTCGGTGGTTGTTAATTCTTATATTGAGGGGTGTTGTGCACTGCCCAATATAATAGGCAGGTCAAATTTGGCACTTCAGAAGGTACACTACATTGCTAGATGTGCAAGTAGAGGAGGGAATTGGTGGGAAAGAGTTAAAAAGCAGGTGTGAGAGGGATAGAATTTTGGTTTTGAAAATAGGGTATGTTTTGCATCTAGGTTTATTGTATGGCGTGGGAGTGGTTTTGGGACGGGTTGGGGATATAAGGAGTGGTTTGGTTGATTTGAGCAGATCGGATAGGTTGACGGGGCGTTTGAAAGCAACAGAGGGACATTTGGGAAAAAGGATGGCGGTGGCATTATGATTTTTGAGGATAGTGTGGAGGTCTTTTAGGATTGATCGTAGAGATTCTAAGCCCGGGAAGTATGTGGTCCAAATTGAAAGAGGGTGGGGTTCTAGTAAAGAACTTAGACCAACAAAGTTAGGCATTGAAAAAGAATATGATGTAGAGGACTCAATATTTTTCGAATTTTCGGTGGTCGTTGCCACCTTTATCAAGGAAGAGAGGGACAGAGTTCTGTCCCTCTCTTCCTTGATAAAGGTGGCAACGACCACCGAAAATTCGAAAAATAGTGAGTCTCTTTTTTGTGTATTTCTGTGTTTTTGTCTGTGTCCACTAGTGCTAAGTGTTATACATTATATATATATATATATATATATATATATATATATATTGCATAATATTAGTGTTAAAAATCAAATAATAAATTGGGGAACTCATTTTTCTCAAACTTCTGTACATATCGCCGTCAAGTAAACGTTGACTGTTGTTTTTACAGAGAATTAAAAATGTTATGCATAATATGCACATCCATGTCCTTTTTTTTCAATCATACATGAAAGGGGAAACAAATATTGCTAGAATTTTGCGTACGACACAGTTAATAGTTTTCCTAATTTACAATAACTTGACCTACGTATATTAGATTTATTATAATGTATACTTCTAACATGGATACCCATTTGGATAACATGGACACCAATTTGGTACCCATTTATTCTCCATACAACTTGTATTGATTGACAGTAATCATTTCAATATCTTCAAGTGAGTGCGAATAGATTAATTGGTCTATTTTTTGAAGAAAAAATATAGATAGAGGTATTATTTCACATTTATTTTAAATAATATCTAGTGCACTCCTGAAAAATCTAAACCATTTTTGTGATACATATGGTGCGATTTACTACTGGATATGACAGGGTGTCCACCAAAAGTTAATTTGAGACCATCCGCTTTTCATTTTATATAATTTATTTACAAGTATGGAATAGAATTGAAGGACCTTGGAAGTGACTTTTTCGTAATTGTATCAGGAGCGGCACTGCAAATGTCACGAGTATAGTCAATTGACTTTTCATTTACAAGATACCATCTCTGTTTTCAAATGAAAAGAGCTAGTTGGGCTTCATAGAGGGATTTTTTTTCTTATTTAACAATTGTATGATAAAAACGCAGTATCCCATGGAGTGTGAGGAGGGTCTACTTTTTTTAATCCGTGCTCGTTGTGCTGGTATTCAGATTGGGACTTCTTTCTTCTTTATAAATCTAGATATGTCATCAGCCAATATTAAAATACTTGTGTCAAATTTTTCCGTATCCTTAATCACCGCTGCTATTTTTTTAATCTCATAATCTCCGCCTCTTAGAAGAGAAAGAAAACGGCGCCATTGATTAACCCTGGTTTTCTTCCTTACTCTAACTTATTCTCTCCTTTCGCAACTTATTATCACTGACGCCCTTTCTCCATATTGTAGGCGTATATATTTTCTTCCGTTGCAGTTCATTTCGATTCTTAATTGAATTTTTAGCATTATTTATCAATGGACGTTGTCTGAGGCTTTCTTCTGATTTAGGAATGCCTATTGCTCATACCTCTTAAATGCAATACATCTAGGAAGAAGAATAGCACCTCTGGTTCCTCTACTCTATTCTAATAAAATTGCCCCCAACTTAAGTACCAATTTTCTCGCTTTTTGTCTCTTTTTTCTTGTTTTGTTGATTTTCCATATAATAATCGTCAAAGCAAGAGTCGTCAGATAAAGTAATTTTTTTACATTTGTGAGAAATTAATGGCTCTGGGCAGTTTTAAATTTCTCTTAAAACCCACAGCTATCTTTTCTAATGTACAAAGTCCCATCATTGGTTGTTTACATTTGTCAATGTCTTATCTCTTGAATTAAAAAAAGTAGAGTATTTCATCGACAGCTGATAACTCGATTTCCTTTCAATCCAGCCTCAAATTCTAATTTGAGGCTGGATTAAATGAGGATCTCGACATATAATCTGTATAACCTTTTTATAGTATCCTGAGGTGAATTCATCTCCCACCATATAGATTCAAAGATTCTTTCTAATAGTTTAATTTATCCTTAACTTCCATAAGAGTTTCCCTCTGCCATCTATTAGTGCATTTTTCATGCCTTTTTATCTTTCTTTAATATATTATGTTTCTATTTCTGTCTCCATTGCTCATTGAAATGCCATACTTGGCTGTATCCTTCCATCATTCTCATTTACAACGACTGTTCATTGTTTATTTTAGATTATAAAAATTAAAATGGGTCTTGGTGTATTTTTAATTGCTTACAATTTTGTTATCTGCACCTAGGTGGATTTTCACACATTTGTAATAAAGTATAAAAATAATTTACAAATATGTACTTAATATGGTATCACCTTACGTTTTTTTGGCATCTTCATAAGTGGTGTTGCCACAGTGTTTTTCACTTCCATTTTTTTCTCTTCACGTAAATCCGAAACCTTCTCTCTTTCATTTCGTTTCCCCTTCCTTCCGACTGATCTTCCTTCTCCGAGGATTTTATTCCAGTCTCCAAGAAAATAATATTTTATTTCCCATTACATTTTAATTGATTGTGCGATATCATTTTACTCATCCTCCAGTACGTCATCGTGTTAGTCCGTCGACATGTCTATTAATTATATTAATTCCCTTCATTGCGATATGTGTGGGGTTCGTTGACATCTCCTTTGATGATCCTTTCCGTGCATGTGTGGCCAAAGGTTGGGAAAAGAGTGCAAAGGCGGCTAAACAAACTAGATAGTATTTAGAAGTGAAGCGAATAAAGTGACCAGATTATATAATACCTTTAAGTGCCAAATTAACAGTTAGATGTATAAGTTGAGAAAGGATCAAGGCGATGGTGTAGACGGCGTATTGAGATGTACTTGAAAGATTTATGAGATACTTTTGATCATAGTAGCACATGATGAATCTATAACTAGCAAGTACAGTTTGCCAAGAAAATAAAATAAATATAATTTACACATTATATAGTACTTGAATTAATTGTCTTAACATAATTATTATCTCCAACTCCCCGTATAGACTTATACGAGTATATATCAATATTAATTAGGGGAAAAGATATTACCAGAGAATTTTTTTCTCCTCAGGCACAAGTTGTTTGAACTGCTCGTGAATATATTTTCAATATTCAGAAATATAATTTGACACTCAAATATTTTATATATTTTATATATTTTATTATATTGAATTGAGTGAAAAAGATATCTTTTTAGGAACCCTTCCGTCCCCTCTTCATTATTTGAAGGACCTACCTCTTCGTTGTCAAATGCTTTTGGTGGTAAATTCAAAGGAGCCTTTTGTCTGTTTCAGTAAAATCAGCTTCATTTTCCAAATCATTCAAAATTTTTCATGGGAACATTCTTCTCATGGTTTTCCAATCCACTTTATGCATAACGTAGAAACTCTAAGGTTTTGTTTCGTTTTCATCAACCATAATAACTCAATATTATGCATCTCGACCTTTACATTCTCTAAGATTACGCGTGTCTGGAGTGACGGGACATTCTATACCCAACCCTGTGACGACTGAAAAACTTCCTGTCCTCAGCAACCCGCGGCCGGAGCTCCGAATTGTTATGTAGTTTTTTACATATACATCAACATCTATATAATACCCCGAAAGCCGCCGCAAGGGCGTGTGGCGGGGGGTGTTAGGTCACCAACCGTAAAAAAGAAAAATACCACATGCAAAAAAACAACACGGAAAATTACACCCACAGCAGCACACACACTCATGCAAAAATCCCTTCATCCAATACTCATGCAAACACATATACCGCAAAACAACTAAAAAACTGCACCCCATGATGCAGCACGAAAGCTATCCTACAACACGGAAGCCAGGACACAACAAGCAAGAAATTGAAACATCACTACCACATGAAAATGCACCACAAAACACTCTACCCCCAAAGAGTCTGTAAAAGGCAGGGAATGCGGCCCAACGTTGCAGGTAGCAAGAATTTCCCCCGCGGAGGGGGACGAGGGGCTGAAAGGGAAACTTAAAAACAGATGAACAGAACACTAATGAGGTCATTCGGAAAGAATGGGTTATTATAACAAAACACATAAGGTTAGTGGAAGAGCATGCATTTAAATACAACTAATTATTTTTTAGACGCTGAGGGTGGCAAGTGGAATTTTTGCTATCTATAACCTTGCAGTTGCTATCCCGTATTGTCCGTGGGAAGAAGGAGTCCTTGAGTCGGCTAGTTCTGGCATCTATTTCCCGAATTTTATATGCATGATCCAAGCGACTAATGTATGTAGGAGTACGAATAATTTGCGAGACCTCGTTGCTGAAACATGCGGATCTAAATTTATTCAATAATTTCAATCTTGCATTGAATCGTCTCTCAGCCAATGATTCCCACCCCATAGATTGGGCAAATCTGATAGATATTTTGCGGAATATGAGAGAAGATTGGAGTAAAAGACGAATTATTCGAATGATGAACCTGAATCAGATAGAAAGGGCCAAGGTAGGGGAGAGAGAACCGGTTTGCGCAGGGCTAGGTAGTGATTCCGTGCTTTTGTTGAGTCTGCAGTCCTATACGTCAAGAGTAGCATGGAAGGTCTCGAGCTGTGAACAAAGGTGGACAGTGATATGATTGAGTCAAATGGTTTTCAGATGTTCAGCCAATCGATGGCAGTTTTTAATGAATTATTTCCTGGAACAAAGCATGCATGTATCGTAGGGTGAGAATTAATGAAAATATAAATCGGGGATTATCCGAAAGTAGGAAAACTGAGAAAAAGGTTTACGCAGAAAGGAAGGAACTGGAGCAGATGGAACAGTTAATATAATTTGGCAGTATTTTAGAGAAATTGGGGTATAGAAAGTTGGGGACATTAGGAGAAGAATTGCGTTTGCAAGCGATCCACCTTCAAGAAATACAAAATTGATGAGATATACTGTTAGTAGTGATATGAAGAAAAATTAATAAAACTTTAATATACAACGCAGGATCATTATGGATGCGATTATCCGTCTCTGAGGCAAGAGGATAAGCACATATTCTAGGCTAGGTTGCGGGTAGAGAATGGTTGGACAATTAGTCGGATAAAGATGAAATATGCGTCGTCGTTTTAAATGGGCTGTGGGAATAGAGGAAGTTGCTTGGGGAAATCCGAAAAAAAAACAGAAAAGTTGGATGGAGGAAATGTTTCGAGTTGCTGGGCTATTGACGGGTGCGATAGAATGGAGATGGTTGGGCAGGAGGGTAAAGGGAGAGGAAGGGAGTTGGCTTTTTAGGCAGCACGAGAGTAGATAGAAACCAAGGAAGAAATAATGAAGAGGAAAGAAAGAGAATGTTCTGGCAATGTATCGATGTAAATAGCCATTAGGTACTGTCAAAACCATACCTTTATATAGGCTGAGTACTTAAAATGAATTAATATTAGTAATTTACAGGGTCGCACTTAAAAGTGGTAGGACGGATTTTCTCTGGCGCGAACGGAGCGGTGGAGGAGGGTCTGCCTGGCAGGGTAAGGTGGAGGGGGCTCTTAGCAACAGACCAACACCAACCTCAGTCGCCTGCGGGCTGTCGTTGAGTGAGGACACCGTTTTTAGTGAAGCAAGTTTTTTGTCCGCGTCGAAAACAAAATTAATCTGAATTTAGAGCAACGTTATTCCGTGAAATTTTGTGCGAAACTCGGGAAGACGGCTACAGAGACCCTCGATATGATCAAGCAGGCTTATGGGGACACTGCTTTAAGCCGTTCCACAGTATTTGAGGGGCACAAGTTGTTTAAAGAGGGTAGGGAGCTCGTTGAAGACGACCATCGCTCCGGACGGCCGTCGACGGCAAGAACCGACACGAATGTGGACAGAGTGAGGACACTGCTGAACACAGACCGACGGTTAACCAGTGAAGAAATTGCAGACCAGTTGGGTCTGTCTGCATCCAACGTCCAACGCATTATTTCACAGGATTTGGCCATGCGCAAGGAGTGCGCCAAGATGCCGTGCCATGGCGCGCTCGTCTTCAGACGGCTCCTGGCCAAATACGGCGTTGCCACGTTGCCGCACCCGCCCTATTCTCCCAATCTGGCACCACCGGACTTCTTCTTCTTCCCCCTGATGAAAAGACAGCTCAAGAGACGACGTTTTGACTCGATAAAGGCCGTAAAAGAGGCTTCGACGAGGGTCATCAAAGGGTCATCAAAGAGTTTGAACGTATAATGCCTTTGAATGAATTTCACTTACATTTTAAACTCTTGATTTGATGTTAATTTTCAATATACCTGTACAAATAATAAAATAAAGATACTACTAATAAATTTGTTTGTTCATGGATCCACTACTTTTATAATCATATTTGATTTAAGTTTAACCCCATTGAGAATTTATACATATTTGATATTCCCTCAACTTTCTACAGCAATAGGGATTTTGAATTTAGTTATTCCTTAGACAATTTTCTCACAATAAAGGCAAAGTTATATTTAATTTCTTTCCATTTGAACTGTTGAGAGATACTCATTCATTATAAAACATGAATCTTTCCTACAGACTAGTGAAAACTTTTTACAATGCATTATTTTTGCAAATACATTAGAGATCTTAAGTTATCTAACATTTGACCTGCCTTTCTTGTGGTACATCAATTACTGTGTCTATTCATATTGAACATTCTACGCCGCATTAAGTAAATTATGAATGCGGAGATCATATTCAAATTAAATACATCTTTTTGTGAAGATACGAGTTTTTTCTTCTGCTATGGTTTCAGATTTTGTCATTGTCAAGAATTTGTCAAAATACATACCTGAAAACCACCATAGTGTTTTCGTGAGAATAATTTTTTTCTGTTGACATGTATATGTGTATGGAATTTATATCAGCAGAACCCATGTGTATGTATTCCATACGTATATATGGAATAAAAACACATCGACAATGATTGATGAGCCCAAATGATTTTTTCCGTGTCATAATTTAAATTGAGTGTTCGGTCCCTTCCAATTGGCTTTTACCCCACCTTCACTCTTCATACTTGGAGGGATTCCCATCATCTTTCCATTAAATCTAGCAGCCCTTTTTTCCACCTTTATAATCTCCGCGATCAACTTTTTCGACGTTGGGCCACAAATACGAGATCTATCTAATAGAGACACGAACTGGTGGCCATGACGTGGACTAAAGCCCCGCGCCCTAGCGGCGCTAATTGCCTGAGACCTCAATGAGCCGTCTGTGCTTGGCGGATCGTCGAGCTGTGAGTACGGTCCCAGTTATGTTAATTTCTGTTGTCTCTCTTTTTACTGTTTGTAGAGAATGAAAATTGACGAAATCACGGAGCAACGAGTAAACATCAAGTTTTTGGGAACTGTGGTAAAAGTTTTCAAGAAATTGCTGAAGTGCTGATAGTTATTTACGGTGATAATGCTCGGAAGAAAACATTCATTTTCAAGTGGATTAAATAAAACAAAAAAAATCAAGAAAAAGCCGATCGAAAATCAAAGTCATCCTCCTGGTTCTCTTTGATGTCGAAGGTGTTGTTCATCATTGAATTTCTTCCAGAAGGACAAACAGTAAATACTGTGTTCACCTTGGATATTATACGATTTTACCACCTAAGGCATCACCAGTGCAATGCATCACCTCTCTCTTAGTTTTTCATCACGTTTCTTCAAAACGTTTTGCATGAAACCATTTCCTCGCTACCACGGAGAGTTTCAAGTACTCGCTAATCCCTCGGACGATGCGCGTTCAAGAAAATCGTACTCAAGTACCCGAAAATATTTAATTGAATACAATCATTTAATGGTTTCAAAATATTTTGAAAGATTTATGTAAACATTGTTATATGCACTCTTAAGTGCGGTTTCACATAAGAAAAAAACGTATTTTCGAATGCATGAATGAATTTGTGCATTTAGTACCATAAATACAAAAACCCTTGTCACATGCAATAGTAGCAGGACGCGGGGATGTTATATAGAGACTGATAAATATTGTTTTTCGAGATCGTCAATTCTGCACGCGGCTTTAAGTTTCCCATTTATCTTTCTCCAAAAGTGTCAATATTGTACATTTTTCGCCCCATTCATTTCGCCGACTTGAAATATTGCCTAAATTGCTTCATAGTAGTCCGATCCGTGATCGACTGGCGACGTTATCTTTCTATAAGCCATTTATTTATCTAATGGACTTCTATATTAATCTCGCAATAGATTTCCACTGACAAGAAGTCGTATCAAAAGAATCAGTCGAAAGCTAAAATATATAATCCTAGTTCTGGTTAATTGTATCCATAGTAACTTTGTGGAATTGCTTCATATCAAAATGAAATACACTATGTTATCCCACAGAAGAGCTTTATTGTACGACCCGGGTTTCGTCGAAGATCGACATCATCAGGATGATGTCGATCTTCGACGAAACCCGGGTCGTACAATAAAGCTCTTCTGTGGGATAACATAGTGTATTTCATTTTGATATAATCCTAGATTCTGATTTTAGAAACGTACCCAAGGAGAAACTCTTTCAATATTTAAATTGCTAATTCAAAACTCGTCGTAAAAGAAATATGATAAGTGTATAGGGATGAAACACGCTTTGAAGACGAGTTTATGAATATTTATATAGAAAAACAAAGGGTACATTTAAAAAATTTTTAGTTTCATTTTTCATACTGCAGGAAAAATGATTAGACAGGGGATGACCTATTTGGAATCAGGAAAGAGACAGAATTGCGTTACGTCCCAGCAGTGTTGAGTTCACCATCAGACAGGAAAATAAAATACAAACAGGATTTATTTATCTGTTTCTTAGATTTCGAAAAGGCGTGATACGGAACTTTGATAAAGTGAGGGGTTTGTACAGCGCGGAAACCTGGTCAAAGAAGGCGAACGATAGGCGTAGATGGGAGGCTTTTGAAATGTGGGACTGGAAAGGGAACGGAAATGGAGAAGTAGATAGAAAGGAAAACAAACGAGGAAGTGCTAGGCATGCTAGAGATTGTCATGAGAAATCCGGAGGCAGAAAAGATGGATGCAGAGCATTTTGATTTGCAACAGGCTGTTGAGGACTACGATAGAAGATAGGACGATGCATTTACGACGAAGGAGTTGGAATAGGATACGGTTGTTGGACAGAATCAGGGAGGAAGGAAGAGTGTGGAATTATAGAGACGCCCATGTTAGTTTCCATGTTAGTTTGCGTTTGGTTAGATGAGGCAAGGTAACTGTCGATGTACCGTTTGGTAGCTCGTTTCTTTCCAAAACCTATTTTAATAGGCAGATTACCGTTTATAGTAATAGTTTTGGTATCGCTTTGCTATGCGTTTTGATATTAGCCGAAACCGTGAAATTCCGTCTGAAATATGATTCAGAGTGTTCGTTGCGGAACACTATACGGAAACACGATGCCTCATTTAGTAGTCAAATAGATATCGTCAACATTTTTTACCAAAGATGTTAATTAAAATTCGTGCATGTATTATTGTTACTTATTGTTGTTATTATTATTGTTAAATATTGTTATCCTTTCCTCCATTTCTTCGTATTGTACACTATTAAAACATATGCCAAATATGGTGGGCTGACTTGGGATCTTTCGGGCATTATGCAGAGTTTGATTTTCATTAATGTTGCCTTTATGCTCAGCATTTTGTGTTTATCATATTTCGGAAAAGTGGATGAAGGGGGTGTTGACCGGCAGTAGGATGTTGAAGACTGTAATGGAGGGGAGAATGTTGGGCAAACAAGGAAAGGGAAGGAACATGATAGGGATGTTTAACGGGATGAAGGTAGGAAGAAAGTACTCCGAAAGAAAGAGGGACCTGATGTAGAGTAGGATGATGGATTTTGTGTTATGTTAGGAGTAATAAAATGTTTGTTTGGTGGTTGTGTCCATCCAAAAGCCTACCTTAACCGGAAGATTACCTTAAAAAAATATATATACATATGTAATGCGATTTTCAAATGGCACTCCATTACATGATAATTGAGGGGAACATAGGATTGATATTTCAAAGTGGAATTTAAAAAAACGGTAACAATTTATAATATGACAATTCTCTGTGGTTGATTTTGGTTTGTTGCCTGATATTTTCAGACAGAAACGTAGGTGTCTAGTGGATTTAGCGCTGAGCTCTTGATTAGAGGTCCTGGGTTTGATTATTGATAACGCCTCTGGGCACTTGGATTAATTGAAACTGTTATTTTTCGGGTACCAGAATTTTCTGGTGTTCTATAGTCGGTACAGGGAAAGTAACTGGCCCTTTTACCCTCATGTGCTGATTCCACACGCTTTTGGGCTTGGTATTAGGTATCATCACCCATAAAACCAACCTTCAGGTTGACAGCTTGTTAGTTTTTTACATTTTGGAAACAATTTTTTTACTTCCCTAGTCCTATTTATAAGGCATAAACTTTCCTATCGCTCACGTTCCTTTGGAATTTTTGTATAAAGCTATTAATCGTACGAGTAAAAAACTAGATAAACTTACGGGGGCGTTTAGAAAGCCCGATACAGAATCTGCAGCCGTAAGGATCAACAGTCAGTTAGACAACCAGAGCATGGTGGAAAAAGTTGTGAATTAGAACGTCTCATCCCTTTTTTGTTTCAATATGGCGGTTTTGATCTGCATACTTTATCAATTTTGTGGAGATCGTTGGGCTTCAACCACATTCCTCCATGGTCGGCTGAGGGATTAATATTATTCGAGGAACGCTTGACAGGGCAATTTGAGGTAGATGCCCCGCGTGCGCGTTCCAAAAACTTTCTCTCCCCCCTCCCCCAACCACTCCCCTCCCCCAACCACTCCCCTCACCCACATCTCCTCCCCCCCCACGCCAGCAGAAAGACCTTTCCCCGCTCCCCTCATTCCTCCCTTCAGTCCTCTCGACCGAACATCTCCCTTAGCACTCCCAGTTTTGCCTCAGAAAGAGCTCTCCCCTCACTCCATCTCCCCCAATTGTCCTCCGCCACCTCACTCTCAGTCCTACACAGCACCCTCCCTCACCCTTTCCCTATTTTCATCCAGCGCCAGGCTGACCTCCTCCAACAGAGCCATTTCTCAAAACTCACCCATTTATTTTCCCGGCTGAGGCAATTTCTCTCTCCCCCTCCTCCGCCCTTTCTCCGCCCCCCTCCTCCCCCCGGTCTTCTCCTCGACGGGTGGCCGCGACGCTTCATCCCCCCGCCCCTTCAACTCCCCGCCCCCACCCCCTCCCCCACCGCACCTCCTCCACCCTTCTCGCCCCTCTTCCGCTTTCCTCGCATAAGGCAAACACGCCCGCTCCCGCGCACTCTCTCGCCCCCTACCCTCCCTCCTCATCTCCCCCTCTTAATGCTCGCAAGCCGGGAGAGAGAGAGAGAGAAAATCTTGGCATCTTTTCCGAGAGGCAGGAAAGGAGGAGAGCCTTACTTAGTTACTTACACGACTAGAGGAAGGCAGTGTTGCCATTCTCTGTAGTGGCGTCGAGTTTATTAACGCCCTCCAGTCTTTGCGGCCTTAGGTGAGGGCAGGACGACTTAGTGACTCACTCGTGCCAAGCGAAGGACGGCGAGAGAGAGACAGAGGAAGAGAGCGAATGGCATTTCTTTGGGAGAGAGCTTGACGCTGCGTTGTTGGCCCTACGCTACAAAGGCATTTTCTTGGACCGGGAAGGGCGGGGCTCCTTTTTAATCTGCTGAAAGGGATCGGAAGGGTGATGCTAGAGCAAATTTAAAGAGTGTACGATTACTTTTAGTATGTGAAACTAATTTCTCTAGGCAATATTTTTTAATAACCCTATATAAGCAAGTCTTCTGGTAGTAATATTAATCTGTCAATTAATCAAAGAGCACAAATAAACTGTGATAACAGCAATATAAACAAAGTTTTCCTATTTATTTTGTTTCTCTGCCCTCTAAAAATTTAATTTTAATTGAAATTCTTTACTTTTATCTTTATAATTTTGGTATATATTAATGGGCGATAATTCTTACCGTGGGTATGACGCATCTATGCAATACCCCGCTAACACCCGAAAGGGCGTTGGGCTTAGGGGTGGAGGGGAACTAACCCCGCATATACATATATATATATATATATATATATATATATATATATATATATATATATATATATGTATATATATATTTGAAATGGAACGCTCTTCGGCGACGCACAAATATATAAAAACACAGATATATATATTTATATATATATATATATCTGTATGTATATACATATATATATATATATATATATATATATATATATATATATATACATACATATATATATCTATATCTGTATGTATATACATATATATATATATACAGATGATTTCGTCCACGTAACACGGAAGTGTTGAATAATAAATTTGACAACAACAAACAATATAGAAACACATAAAAAGATCACTCACACCTTATATATATATATATAATTTTATATATATATATATATATATATATACATACATTATACATACATATTATACATACATATATACATATATTAGCTCATCTGGGAATCGAGATGTTGCGGTGTCTATCGTACTGGCTTCCCACCCCGGTGTTGAATATTTTTCAGTGGTATCTCGATCCCTACTTGAGGTGCTTAGAGGATGGCATTTTGAGTGAGTACGCCGTCCGTCGGATGGGACCTAAAGCTACGGACCCCTAGGCGCCTTTCGTTATTTAGAGTAGGCTGATTCCAACGTCGGGTTTCTCTCTACCCTTCATCCTTTACTGTCCATCCCTAATGACACAAATGGCTTTAGCATTCGGTCGCCTCCCCTAAATACTACTACTTCGAGCTCATCTTCCCCGCCCCTGTCCGGACCATGCAACCGCCCACGGTGCAATTGCTGCCATCTTCTAAGACCTTCCACTCCCCTTATTACGAACTCCCAACCCGACGCCACCTGTACCTCAAAAAACATTATATATCGCCTTTGCTCTAACTTTTGCCGGGCCTTCTACGTGGACGAATGCACGACCACCCTTTCCCTCCGCATGAATACCCACCGCTATTCCACCAAATCTCCCACCTTCCTAAATTATCCCATCCCTACACACACTGCTTCCTACAGCCAAACTTTTGATGACTGCTTCTTCTTTTCGGTGATTGAAACCCTTCTCAAATGTGCAAGTAGCATAGAGGTAAGAACCCACGAGATAGCGTATATCTGGGTGTCCCAGTCATTTAAAACCCCCGGGCTGAATCAAGCCAACTGAAATCATCTAATAGCTGCCTACACATCCCCTCCCACCCCCTTGTTCATTTCCTGGTGGCCCCTTACCTCTCCTTCCTTCTCCCCTCCCCCGCATGTGCCCTCTCCGCTCTTCCCTGAGAACGCCATTGTTATGACGAGGTCGAGCCATTGAATTGCCAAAACTACATATATGAGAGTCATTTCTTGGTGTTTCTATGTTTTAAAAATCTACACCTATGTTTTTATATATTTGTGCGTGGCCGAAGAGCGTTACATTTCGAAGATATATATATATATATATATATATATATATATATATATATATATATATATACATATAGATACACATATACATATATATATATATATATATACTCATATATACAGAAACATATATAAGGAAAAGGGATATGAACACGTATAAAGGACGAACACAGTAGAGGTGGGGAAGGCGGAATCGAACGGATCACAAGAGTAAAAAATTTCCTCACATATACACACACACATATATATATATATATACACATATACTGTATATATATATATACGTACACACACACACACACACACACACATATATATATATATATATATATTTTTTTTTAAAGGTAATCTACCGGTTAAGGTAGGTTTTTGGATGGACACAACTACCAAACAAACATTTAATTACTCCTAACAAAACACAAAATCCATCATCCTACTTTATATCAGGTCCCTCTTCATCTCTGAGTACTTACTTCTTACCTTACATGATGGACAAAACAGATATATATATATATAAATAAATATATATATATATATATTTTTGTTTAAGGTAATCTACCAGTTAAGGTACGTTTTTGGATGGACACAACTACCAAACAAATATTTTATTACTCCTAACAAAACACAAAATCCATCATCCTACTCTATATCAGGTCCCTCTTCATCTCTAAGTACTTTCTTCCTCCCATCATCCCGTCCAACATCCCTATCCTGTTCCTTCCCTTTCCTCTTTTGCTCAACATTCTACCCTCTATCACAGTCTTCAACATCCCACTGCCGGTCAACACCCCCTTCATCCACTTTTGCTGCCTCCATAGGATTGCTCCCAACAAACCCCTCTCTTCGCCCACCATACCAAGTACTTCCTCATTTGTTTTCTTCTCTGTCCATTTCACCTTCTCCATTCTTCTCCACACCCACATTTCAAAAGCCTCCAATCTACGTCTATCCTCCTGCTTCAATGACCAAGTTTCCGTAGTACATAGTTACGCTCCATATCAAAGTTTTTAAGAGTCTTTTCTTAACATCCTTACTCAAAGTCCCCGTCATCAACTCCCTCCTCCTTGTGAAAGCCTCTTTGCCTAGCGCGATTCTTCTCCTTATGTCCCTACTACTTTGACCATGTTGGTCCAAAACACTACCGAGATACGTGAACTGTTCTATCTGCTCTAGTTTTTGCCCTCCTATTTTAATGTTAAGCTTGGCCTTTCTAGAAAATCGCATAACCTTTGTTTCATTAATATTGATTCTCATCCCATTACTGTCGCACTGAATTTCCAATTCACTCAGTAATGCTTCCAGCCACTTGGCTGACTGACAAAATAAAGCTTGGTCATCAGCAAACCTAACTGATTTTACGAATTCCCCGCCCACTTTCATTCCTACCTCCAGTTCTTCCCATGCCTCTTTGATCATTTCCTCTGCATACAGGTTGAACAGCAACGGTGATAATGGGCAACCCTGCCTTACACCCCTTCCTAACACTGCCCATCCTGACTCCCCGTTTCCCACCCGCACCTGAGCAGTCTGAGACATCTACAGGTTGCGGGTTAGCCTCCTTTCCCTCCAATCTATTCCTAATTTATGCAATATACTCATTAGTTTTTCCCAATTCACTCTATCAAACGCTTTTTCGAAATCTACGAAACAGGCAAATACCTCCTGGTTGTGTTCTATATTCCTCTCGATTAATAATCTCATTACTGCAATGGCATCACGCGTACCTCTCCCCCTCCCTAAACCCAAACTGATCGTCCCCTAAGTAATCATTTGCCCTACTCTCTATCCTTTTGTTTATGATCCTGAGAACAACTTTAGCTGCGTGGGATATCAAACTAATTGTCCTATAGTCCTCACATGACGTGGCCTTTACGTTTTTCGGAATAGGAACTAAAACTGATCTCACAAAATCTTCCGGCCAGATTGCCTCCTCATAAATACTACGGATCAGCCCATATAGCCTCTTCTAATGCCACATTTTCCTAAGCATTTTAAAAGTTCCACGGGAATGTTATCTACCCCCACGGCCTTATTTAGTTTCATCTCCCTTAAGGCTCTTTCTATCTCATTGTCTAGTATGCCTGGACCTAAGCTGTCTTCCTCTACGTCATTTTCTTTTTCAATGTCTAACCTTGTTGGTCTGAGTTCTTTACTATACAGTTCTTCTACATACTCCTTCCATCTCTCTTGGATCTTTCCTGCGTCAACTATTACCTTACCCGCCTTATCTCTAACTGTTAGCATAGCTCTTCCTTTCTTACTTCCCGATAACGATTTAACTTTGCTGTACAGCCCACCGATTTCACCCTTCCTCTGCAGACTTTCCATATCCTCGCACTGCGTCTTCCACCATGCACTTCCGCCTCAATTTATTGTTCAATTCTTTGTGCTTCATTTTGCCTAATTCTGTATTTATATTCTTCCATTTTCGCCGCTCATCCATCTTTGTAATCATCTCATCCGTGATCCATGGTTACCTAGTTCTTTTAGTGTTAACGGTTCCAATAATGTCTTTTGCGGCTTTAGACAACCCTTTCTTGATCATTTCCCATTTTTCTTTAATAGTACTAAGCCCTTTACCTTCCTCCATGCTTTTCTCTACCGCCTGTTTGTATTCCTTCCTTTTCAACCCATTTAATGTTTCTATATTCCATTTTCTAACTCGCCGCCCCTACCTTATCTTTTTGAAACGTACGCTACATTTCATAACAACTAAATTGTGATCTGAGTCCGCATCCGCTCCCGGGAAGCTTTGGGAATTTATCACACTGTTCCTAAACCTGTGTCTCACCAGGATATAATCTAGCTGATATCTTCCTGAGTCACCTGGCATTTTCCGTGTATACCTGCGTCTTTTGTGGTGTCTAAACCAAGTGTTGGTGATGACTAACCTGTGTCTCCTGCAGAACTCAACTGCTTTCTCCCCGCGGTCATTCCTCGTGCCTAAACCGTAGTCCCCCACCTCATCACCATCACTTCCTTCGCCTACCGTCGCATTCCAATCCCCCATCACTACCAAATGTTTCCCTGCAGGAACACACGCGATCATATCCTCTAACTGATCGTATATCCTATCGACCTCTTCTTCCTTATGGTTGCTCGGTCGTATGTAAACCTGAATAATAACCAAGTTCGTCGGTTCTGCTTTTATCTCTATTAGTAATAATCTATCCGTTACCTGCTCTATGTTGACTACGCTTCTTCCTACCTCTTCATTTAATACTATGGCAACCCCTCGTTGGCTCTCGTCCCCACCGCTGTATATTATTCTATACTAATCACTCCAGTAATCCCCGTTATCTTTCCATCTCACCTCGCATAGACCTAAAATATCTATATTTCCCCTTTCCATCTCTCGCTTAACATTCTCCAATTTCCCATTCCTCATCACTGTCCTAACATTCCACGTTCCTATTCTAACTAATTTGGTCTTCTTCTCCTGCGTCTTCTGTCCTGCTGCTGCTGGTTTTCCCTTTCAAGGGTTTCGTGGGATGACGACCGCGGAGGCCTTGCCTCCCCCACTGCCAGGCACGACACACGGCCGATTTGGCCGAGCCCCGTGGTTGCCAGGATTCAAAATATCTCTATTGTCTATCATATTTTTTTTGGGAATGATAAATGAGGTGGTTTCCCGTTGCCTTCCTCAATAGTGTTTTTAACGTGACACCTTCACTTGCTGGCCGCCCCACTTGGGTCAGACGCCATTGCAGCAGCCTCACTGAGGAACAGACGCTGCGTGGACTACCTTTCGTCTGGCTCCTAACCTTCGACCTATCTGGCATGGGTGACCCTAGAAGAGCAATTATTATTACTCTCGCCAGCACAGCTCTAGGGTCATCGGAACGCACAAGCCCTTCCTCCACGTCAAAGTTGTAGTCCGGGGAGGGGTATGTGTATATATATAAATATTTGTATTATATTTATATATATATATATATATAAATATTTGTATTATATGTATCTATATATATATATATATATATATATATATATATATATATATATACTCATATATACAGAAACAGATATAAGGAAAAGGGATAGGAAAACATATAAAGGACGAACACAATAGAGGTGGGGAAGGCGGAATCGAACGGATCACAAGAGTAAAAATAAAAATATTTCCTCAACCGGGACTCGAACACCGGATCTTTCCACTTGCCGGGCGGATGCTCTTATATATATATATATATATATATATATATATATATATATATATATATATATATATATATATATATATATATATATATATATATATATATATATATACATACATACATATATACTGCTTCCTGTAATAAAAACTTATTGGACATATTTGAATATATTATGGCGTGGTTAAGGCCGTTTTTGAGGAGAAAATAAACGAAATAAACCGCAAAGAAAAACTTCGAACGATTTCTTATGTAACTAAATATGAAAAATGCAACATAGGAAAATTCATATGAGAATGAAAGTTTAGCTAAGGAAATTGGATGGAATAGTGAGTCAGGCGAATCTAAGGATAAATAGTAAACATTGATAATAGGTTACCGTATTGGTAAGCTATTATCAACTATTTTTTAGTATAGTGGTAACTATTATCAGCCATTATATCATTGAGACCTATTCCATTTCATTGCCAAAAGGATTAACATAAGATGCTAGAATATATACATATATTTTCCATTCTTTTTGGTTTTGAGTTTTTAAGGACGAAGCTGTTATCAAAAAGTGAATGCATTCAAAATAAAAGAGCAATAAAAAAATTTAATTTAGTCTTATTTTCTCTTAAATCTATCTAATAACGGTTTCCACTTTTTGGTCAATTTAACTGAAAGGTTTTAGTCAGGGGAGGGTCATTGTGCATTTTAATCTTAAATATATTTAACACTAAAGTTGCCGCTTAGTAAGGATCAGAAACAGCAATGAAAATTGTCCACTGCACAGATTAAAACCTGTGGCATCAGGATAACAAACATACAAACTTAATCAAAACACACCCATTTGTTTTATTTTAAAAATTATTTTCATATTTTGCTGACTTCGAGGTACATGTGGGAAGCAAAGAAAGTGAGTCGTCCTCTACTTTCCGAATGCGTGCAATTCCATCTGTATGTTTCTCTCGGTGATTGATGAGGTAATGGTAATGACTGAAATATGACGATAACTTTGACGGTGAAATAAAATTTGATTTTTGGAGAAATAGCTGAATTATACAGGGTAGAAAACATTTTAAAGTCATTTGAAAAGTATTCATTCACGAATGGTACACTGAATTTTACGCAGAATAAAATGCTGAAAGGTTGCTCTTACGCCCTCGTCAAAAATGGGATCAAATAACTGACTGACTGACAGTTTTATTCTTGATTGTACAGGGTTCGTCCGGAAAATAAGTGTACTGAGCTAAGGAAAAAAAAATTATTACACTTTTACATATCTTAAGCTAATATTCCTCAAAATAGGACCCTTGTGAGTCGATACACTTGTTCCAGCGGCGTTCCCATTCTTGGAATGCTCCCGCGAAGGCATCATCGGGAACCTCTCGAAGACACGTCGTCACGGCCTCTTTGACGGCGTCCAAAGTCCCGTATCGCGTTCCTTTCAAACTCCTCTTTATCTTCGGGAACAGAAAGAAGTCCGGTGGTGCCAAGTCCGGGCTGTAGGGCGGGTGCGGCAGCGTTGCCACGCCGTGCTTGGCCAAGAAGTCCGACACGACAAGCGCGGTGTGAGACGGCGCATTGTCGTGATGCAGCCGCCAGATGTTTTTGATCGCTGGCCGGACGCGGGCGACTCGTTTTCGAAGCCTGTCGAGCCCTTGGACGTAAAATGCAGCATTTACAGTTTGTCGTTCAGGTACAAATTCGTGGTGGACGACTCCCCTTTTGTCAAAAAAGACAATGAGCATCGCCTTAATCCGAGATTTGCTCATGCGAGCTTTCTTTTGACGGGGTGATGATGGGGTGTGCCACTCCGCACTTTGTCTCTTCGACACCGAGTCGTACTCAAAGATCCACGTCTCGTCACCCGAAACAACGTTCTCTAAAAAATGTAGATCATTTTTGCAGTGATCCGCAAGTTGTGTCGCGATTTCCAAACGATTGAGTCTTTGTTCATCACTGAGCACTTTCGGCACCAACTTTGCACAAATTTTTCGCATCTGTAATTGCTCCCTAATAATCTCGTGCACTATTGTTTTTGGCACATTACACTGCTCTGCTATCATCCGAACACTAAGACGACGATCAGAGTTCAGTACATCGCGAACTTTTCGCACATTTTCGTCGGTGAGTGTCGTTGATGGGCGTCCAGGCCGTGGTTCGTCGTCGACCTCTTCTCTGCCCTCCACGAACATCTTGTGCCACCGAAAGACCATGTTTCTGGACATGGCTGACTCCCCGTAAGCCTGGTTAATCATACCGACAGTTTCGGTAGACCGTTTCCCAAGCTTTACCGCAAATTTGATGGAATAACGCTGCTCCAAAAACTTCGGCATCGCGTTCCGTGACGTGGGTCGAGCGTGGAGGTTCGCGTTAACAGAGCTCCTCACTACACCACAGCTCAGGGCCGACTGCCTTTTTCAGCGTCGCTTGCCAATATACCCCCCTCCAATCGCAGCCCGTCAGAGCGGTGCTGGGCGCGCCTGGAGCGGCGGGAAAAAATCAGTACACTTAATTTCCGGACGAACCCTGTATGCATGGATGATAATTTCCTATGCTTAAATATCACAATCGTATGGGAAACGTTTTGGGGAGAGAGGATATGCGGTATGTGCGGCTCTTATTCGCTAATTCAGTTGTAATGGGAGTAGCACTGTAGGAGAAGCAATTACTGGGGCCTCGCCTGTTTGGAGAAGGAATTTATGAAAGGGTGATTGAATAATTCTACGCGAATGACCGCTAGCTATACCTCACAGCTATACAATACAGTGTAGGTATTCGGAATTCATGTGGAAAAACATTCCTCCACGATTAGAACAGAATATTCAAAATGACTTCTCGGTTCTTAAAAAACTACTGTGTGCACGACTTAACTAAAAAAAACTGATAGCTCTTAGCTTTCAAATTGTGCTGTCAACTCAAATCCAATGCTAACAACTGACCACTGCCAGCTTTTGTTTTAAAGGCAAACATTTGCTTTGCCTTAGGCTAAGGCACATGAGCATGAAATATCATCAATAAATATCGCGTATCTTACTTCAGTTGGTTATGTATCGTGATATATTTTTCCAGCGATTATGTGCACACTGTGTTCGTTTTTTTCCGATCACTTCGAAAAGAAATCACGTCATAAGCCTGGGACGTGCCGCGATTTATTTTAGAGAGAATAATTCTCATCGTTTGGAAACGAGCGAACCTGTAATCCTGAGGAAACGGCCATGTAACTTCACGATTACTTCCTCCAAAAAATCGCAAGATTTATATAAGTTCTCCTTTCCGAGACTCGCGGAGATAATCCGACCATAAACACTGTGTTCGGCAACGGCATCTAAGTCACTGTCAAGGAAATCCTCGTCGTGCGCTCCTTCCTCATTTCCCCGGCCCCTTCCCCGCCACGCCCCCCCTCCCCCTCAAACCCCTTGTACAAACCCTCCCCTCCCCCCTTCCCCCCACCCACGCGGGGGAAAGTCAAATTCCTCGAATCCTTGGCTGTAACCCCGCAGCGTCCCCATCCCCCTCCGACCGCACCCTTGTCCACCGTAG
Source organism: Hetaerina americana (assembly GCF_022747635.1). Lineage (NCBI taxonomy): Eukaryota > Metazoa > Arthropoda > Insecta > Odonata > Calopterygidae > Hetaerina > Hetaerina americana. The sequence continues at coordinate 110,351,512 of NW_027286874.1, forward strand.
CCCACGGCCTTGGGTTTGGGCCGCCCCCCCTCCCGCATCTCCTCCGTGTTTCCTCCCCCCCGCGTGCATGTTCCCCTTCATCGACTGGAAATATGGTGCCTCCATCCCCTCCTCTCTTTTATTCCCTCTTGTATATTAAAGCTATCGCGGCTTTTTTCGCTTCCTTTCCCACTCTCCTGATATGAGAGCGTCTATTGCCGAGATGGACTGGGAGATTAAACTTAGCCTTCGTATGGTCTTCGATGGGAAGTCTTACAAGAATTAAATCCACGTCACTACGATCGCCGACGTTCCCCCGTGCACCCACACAACTGAAAATGGGATTTTCTTGGAGCGTGATGTGGTTTAATCTTTTCTCGGCGATTTTAAAAATCGTTACTTAGGCGAGTGACTCTGTATTCACACATATCTTTTTTTTCTTCCACAATTTTTGCGCCGCTTAGTAAATTAAGTGTGCTTGGTGAATGTGTTTCTTCGTAGTCAATCGACGGATATGATTTAGAGTGCGTTTAATTATGCGATGTTCACTAAAGTTCAGCCAGGATTACATTGAATATTGGAGGTACGACTGGGAACCTTAATTTCACTCACGGCGACTTCTATCTTTGCGAATCCATGAAATGGAATATGATTTACATGTATGCAAATCTGTATAAAGACCCATGTTTCGGTGAAGTACTAGAGAGTACAAATTCAAGAACAGGAGAAAATGAACTTCAGAATAAAAACTGTTATATAACCTTACTCATGCAATATCAGAGGAAGCAATTAACCGATCAAGTTTATTATTCATATTAACATAAATGAGTAACATGCATTTAAGTGTAATTATTTTTCATCCTTAGCAGTTGAAAAAACTCTCGCATGACTTGACATTTAAATGTGAAAACAAACAGTATTGCATATGGAGTATTCAAGATCAAAAATTGATTGCATTGAATTGGTTTAGATAATATGCCTCAATCATATCAATCTATCAAAAAAATTGTATTCAATTGATGGATTTATATCGAATGCATCAGATTCCCATGATATTAGATGATATCTTCTACAGATCTTATCCATTCTGTTCGACTGACGGTGGTTACACTTCTCTCCTGCTTTTTTGATTCGGATCGCGCGTGGGCGAATTTATTGGCTTACTCGTAGCTATGGCACATGGATCCAAGAGGGATATTAATTGTGATTGGCTGCGGTTATCACGTGATTTTGAGGTCATAAACAGATATCCCTTGCCAGTTGAACTGAGTAAACGGACATTGGTTTAGCTCCGGCGCAGAAGGTTTGCTTGGAAAATATTACTTAATTGTGCACTAGATGCAGTGCTCATCTTAAAAATATTCACACTTTAAGCTTTACATGTGTATTACGATACATTAAAAGTAACAGGATTAAATTTTATCGGCCGTTTCCGTGGTTGAATGTACAGTACTTCAGTGCAACGTTAAGTGAAAAGCGAGTACGAGCTATGAACAGCACCAAGTTATTCGGGTTCCGTATCAAACGGAATACCAGGTTCATACTAATGAAAAATATCTCTCTTCATGCTTTCTCTGCGAGTAATTATTTCATTTGATTGACTTTTGGCATAATAGTACCAGATGAGTAACAGATAATGAAATTTACACGTGATTTCATGGCCTAAGGTATACATTTAATTTTTGTAGAATATTTTGATTCATTAATGTTACTTTTATAAATGCTTTTTGCATGGCAACATAACTCCAAGGACGATCAAAAACGGTCGCCTTTGATGCGGCAGATACATGTACGATGTCATTGTGACCTATTGCGATTAATGTTTTGTGAAAGTTTCGCCCAGGAAAGCTTTAAGCGTAAACCTACGTTTATTTTCAAGGAGTCACTTACGATGTACGAGACTGGAGTTTATAACATTTGGTCAGTTCGACTAAATCAATGCAGTATGTGAATATTAAAGCTTTTGGAGGAAATCTATAATTGGTCTATGCTTAAAATACCATCTGTACACAAGATATATTGCGTGGATCCATTTTCAAAGATTTTGTACTCTTTCATAGACTTTATTTTCAGGAATCGACTTGTGGCATCATCATCATGGACGATTTTCACTGACGTGCATCACTGGAATATGTACGCGTAGGACAGAGGGGAATGGGGTGACCAGAGTTGGGTGGGGGGAAGGGTGGGATGTTGAAATTGGTGTTCGGAGGAGTACTTGGTTAGGGAAAGAGGCGTTGGTGACGTTGCTACGATGTGGGATAGGATGGAGGAACATGGAGAGGGTGGGGGCGATCAGGTTCGTTTAAGGGTTGGTATTTGCTTCTTAAGTTTCTCAGAAAGGAGTGGGGAAGGTTGTTGCTAGTATTGTTTGACGTTAGGAAGGGTCATGCTGTGGTTTTCCAAGTGCCTCCCTGTCCCGATTGGCTCCTGTTCGAATTTGTGACTAATGATGCCGCAAGTCGGTGAAATGCACTTTACCTTAAAATGAAGTCAGTAGAAATGTACAAAATATTTTAATACGGACGCTAAGTACTTCCGTGAAGTGAAGCCTTGAACCAGAGAGTATATATTGCATGAAATCGGATAAGCCGTTTACATAGAGATCGTATACGATAAGATCAAATCATATAGAGATCTGCCTTCTCTCTCCGTATCGATTCAAGAGGGGCTAAAAATAATCGTTCTCCAAGAGAATTGGATGAAAACTTCCCATATCTAGAGGACATAATGAAATTTTTTGGTAATCCGTTGCTAGAATTGAATTATTGTCTTAAAATTATCACTGCACAGTCCACGATTATTGTGTTTGCGTCATAATCCTTTTATATGTAGAGAAAAAATTAATTTAAATTTATATTTTTTGCTTGTAACGCAATATAGTATTCCGTTTACTAGAAGGCTGTATATTGGTTAGTGGGTTAGTTGAAAATAACACCATTGCTGATCAGGGTACCCCAAAATGGCAATAGGATAAATATCATTGTTGGTCCGCTTAAAAAGCTGATTTCTAAAAATAAACTCAAGACGGAAATGATTTAAATGGGGATTTATTTACGTCCATAGACATAACTAGTCGGACAAAAGCAAAATGCGAGAATGAAAATTCATATAGTTACTTTGAAATGCGTAATTTTAGGAAATTTACTCAATCGTGTGGAATCACAAAGTTAATTCTTTCTCTTCAATCCCTTCAGAGAAGGTGAGAGGGAAGAGTTTGGGAGTTGGCTCCCAAAGGGATTTAATACATTGATACCCAGAGACATACGACCACAGGTAACAAGTAAAATAAGATACTCTAACGAGAGATATGGAAAACTAGGAACTGAAATTCAGACAATTGTGTAAAATAGTCAATTAAGACGTATTTAAAGCAAAGAAGATTTTCTAGAATTTGAGTTATTAGTTATATTTAGGTGAATGTTAAAGTTGATGGGAATGCAAAAAAAGTAAGAAAACTTGCCCTAAATAGAGAAAAACGTACGAGCGCATTTTTGCGCGTATACTCGAGCGCCGACGGGCATGAGCGCCAACTCATATACTAATATTTACACATTATTTTTCGCATGGCACAGTAATTACGAGCTAATAACCAAATTCCCTCCTCGCCCATCCGGAACGTTCATGATAAAAGGAATGTCTGGTAAAAAACGGACACCTGGTAACCCCAAGTAGAAGTGAATTGGATGATTCTATGAAACAATCGACCAATATTTGTGAAAAAGAGTACTGAAGTCGCTATAAGACTGATCGACGAAATTATTGAATATTTTAAAATTTAAAATTGCTTGAAAATAATTGCCCTTTTTCTCATGTATACGAGCGTAGGAAATATCAGTATTATTTAATAATGTACTATTTTTAACAATGTAAATTAGTTGACTTGTTATATGAAGCATATAGTATTAAAAATTCCATTTTTGTGACACTGGCTAAAATTTAAGGATTATACGATAAAAAATTTCAGTTTATTTACAATTTAAGGTTACTTATTTTGTTAAATTTTTTCTTTCATTAATTATAAACATGTCAATTTTATATTAAGTAAATGTCGTATGGAAAAATCATGATTTTTAATGAATAAACAAAACTAATTTGTGTGCTCTTTATTTCAGGTTTGTAAGCATAATTTTCATTTTTTTATATTATTTTTTCATATGAGACTTATGAAATGATGGATTAAACTCATTGGTCTATCTAATTGATCTCTTCCTGTACCCATCTGTAAGAGGAACTGACAAAATTAGAGTAAATGTTTGAAATTATGATAGAGTTATATGGTGGGAGTTGGAGGATTAAATGGTGGAGAATATTGAAGTAGTGACATAGTTTTAGAAATATCCTTTGATTTTGTAATAGCATAAAAATGAAATAAGCTCTTTATTAAAAAATTAAGTAATTTTTATTCAGTAGCTTTTATCGCAAATTGAAATATATCAACGATTTCCTGAGTAACTATGAAGGAAGGAACAGTGAGGAGAGAAACTTGAAAAGACACGATAGAATGGAGACTTGTATTGATTCAAACACATCCCTTTACTTTTTCGGAGGTAAGTAATAGTGAGGTGACATAAAAATACAGACATAAAAATAGTATTCTACGCTATGATTTAGTTTTTAATTTGGAATTTTTCATCCACTACCAACAGACATATCATTGAATTCAAACAAGGAGCTATACGAATACCATTCTGTGGTATGTGACTTAGAATGTACAACTGAATAAGAAATTTCGGCATAGACCCTGAGAAATCAGTTGTAGGTTATCATTATCAGAGAGAAATCGTTACTATTAGTGGTTTGCTGCATTGCGAGAGTCATAATTGAACATCGAGGGAAACTACAATGAGAGATGTCGGTATTTATTTATTTATCGATTTGATTGGGCGAGGCTGAGACTCATAGTCCCTTCTTCCACCTGACCCTTACATTACAGACATTACATTGAAGACAATAACATACAACCCAGCCCTAGATGGAGGAAAATCCACCTCAATCAAACCCGTGACCTCTGGGTCTGTAGATGAGAACGTTACCCCGCCGCCACCGGGGCCGGCCAATTCGGTGCAAAACAAATAAATAAATAATTAAAGAAATACATATATATATATATATATATATATATATATATATATATATAAGTATGTATATTATATAATTGTATATATATACATATATGTATATATATATATATATATATATATATATATATATATATATATATATATAAATAAATGTTTACGTAAAGATGAATTCCACGGGTCACCAGAAGCCAATGATATCCTAGATTTATTGAATGAAATCAGATGGGAATGGAATTCATGAAAATAATATATCTATCGTTTAAGAAATATATAAGACAACAGATGATTAACTATACAGAACCAACAGTTTGTAGAAAGGATAGCTTTATTTCTCGAAATTAGGATTGAAAGTTAACGCTTAACTTTAATTGATATTAATGATAATACGTATAATAAAAAAATGACCGTGAACCAAGATTATGAGATAATTTTATCACCAGCAAGGGATTGCAATCTACATAAAAGAAATATATGTCGCCGGCACGACAGTATATAATTACGCCCGTGATTTATTCTTACATATATTTTCAAAATATGAGTAAATCCGACGCCCCGAAAAGTTTGAAAGCTTTTCCTCTTGGTCCATTATTCCCTTCAGCTGATATGAATGTCCCTCGAAGAGTTATTCCTGATACCATATCGTATTCAGTTATATTTAAAGTATTTGCCTTTCACTGAGAATAAACAACATTCTCTTTGATTTACGAAATGCTCCTTCCACTCTCGCCTTCTTTCTCTGCCAACATATACACCAGAAACCCATTATTATTGGTATCCGGTCCCTAGCATCATTTTCACTTTCTTCGTGCACGAGCATCATGGAAGAGATTTGAAGGGAGAGAAGGACTCATGCTCTCCATTTCGCCCAGATACAATCACCTGTCCGTCGGCGTTAAAATAACTCCCAACTTTTCAGAATCGGGAAGAGATCCAGTGGTAGAATCTCCTCCCTCGGGCGGCGAAGACCGATGGGAGGGAAATGAAGGTTGGCAAGGAAGTTCGGGATGGAAGAGGAGAAGACAGTTGGGAATGCATTGGGGGAAGTGAAAGTGAAAGAGTGAGGGATGAGGAAGTGGAGGAGGGGGGCTGGAGGGGTGCTGGAGAAGCCAGCGGAAGATTCACGTAGTCGCCACCGGAGGGCGTGACCCTGGAACAGAGGGGGGGAATGTATGGGTGGGAAAGTCGGAGGGACGGGAGAGACTCCGAAGGACCTATAGGCAACCAATAATCGAGTTTATTGAAAATCAATGCAATATATTCGTCTATGCATGTACTAATTCATTAATCTAATGTCTAACGAAGAGAGTATTCGATTCATAACGAACCAGTATCATATATGTATAATATATATATATATATATATTATATATATATATATATATATATTTATTTACTTTTTTTTAAGGTAGGTTTTTGGATGGACACAAATACCAAACAAATATTTTATTACTCCTAACAAAACACAAAATCCATCATCCTACTCTATATCAGGTCCCTCTTCATCTCTGAGTGCTTTCTTCCTCCCTTCATCCCGTCCAACATCCCTATCCTGTTCCTTCCCTTTCCTCTTTTGCCCAACATTCTACCCTCTATCACAGTCTTCAACATCCCACTGCCGGTCAACACCCCCTTCATCCGCTTTTCCTGCCTCCGTAGGATTGCTCCCAACAAACCCCTCTCTTCGCCCACCATACCAAGTACTTCCTCATTTGTTTTCTTCTCTGTCCATTTCACCTTCTCCATTCTTCTCCACACCCACATTTCAAAAGCCTCCAGTCTACGTCTATCCTCCTGCTTCAATGACCACGTTTCCGCACCATACATAGCTACGCTCCATATCAAAGTTTTTACGAGTCTTTTCTTAACATCCTTACTCAAAGTCCCTGTCGTCAACTCCCTCCTCCTTGTGAAAGCCTCTTTGCCTAGCGCAATTCTTCTCCTTATGTCCCTACTACTTTGACCGTGTTGGTCCAACACACTACCGAGATACGTAAACTGTTCTACCTACTCTAGTTTTTGCCCTCCTATTTTAATGTTAAGCTTGGCCTTTTTCTTTCTAGAAAATCGCATAACCTTTGTTTTATTAATATTGATTCTCATCCCATACCGGTAACACTGAATTTCCAATTCACTCAGCAATGCTTACAGCCCCTTGGCTGACTGACAAACTAAAGCTTGGTGATCAGCAAACCTAACTGATTTTACGAATTCCCCTTCAACTTTCATTCCTACCTGCAATTCTTCCAATGCCTCTTTAATCATTTCCTCTGCATACAGGTTGAACAACAACGGTGATAATGGGCAACCCTGCCTTACACCTCTTCCTAATGCTGCCCAACCGGACTTCCCGTTCCCCACTCGCACCTATGCTGTCTGAGACATGTACAGGTTGCGGATTAGCCTCCTTTCCCTTCTCTTCTGCCTAGTTCTGCAGGAATATTATCCACCCCCACGGCCTTATTTAGTTTCATCTCCCTTAAGGCCCTTTCTATCTCATTGTCTAGTATGCCTGGACCTAAGCTGTCTTCCTCTACGTGATTTTCTTTTTCAATGTCTAACTTTGTTGGTCTGAGTTCTTTACTATACACTTCTTCTATATACTCCTTCCATCTCTCTTGGATCTTTCCTGCGGCAACTATTACCTTACCCGCCTTATCTCTATCTGTTAGCATAGCTCTTCCTTTCTTACTTCCCGATAACTATTTAACTTTGCTGTACAGCGCACCGATTTAACCCTTCCTCTGCAGACTTTCCATATCCTCGCACTGCGTCTTCCACCATACTTCTTTTGCTTTATTTGTTGCCCGCCTCAATTTATTGTTCAATTTTTTGTACTTCATTTTGCCTGATTCTGTATTTATATTCTTCCATTTTCGCCGCTCATCCATCTTTGTGATCATCTCATCCGAGATCCATGGTTTCCTAGTCCTTTTAGCGTTAATGGTTCCAATAGTGTCTTTTGCGGCTTTAGACAACCCTTTCTTGATCATTTCCCATTTTTCTTCGATAGCACTAAGCCCTTTACCATCCTCCATGATTTTCTCTACCACCTGTTTGTATTCCTTCCTTTTCAACCCTTTTAATGCTTCTACATTCCATTTTCTAACTCGCCACCTCTGCTTTATCTTTTTGAAACGTACGCTACATTTCATAACAACTGAATTCTGGTCTGAGTCCGCATCCGCTCCCGGGAAGCTTTGGGAATTTATCACACTGTTCCTCCTTATGGTTGCTCGGTGGCATGTAAACCTGAATAATAACCAAGTTCGTCGGTTCTGCTTTTATCTCTATTAGTAATAATCTATCCGTTACCTGCTCTATGTTGACTACGCTTCTTCCTACCTCTTCATTTAATACTATGGCAACCCCTCGTTGGCTCTCGTCCCCACCGCTGTATATTATTCTATACTTATCACTCCAGTAATCCCCGTTATCTTTCCATCTCACCTCGCATACACCTAAAATATCTATTTTTCCCCTTTCCATCTCTCGCTTAATATTCTCCAATTTCCCTGTCCTCATCACTGTCCTAACATTCCACGTTCCTATTCTAACTAATTTGGTCTTCTTCTCCTACGTCTTCTGTCCTGCTGCTGCTGGTTTTCCCTTGCAAGGGTTTTGCTGGATGACGACCGCGGAAGCCTTGCCTCCTCCGGTGCCGGGCACGACACGCGGTCGATTGGGCTTTGCCCCGCAGTTGCCAGGACTAAAAATGTCTGTATTGTCCATCATTTAAATCTTGGGAATGATAATTGAGGTGGTTTCCCGTTGCCTTCCTCAATAGTGTTTTTAACGTGACACCTTCACTTACTGGCCGCCCCACTTGGGTCAGACGCCATTGCAGCAGCCTCACTGAGGAACAGACGCTGCGTGGACTACCTTTCGCCTGGCTCCTAACCTTCGACCTATCTGGCATGGGTGACCCTAGAGGAGCAATTATTATTACTCTCGCCAGCACAGCTCTAGGGGCATCGGAACGCACAAGCCCTACCTCCACGTCAAGGTTGTAGTCCGGGGAGCGGTATGTGTATATATATATATATATATATATATATATATATATATATATATATATATATATATAGTATATATATATATTTATATATATATATATACATGCATACATATATACTGCTTCCTGTAATAAAAACTTATTGGACATAATTGAATATACGAGGGTCATCCGGAAAGTAGTACCCGTTCGTGAAATAAAGACACAAAAGTAAATATTAACAAACATAAAAAATTTTATTTGAAAGAGGATACTTTAAACTACTTCTCAACATAATCTCCAAGCAAATTAAGGCATTTGTCATAACGTGTGACAAGTTTCTGTATTCCTGCTGCATAGTCCTTCGCCGCCAGCTCATTGAGATACGCGAGGGACCCATCTTGCACAAATTTTTGCATAATGCAGATGGTGTTTAACAATTTCATGAACAATTGTTCGAGAAACATTGGGAAAATGCTCACAGATGTCATCAATTGTGACGCGCCGATCGTTCCTCACGAATTCGTCAACTGAGCTCACCAGTTGGTCTGTAATGACAGACGGTCTCCTCGAACGCTCATCGTCGTGTGTGTTCCCCCTCCCCATGTTGAAGTTGCGACACCACCGCCGAACAGACGACTCGTCCATTACATTGTCTCCATACACCTCCTTTAATTGGCGATGAATATCACATGGGCGAACGTTTCTTGCATTGAGGAATTTAATCACTGCCCTCACTTCACAACTGGCGGCGTTCTCAATTTTTTTAAACATTGTAAACAATCACAGAAACAACACAGGCAATGCTAGCATCACGCAACTTGGCTCAGAGAAGGCAGACAAGCCACTGAAGCTATCTGACCTCGTCCAGCGGCTACTCGCGTCGTCAGCACTTCATGCGGCACGAACGGGTACTACTTTCCGGATGACCCTCGTGTTATGGCGTGGTTAAGGCAGTTTTTGAGGAGAAAATAAACGAAATAAACCGCAAAGAAAAACTTCGAACGATATCTTATGTAACTAAATATGAGAAATGCAACATAGGAAAATTCATATGAGAATGAAAGTTTAGCAAAGGAAATTGGATGGAATAGTGAGTCAGGGGAATCTAAGGATAAATAGTAAACGTTGAGAATAGGTTACCATATTGGTAAGCTATTATCAACTATTTTTTAGTATAGTGGTAACTATTATCAGCCATTATATCGTTGATACCTATTCCATTTCATTGCCAAAAGGATTAACATAAGATGCTAGAATATATACATATATTTTCCATTCTTTTTGGATTTGAGTTTTTAAGGACGAAGCTGTTATCAAAAAGTGAATGCATTCAAAATAAAAGAGCAATGAAAAAATTTAATTTAGTCTTATTTTTTCTTAAATCTATCTAATAACGGTTTCCACTTTTTGGTCAATTTAACTGGAATCGTTATGATTCTAATTCTTTTTAAATTGGATGTTTTAGGAGCGATAAAATTGTAGAAATGGGCACAACAGAAACCAAAATATATATAAAATAAGTTTACAAGCCCCATGCGTGAAAATGAATGACACTCAGCAAAATTTACGGCCACCGTAAAGAAAACATACATTTGGGAGACTTCCCTTGTCGTATTAGAATATTTGGTGGTGTCACCTAAATCTTTTAGCGTGTCGTCGAATAATTTTGGCAAAGATCACTTCTTTTGAGTAATCATCGAGCCGCATGGTCGAATAGCACTAGTCAACAATATCCATCTAATCAAGGGCCTTACTTCGTAGATAAATTTGTGACCGTCAGTTTAACAAAATTCGAAGCTTTTTCCGTTCAGTCATTACCCTGCCGCCGACTTCTTACCTCCAGTCATTCCAATTACATTCACTTTCCGCTCCTCATTCACTCATTCCACATCTCCCCTGCGACCGGTAAGTCCTAAGTAAGTTTCAATTCTCCTCCCTCACGCTTCCGTACGCCCTCTCGTTCAACACGATGAGCATTATAGCAGGCTGTATTTGTCCCCTTGCCTAGACAGTTTTAATCATCCTTGTGATGATGATATCCTGAACAGAAACGAATGTTAGTTTTAATTAAAAGTCTACACTCTATGAACATTTGGAATTTTTTATCTCTTTAGACAAATTGTTTCTGAAACTCTGAAATTCGGAAATATTATGGAGTGCATATTTTACCAAGTTTCTTTTATTTAGTGCCAATCATTTCTTTACATTTTATTTTTCACTTGTTTTAATGATAAAATAAATAAAATAAGTTTTGTCTGAATAATCACATAATTTGTGAATAATGTGACTTTTATTAAAGGTGTTAATTAAATATTTTCGGAGTATTCTTGAGTGTTTTCCTACGTAACCATTAGCTTTCCGAAATAACGAACTATCTTTCGTTCTTACTACTACCTTTCTACATGCAATTGAATCATCAATATTAAATGTCCATAGAAAGGCAAAAACACATCGACATTGTTAAAATATGAATTATCTGAAATTAACGCATAGTTTACTTGAATCAAACTTGATAATAGGGATATTACAAAAGGTGCTATAGTATTTGGGAGAAAAGCTGGAAGGTCAACATGATACTCAAAGCATAGATATATTCGATATACTCGTATTATGCATAGGGAATTACGGGTACCGAAATTATTACCCGATTTACGCACGCATATATGTACTAGTCGGATACGGGTACTTATATACCACCTACTAATATTACCATACTTACCCTACCCTTACTTAGCAACCATACCGGGTGGGAGGGATGCGGAGCGAGGAATGGGGTCTAGAGGGAAGTGAGGCGTGGGAGTGGGGGTGCGTGGGTCGGTTTTTGAGGTCGAGGAGCGCGCGGGTTGGGTGCGGAGCCTATTCGGCCGTGGCCTTCGGGGAGAGAGGATGAAGTTTGAAAGGAGGAGAAAGTTGTTGGGCGATGGGGGAGACGTGGGCGGATGGACGGCCGCCCCTCTAGTTATCGCCGCCGCTACCATTTCTTCCTCGATGCCTTTTCCTAACCTTCCCTCCCTTTTCCCAATTCCCTCTGTCCTTAGTAAAACTTTGCCCACTACCTCCACCTTCATCTTCGACCTCCCCCTGGAGCCGAGACTACCGCCCCATCCCCCTTTCGGAACCCGCCCCTCTATTCGCACGACCTCTCGTTCTCGCCATCAAAAATCCCTCTCCTCCTCACTGCTCCCCACCGCCGCACCCGAGCCTCTCCCTCTCCACACCTTTCATCCCCTCTCACTGTCAAGGTGCCGAGGAAAATCTCGCAATTTGTGTTGCTGGCATGTGACAGGATTTCCAGAACACGCCGTCCTACCTACCCACCGCTTCCCTTGAGGCCTCTGCCGCCGCCCCTCGAAATCCCAACGCTCCTTCACACCCCTTCATCATCTACCTCCCTCCTTCTCTCTCCTATTCTCTCTCCTTCCTTCAATCATCGTTAATTTATTTTTCTCCTTAGTAGCAAGACAGTTTTCATTGGTCTCTTATACATTCTCGGCCAAGACTTGGCCATACACCTGTCCATACACTCATTTTCTCGTTTGTAGTAATAGCTTAATAGAACTCATCAATGACCGTGATATTTATTTTCAACCCATACCTTTTCATGTTGATTCCTTAAAAATTCTCACTATTTTTAATTAAGCTTGTTACCTCAGGTGCTAAATTTTATTCGTCTGAATTTCCATAAGGTTTTAGACATTCGTTCTTTTATTCAAATTAAATAGGATGTCAAGCTCCTTTATGACTTTCTGTTTTTGACGGAGGGAATCTCTGAGTACTGGGATATGACTCAAATATAATTCCCAGTTAACAAAAATAGTGAAAATAGTGTGTTCATCTTTCAAATATAGGTTCCAATACATCCCTGGCATATTTTTCTTATTTCCTATATATATATATATATATATATATATATATATATATATATATATATATAAATATATATATAATTTCTCCCAAACGCCATCCCCTGGCCAAGGAATCAGGGTTCCTGGTGGCATTAACCCACCGTGGATAGCAATGGCCCTCAAATTCGAAAAATAATGAGCTTAAAAATGGATGAATTAAATCATAATATGTAGCAGGAGGCATCCATTGAATAATAAATGTGTTCACAATTTTGCGGGTTTTATAGATTTGATACAATGTCGTATAAAATAATGCACAAAAAGATATTCAAACAAACAAACACGATTGTGTGTGTGTGTATATATATATATATATATATATATATATATATATATATATATATATATATATATATATATACGTATACATATACATATACATGGGAATGGACAAAGATATAGGAGAAAAAGATAATGGTTAAAGCAATCATATAAATAATCCGTTGTTCAACTTTCGGTGAAGAAGACTTTTTAAAGCTTGTGATTCGCTCGATTTCACCTTCCCCACCATTCCTGTGTTAGTCTTTAACGTGTATTCCTATCCATTTCCCTTATATTCATATTAATAATTATACATGTACATTCATGTATGTTTATAAATATTATAAAATTTTGGTGGCCAAACCACCTTCTTCTAAGAAAGAAGGAACTCATAGAGAGTGGTTTGGCTACCGAAAATTCAGAATATGTGTGAGTTTCATTTTTGTATGCTACTCTGTTGCTCTCTTAACGCGTAAAGATAGATTATATTTATCTAGATAACACCTAAAAGGATACACATTTCCGATAGGTTCAGCTTTCGGCCTTCCCTGAGGTCTTTCTCAGGTCAGACTGGAAGGTTTCGGACGGAGAGAATGTGGGGTCAGGGGTGGGAGGCGTAAGTTATGTAGGGGAGGAAACTAAAAATGGTGGTTAGGGATGGAATTTGAAAATATCAGAAAGCTGGTACACATGCGGATTCGCCGGTTCGCACCTCTATGCTGGTAGCTGAATCTTTAAGGGATGCTAGGATGGTTAGGAAGATACATTGGTCGAAGGAAATGTGTGGGAATTAGCGTTCGATGGGATAGGAAGTGAAGAGGGTTAAACCTACCTTAACCGGTTGATTACCTAATAATAATATATGAGGTATTAAAAGAATACTTAATTTGCTATCGCTTTCTCTTGTTCCCTCTTCCATTTCTCTGCTTGTGGGTGAGTCAGCTCCCGGGCGTCATCAAGAGAATGAAAACAACAAGTCGTAAATTCGTGGTTCAAACCCCAGTCAAGGAAACCTTTTCCGCTTGTAATCTACTTTCTCTCACTTTCTCCACCATTCTAGGTTTATAATTTACGTGTGTTTTATCCCTTATCCTGATATCTTCATCCCTATGAATGAAAATGTGTTCATATTCAGCAAATTTTTGTTTTTTGAAGTGCATATAAATTATGTTACTACTATAGCTTTGGAGAGTAATTTAATTTTATTATTTTTATCATCAAAAGAAATATTAATTTTAAAATTTGGTTTCAATTTTAAAAAAATTATGCGATCATTTGCCCATTTATTTAGATGGGGAAAATATTTGTCAAAATACTTGTTTAGCGAATTTAGTTTGGAAAAGAATAAATGAAACATTGTAGGGAGGAATAACGAGGCGTCATGTTGAAATTCTATGAGAGATTAAGCGGCAACTACTACAGCATTCTTTTTTTAAATAAAACAATAGAATCCATATCGTTTCTAGGGTAGAATAGTATATTCTGTTTATTTGAAACTCATTCAAACACAGTTTTACGCCGATTAATGGAAATCTTGCCGCATCTCACCAAGAGGGAATTGCAATTTATATTAAGAGTCGTATGCTTTTAATATACCTGCTAATATCTCTAAATGGTACGCGAAAGTCTAAAAAGTTTTCAGCATCACATTCTCCTGTTTGATTATTAAAGGACGAAAGTTGAATTTTTCATTCGAAAGTGCATGATCTTTCGTCTCATTGTTATAACCTCGCGTAAATGAAGCCTCTACCCGATTCCTCCATTCCCATTTACCCAAACTCTCATTTCCTTCGTTTATTTTTCATTCTCATATCCCTGCCCATCCCCCTTCGTCTCATCATCACCTTCGCTCCCCGCATCTCCTTCCGCCGCACCCCCGCCTTTCCCTTTCATTTTTCATTATTTACATCCGAGTGTTTTCATATCACGTCATCCTCAATTCCCTCCTCCTCCGACGTCCATGATTTCACTCTCTCACCCTACTCGTCTTTCTACCCACCCCCATCCGTATGCCTCATCTTCACCCCGACCTCCTTTCCCCACTCTCCCGCAAAATTTACTTGTCGCGAATTCCCCTTCCTCCAATCCTGATGATGTTTCACCCGAAGGCGCGCTAATATCCAATATCGAGTGCCTCCCTACCTTTTTGAGGACAACCTCATCCCTCGCCGTTATTTTTCCCTTGAAGTCTCGTTTTGATATCTTATTTTCGTCATCTTTCTTTAACGAATTTCCATGTTAGGACTCTCAGTGTTTTTATTTGTTCCTTATTCAGGTTTTTGCACCGCAATGCTACGTTACTCTTTTTGTGGCGCCAGCGTTGAATCATTCTCACAATTTTATTTAGTATATTTTAATATTATTCATTTCATTGTAGAATTAATCTTCCTCCTGCATCTTCCTCAGTTTCTTTGGAAATGGTCAAAGGTAAATACAGCTTAAGTGTTTAAAAGTTGGCTTTAACCTCGTGGACTGCGGCGCGTCGCGCACGACTACGAATGTCTGTGACATTGTATGTACCGCATTTCGTCACAACATCTTGTTCCTTTGAAGTCCCCAACATTTCAGAGTTTAAGTCATATGCCATTGCATGCATGGCATACAATAGCATGTGCACATAATTGGATATAAATATTCTTTTAATACTAATCATTACCTAATAAAAATATACGTTCTACTTTTGAAATAAGAACAATTATAATGTTTATATTTCCTTTAAAAATTAATTAATTTTTTTGCGTAATAAATGCAGATTATGTTGTGTACACTAAAATATTCCATGTTTGGATGAAATTAAAATAATGGAGTCCGCCATCAGTGTTAGTAAGACATTTAATCTTGATTGGGTAACGTGGAATTCTACTTTGTCTATCTAAATCGCTGCTCCACCCCCAATTCATTTCTTCCCACTACACATATTCATCTCTGGTCCCCGTTTATCTCTGTCCTCCCAACCTACTTATTCCCTCTATTTCGCCTCCCACTTCTGCTCACCCTCCCCACCAATAGGCACTCGCTCTCCCTCTCCACCCTCTGACTTTATCTCGTCCCATCGCCTCGCACCTACGCGAAACTCTCATCTATCACCCGAGGATAAACCGTTCGCACAAACACAAACCCGCACACGCTCTCAACTTCCCGGATTCGTAGTCCCCCGCCCTCCTTTTGCACGCCCCCATCCCTTTTCTCTCTCCTCTTTCCCTACACCCTTCCCGACCGCCTTCATCCAAACCCCTTCCGTTCCCCTCTCCATCCTCGCCCCGTATCCGGCGAGAGGAGAACACCATCACCCCCCCTAACTCCGTCACGTCTTGCAAGAATTTTTCCTCTCCTACCGATTCCAATTAATCCTCCCTCTCACCCGCTCAATCTCCCCCATTCCTCCCCTCCCCCTTCCGGGGTCTTCCTTGAGAGCTCCTTCTCCCTTCCTTCGACCCCTCCTCCATTTCCGTCGAGGCTCCCCCACGCTCTTCCCTTTCCAACCGTCCTCCTTGGGATCAATCTGATTCGAAAGTCGTTCAGACAGTCTCGTCTCATTTTCGTGTCTTCAGTCACCTAACCGATTTTGAAAAGACTTCGTGGTCCTCCTCCTTCCGGCTTCTTGTCTCTGATCTTTCTAATTTTAGGCGTTCCCTTTCTACGAATCGTTCATTACATTTCATTGCTATTGGCATTTGAGTGCCACTGAAAAAATGAAAAGGAATCTTTCATTTCACTTCGGAGGAAAAAATAGAATTTTTGAGGAGGACTTTATTTCTGAAATTAGACATTATTAACGCGAAAAAACTTAAAAGCTTAGTTGCGACCTTTAGAGTGGCACTCAAACATTGAATGATATCCAAATCTCTTTTAATTTTGACGATGTTGTTTCGTTAAAAATCCAGCCGCGAAACAATGTCACTGCAATCGATCGCTGGAGTTCATACACTACAGGGACTAAGAAAACAATTTCTATTTTTCGTATCGCTGTTGTATTTTTCTTATGTTTTTATCGTTTAGAAGTTATAATATTTTATCAGAAGTAGACATATCTAAGTGCTTTGCTTTAATAATAAAAATTAATTAGTTACTTTTGGAGAAAAAATGGCATTTTCGAATGAGGAAATTAGTTGTAAAAGCTGTGTGAGTACTTTCATGATATGTATCTTACATCGTCACTTTAAAAAATATATTTTATAAAAATGATACTTAAGCATAAAGCAATTTGTGGTGAAAAGCGGAGTTTTATGAATTTATATATTTTAATTCGCTGCAAGCCACCCCTGTGGTGTGTGACAGGGAGTGAATACATACCAGAATAATTTTGATTCAAATACTTATACCCCTATCACGTATGAACAATGTTATTCCGATTCATTATCGTTCGTGGTAAAAACTATATCTTAAACATATATGTTATGCACTTAATCCTTCTAATTTCATTGACAGAGTATTGCCTACTATAGTACGATGTGGTAATAGTACGTTTTCAACATCGCTGCTAAAGAGACATCCTCTCAAAGCATGCAAGAGGTTTAATCTATAATTGATATTGATTTATATACATTCACATATATACATATTATATACACACACATATACACACACATATATATACACACACACACACACACAAACACACACACACACACACACACACACATATATATATATATATATATATATATATATATATATATATATATATATATATATATGTGTGTGTGTGTGTGTGTGTGTGTGTGTGTGTATGTATATATGTGAATGTATATACAGGTATTATATACATATATATATATATAAATATATATATATTAATGTCTTGATTTATATGAAGGGTTTTCGTTATGATCGAAAATAGAAAGTCTTATGTGCACTTTAGCTTGGTGCTGTTGAATGGATGTTTTGTGTACTCACGCCTACAGGGGTTCCAATTTTTGTATTTACAAAGACAGCTCTTTGTTGAAAATATATATTGAAAATATTATTTTGCTAATATTTATGGATTAGGAATGAAATAATTATTATCAGCTAGACATATTCATAACGAGAAACATGTCCCCTTTCATTTTCTCTCGTTGAAGTTATAATTCATCAATTGCGGATGTTGGTTAACATTTTACACGTGGCAAGTAAAGTATGTGCCCCCATACATCCTCAAGTTTAAAATTTTTTCACATAAATATATTTTTTAAACTCTTAATAATATCCATTATTGAAATAGAAAGAAAGACTCGTACTTTTCCACATATTCTTAATAATATATTTGCTAATAAATGATCTTCTATCACCATCGATGCGATATTTTCAACTACCAATTTGATGAAGATGAATTACATGTTACTGGATATTTTTTAAACCTGAAATAAGGACATAAATTGCCTGTTTAATCTTTCAACCTGGATGGATGTTCAAAATCAATGTAAAGCTGATAAAAATAGATGCCTACAGAGGTAAAATCAGCAAAATGAATTAGTCATTTAGTAATACCTTTAGCGGGGTTAAACATGCCCTCATAATCCGATCCAGTTTTATCCGATTTTTCATCCTAGCATTAATCCCCGGAAATGGGGTCACCGAAAAATGGAATCATGCTTGCCATTTACAACTTAACGTGGATGCTTTTTATGTTTGTGTTACGTATAGAATTTACAGAGAATATAAACCATTTTATTCGTTTGGATAAAAAAATGAACTCCATTCATATGTGTTTCTCATTTTTAACTCACCATTTCATTAGAGGCAATGAGAAAAAAACCTTAGCCTTAAAAAATAATTGGTGAAAAATAGATAACATTAGTAAAACGAAGGAAGAAATTTCGTAGAAAAGCGAAAAGAGAATCTGTCGTCACAAGCTTAAGTTATGGAAAACGTTAATAATGTTATGACATGATATTATTCATCATCATATTATTTACGATATCTTCCATTATCCAATCATGCTGCTACTCTTTTAATCACGCAGTGATCAGCTCTTTTTTTTTAAATTTCCTCTCACGAGTTTTAAAAGTAATTTTAACATATAAGAAAAGGCAAACGAGCTACGCCTCAACAAGGCAAATCAACTGGTCAAAAAAGACACTGAAAAGGTCTTCTCAGAAATACATTAAAAAACAAACGATCTTGTTTTTTTCTCCTCCTTGCGCGGATGCCTCCTCCCTCATATTATTTTAATTGTAAGAGTAATTTGATGTAACGTAAACAGCATTATTCAGCAAAAGAGATTCGTTTTGGCTGACTTTCTGTATTCAAATTTGAAAGCCGAGACATAGGGACTCCCCTAAATTGATTGCTCTCTAAAACTCGATCATGGTCAGAAACGTGAGGAGGAGGAAGAACACAGAGACATGAGGAGTAGAGTAATTTTGGAAGTTTAAAGACAAAAGATTATTATTTATCACATGGCCGGCTACGGAGAGTGGACGAAGTAACCCCATTGTTCGGGGCTAATCCCCACTCTCTCCATCTTTGTAAGTCTAGATGAAGCTAAGTGTTATGCAGAACGATTATTAGATACAATAAGGAACTGTAGGCAATAGAGCGGAAAGAGCGTAGGCGTGTTTGTTAACGGCATGTCTTCTCTTCCTGTCCCAGTATTCTCTCACGGTCCTTCCCATCTTCTGTTAATGCACATTTTTTTTAGAATATTAATAAAAATAAAAAGGGTAGTCAGAGTTTCTCCTCGTACTCTGATGAAGGTGGCTGGGACCAACTTAACGACGAAATATAAAAATGAATTCTTTGAATTTGTGCGTATATATATATATATATATATATATATATATATATATTTATAGTCCACGAAGCGTCTGTTCCTCAGTGAGGCGGCTACAATAGCGTCTGACCCCAAAGGGGCGGCCAATAAGTGATGGTGTCACGTTAAAAACACTGATGAGGAAGGCAACAGGAAACCACCTCAATTATCATTCCCAAGATTTACATGATGGACAAAAGAGAGATTTTGAGTCCTGGCAACTACGGGGCTCGGCCCATCGGCCGTGTGTCGCGCCCGGCAGCTGGGGAGGCAAGGCTTCCGCGGTCGTCATCCCACGAAACCCTTACAAGGGAAAACCGGCAGCAGCAAAACAGAAGACGCAGGAGAAGAAGACCAAATTACTTAGAATAGGAAGGGTTTAGTCATCACCAACACTTGGTTTAGACACCACAAAAGATGCAGGCATATAATAAGGCCGTGGGGGTGGATAACAGAACTGAACTGCTCAAATGTTTAAGCTAATGTGGGAGGAAGAGGCTATATGGGCTGATTCGTAGTATCCATGAGGAAAGAATCTGGCCGGAAGACTTTGTGAGATCGGTTTTAGTTCCTATTCCGAAAAAGGTAAGGGCTACATCATATGAGGACTACAGGACAGTAACTTTGATATCCCACGCAGCTAAAGTTGTTCTCATGATCATAAAAAAAAGATTGAGAGTAGGGCAAATATTTAATTAGGGGATGATTAGTTTGCGTTTAGGAAGGGGAGAGGTACGTGCGATGCCATTGCAGTAATGAGATTACTCGACTTGATTAATCGAGAGGAATATAAATTACAACCAGGAGGTGTTTGCCTGTTTCGTAGATTTCAAAAAAGCGTTTGATAGAGTGAATTGGGGAAAACTAATGAGTATTATATAGAAATTAGGAATAGATTGGAAGGATAGGAGGCTAACCTGTACATGTCTCAGACTGCTCAGGTTCGAGTGAGGAACGGGGAGTCCAGATGGGCAGTGTTAGGAAGAGGTGTAAGGCAGGGTTGCCCATTATCACCTTTGCTGTTCAACCTGTATGTAGAGGAAATGATTAAAGAGGCATGGGAAGAACTGGAGCTAGGAATGAAAGTGGGCGGGGAATCCGTAAAATCAGTTAGGTTCGCTGATGACCAAGCTTTAGTTATATATATATAATTATATATATATATAAATATATAAATAAATAAATATATATATATATATACATAGATATATATATATATATATATATATATATATATATATATATATATATATATATATATATATATATACACATATATATATATATATATATATATATATATATATATATATATATATATATATATATATATATATATACATAGATGTATTAGCATTGGACATCTTTAGCATTAGACTTGATAGTCTCACCTAAAAGTATTGAGAGTCAATAATCTCTAAAATATCGGTAATTTGCTGTGGATAAAATTTTATACTCGTTGCATTCCACACGCATATGTTACCAAAGCGTCTCATTTCATTTGCTAGGATTGAATGATAACGTTAAATTAAGAAACCAAATCCTTTTTTTGTTACAAAAGGGTGACGTATCTTCGTTTAATATTACTTGTTAGGTGCACTTCGCATGCATGCCTATGTATCCTCCAACTTGGGTGTGGGAGCGTAGAGCAGCCACATGTATCTTCCTTTTTCGGTATTATTAACTCCCAGAACTTCATTATTAGTTACCTTCCTCGTTTCGCTTTATTAACCTCTCACATCCAGACATGTACTCCGTCGTTGAACCTTCGGCAAAGAAACAGTAAAAAAAAGAAGAATTCGCTAGAACTTTACCCTTCTGCACTCACTCGGGAGCGCCCGACTCTGAGCCCGTGATAACGCTGGGTTGTATGGCCAAAAGACCGAAGAGTTTCTTAAAAAACGGCCAGGTTCACTGTAAAGTTCTCTCAGGTAAAATTTATTGAATTTCTTTCCTTGGTTTTCGTTTCTTACGAGCAAAAACAAGATTGTTTTTCATAATTACTATTTATGACCAATATTAATAATTTAACTTATACCATGAATTATCAGGAAATAATTCGTATTCGTTGAATGAAAAGTTATGAAAGTAATATGAAATTTATAATCTTTAAGTTTCAATATAAATTTTGACATTTCATTAATAATTATTTTTGCGGTCACATCCTTTGTCTCAAATGGTATAAAATATGAGATAGGAATTATGGCAACATTTTTCGCATTATATATCTGTTGGGCATCACATATTAATATTGGTTTGAAGTGATATGGTGTATGTTCCAAATTATATTTACAAATTTAAACTGAAAAGTCACGCTAAAACAACAAAGCATGATCGGTGATCAAAGATGTTTCCGGGCGATAATCTTTCTTTCAGTTATACAGTCGCTTCCACGCGTAACCGCAGTTTGGCGGAATCCACTTGTTTAACTCTTTCAGTTCATTCCTCGCTTCAGTTCATTTCTCTCTTCCTCGCTTTTCACCTCTACCACTCTACATCAGTCGCGTCGAAGTGCAAAGTAAGTAAGGAATGCTCGCACCCACCTCCCCCCCCCCCCCAAATCCCTCCCTCGCCACAGGGGCGGCCGGTCGGCCTGGGGTCCGCGAGGGGGGGATCGGGGGGAAGGGGTATTCGCCGGAATTCCCGCTCTTCCGCTCTCATTCCATGCGGGGCCGGCCATCAATCGCGAACTGACTCTCCCACCCCATAGTGTATCTCTCGCGCCCTTGAGCGGCCTTCCGACTGTTTCTTCTCCCCCCCCGCCCACACCCTCCTTCGCCACACTCAACCATCTTCCCTTCGCGTCTCATTCTAGTGTGAATGGACGCCATTTTGTCAGCTCTCTCATCCTTTTCTTTTTCGAATAAAAGAAAAAAGAAGACTTTCCTCCGCTGCGGTCGCGCTGCTTAATTCGTCTCCTGACTCCGTTCGCTTTCCCTTACCGTTCCTTTTGTGTTTTATTTTTAGACCTCGCTCTCTCTCACGACAACGGCGTTTTTCGTCGTCCCCCCAACCCTATTCTCTTCGGCTCTCCTTCCTCTTTTAAATTCCCCCTCACCCCCCCCTCCCCCCACACCCTACCCCCACTCCCAGCCAAAAGGCATTTGTTCGCCTCTCTACCCACTTCCTTCTTCTTGTTTCAGTGGCAGGGGATATGGGTGAGTAAGACTTTGGAGTCACTCGTTTTTAAGTCCTCCAGTCTATTAACGTCGATCACTTGAGTATCAAGTGAGCACCCACTGAAATGGAGGTGAAGGATTAGGAATAATACATATCAGGGAATCGCCATTTAACGAATTAATTTTCTTTTCAGTTTCATGCTCGAGAGAACCTAGACGTTGATATTCTCGTCATAAATTGGAAAATTAAATGCCTTTTAGAGACGGGGATGATATGAGAGCTTTATCCTCTCAAAAGACTCGGCAATTATTTCACGAAAGGGTGCTTAAATGAGAAGCCTCATATAAACCTTGAGTTAAACGTTTAAAAATGTTTTAAATATTATTAAGTGATAAATGGAATATAAATGACCATAAATATCATTATTTGTGATCAAAGGAATAACTTGTTAAAATGTTAATGAACATAGTTTTAAAAAAAGCAGTGTTTATTAAAGATTTTTTATGTTTTTTTTTAATCTTGGCTAATATCATACATAAGTATTTGATACATAATTCGTTTGGAATTGGTATTTTGGCATAATCTATGGTAGTTATATAAACTTTATGAAACATTTTGATGAAACTTCTTCATGTACATCAGACCTGATGATGTGGATTGTTTGGTGAAAATGTTCGTTTCCAATTATATCCAATGTAATTTTCAAAATTTTCAAATTTCATGCGTGCCGACGTGTTTAATTTCTATTTAAAAAATGCAAGATGAGGCTAACCTTTCAAAAATATGATTTTAAGAAAATGTTTACTTGGAGATTCTCATGTTTTGTAACAATGACTTGTATATTTTCCCGTATGTATATTAGAAACGCCCAACACTTTTGTCTATGTAGGAAAGAGAATGAGGGAGAGAGAGGGGGAGAGAGTTGGGGAGAGAGAGGGGGAGAGAGAGAGGGAGAGAGAGAGAGGGAGAGAGAGAGGGAGAGAGAGAGAGAGGGAGAGAGAGAGAGGGAGAGAGAGAGAGAGGGAGAGAGAGAGAGAGGGAGAGAGAGAGAGAGGGAGAGAGAGGGAGAGAGAGAGAGGGAGAGAGAGGGAGAAAGAGACGGAATCGTCCGCACAATCCAGCCGCCCGCTCTCTCCTCTCGACGCATTCACCTATAGACCTCGATCCACCCATACAGGCAGGCAGAGATACTCAGCGCTCTTCCAATAGGTGGAGCACCAGGAGAGGGAGGGAAATGAGGGCTTGAACGTGACAGAAACAGAAGTAATCAAAGACGCGGGGGAGAGAAAAGAGTGGAGCTCAAGCTTCCTCCTCCCTTACCCGCCAACACCTCCCCTTGTACTCACTCCTGCATTCCCTCCGCATGCATAAGGACCACATATTCTAGAATGTTACTTGTGAGAGGTGGAGGGTGAAGGATTGACGTGGAAGTGCAGCTGCACATCGAAGCTCTCCAGAATTTATGGCTTTGAATCCACGCATACCGCATACGAAAATTTCCTCCTGGACTCCAGCTGTACTTAGCATAAACCTCTAAATCTGGGAATGCATACTGAACAGACGACCTATGCTGTCATCATCAGATTATGATATGGTTACTCATAAACAAGTATATATTGTCCTACATTATCTTTCATTATGGGGTTATTAATCGCAGATTAAATGATTTCAGCCAACATTTCCTCTACAGAATACCGCTTGTGCCAGAGGGGAAGGCATATTCCCGGAAAGAGTAGGATTTCCATCGCAAAGATTGTTACCGTAAAGACTGACTATAGGAGGTCAAATTTAAATCATTCCTTACTTCAATCATTGAGTTGTGCTGTGTGTATGTGTGAGTTTGTGTGTATATGCAGTTCTTGGCGCGGCTTACGGTAAAAAAACAAAAGTGATTTTATGTGTCGATATCTGAAAATTGATGAAACATGGTTTCACCATTACACACCAGAGTCGAAAAGATAATCCATGTAATGGATAGAAGGCGTTGATTCCGCTCTTAATGTAGGTGAAAGGGGTGCCATCGGTGGTGAAGTTCATCGCGTCGAATGATAGGGATGCGAAATGAATTTTGTTGTTTTGACTATTATAAAAAGTTAAAAAAATAAATATTGAGCACTACTTTAACCTTCTGACTAATTTGAAAGCAAATATTCATGAAAGTAGACCCAATTTGCAGAGGAAATAACAATTTTTCATCAGGAATAGGATACACATAGTCCCTAAAGTGTCTTGGTGATATGAAAGTTGAAGGATTTACTCTAAGAAGTGCGGGAAAATTCCATATATTCTTCGTTTTTGGCTCCCTTAAAGGTTCACTTCATCCGTGAACTTAAAATTTTCCTCCCTTGTAAAGGTTTTTCGGCCAATCAAGAAGTAGATGCGGCTGTAGACGAGTACTTCGCTACAATTCCGGAAAAAACACCACAGAGACGGGATAATGGCACTGGAAAGCAGCTCAATGAAATTTATTAATATTAAAGGCATGCACGTTTATGGATGAAACCTTTTTGAAAACATAAATTGCCATTTCCATCATCAGACGTTGAATTTTTCATACCCCATTCGTGTATATTGTTATCGAGTGTAAAAATAAGCGTTAAATATTACGTCTTCATCGAAGATCTAGCTTCGCCAGGGCTGTGTTATGTCTAAATTGGAATGAACAGGAATATACTCCCATAGTCCAATGCATTTATTAATTGTTGTGCATGTACAACTGGTGCCCGACCGACCCCCACCCCATACTACAGCGAGGACTGGAGGGATATTATACATTACAGTTGTTCATATACCTTCATGAGTAATGGTGCTAGCAGTAAAATTCATTTTTATCAGATTAAGCATCTTTCCATCGACTAAATTATTTTTAAAATTTTCGGCAGTGGAAACACCAAACGACAAGGAGACTAAGTTTAAAATATTGGGGCAAAGGGAAGAAACTAAGTTTTCCGACAGTGACGTCAATCACTCTTCATTTAAAATGTCATATATTTGGAAACTTTCCCTTAATATCCATCTTTAGTTCAAAAGATAAAGCTATATCAATTTGAAAATTGACTTAATTTATTGATAATTCGAATATTCATCAACCTCTTGCTACAAAAAAGGACTTTAAACTCGTCTAGTTAACGACTTTCAAGATCAAATGAAGATAATTATAAACTCTGGTGTAGCTTATTTTGAGATAAGTATTAAAATAATTCAAGTAAATGACAAGCAAAGCAGGGTTAAGGATACTGTAACAGGCACTAAATTCTTTAATGGAAGTCCCATGCGGTCATGCAGGAAGGATTTTGACAAATAAAAACGTGAGATTAGTGAAAGTGCATGCATTCGAATAATACTAATTATTCCCTATACGTTGTTAGCTACCAAGTGGGATTTTTGCTATCTATAATCTCGCAGTTACTAACCCGTATGATTTACGGGAAGACAGAGTCCTTCAATCTTCTAGTTCTGGTATATTTTTTCCGAATGTTATAGTCATAATATAAGCGAACAGTATACTTTGGTCTCTCGTATGTTTGAGTTCGAATAGTTTGCGAGACCTCGGCGCTGAAACATACTGCAATGACTTTATTTAGTAAGTAATAATCTACCATTGAATCGTCTTTCTTCTAATGGTTCCCAACCCAGCTCCAGAAGAATTTCTGTCACTCTGTATTTAGAGGGAAGTTAATATCCCATCCCAAACAGTTTTTGTATTGTAGAATTTTCATTCCATAATGTAAGGGAAAGTGTAGCGTGATGTTAACTTGCAGATAGATCGCTGTACGTATTCGAGATGCCTTAGCTGTACCTTAGCTCTACCATAGAGATGCTTTACCTGCCACTTTTGGACGATCCGAATGTTGAACCTTTTGCTTTTTTTCTCCCCTTTGAATTTATTAAAATATTTTTTTTAAATTCCATTTTGATGAATTATGGTGACGCCTTAAAATTTCAATGACGCAACTGAGCAAAACATATCAGTGTGTATATTGCATATTCCACAGGATGCAACCTATGGGGGAGGTAGCGATGACCGATGCAAAATAAACGATGGAATGCTTTTCTTTCAGCTGAAAATAGAAATGTTAAAATCAAGCGACTATTGAATTTGTGGGAAAAATATCCAGCTAACAGAATTTTTGCGAGTAATTTATTTTTTTCGCGGAGTTGCTGTACTGAGTGACACATAAGTACGTGCGTAAAAGATCAAAGGATAAGGTAAGTGCGGCCGTCAAAGTGCGTGTGCTAAGGGGTACATTTGGGCATGCGGAGGCTCTTGAGAAGAGGCGACGAAATGGAAAAAACGAAATGAGGAGGGACGGGGAAAGGGTGAGAAAGGAAGTGGGCGACGAAGAAGACCGAAGGAGATAATGGATGAGGGAGGAATTGCGGGAGAGGAAAGGAAAGAGAGGGGAGCAGGGAGGGTGGGGGGGAGAAAAGCATGTTACGTGATCCAGTTCGGAAAGCGGCCATAAGTTTCCTTAAAACTCTCCCTCTTCCCGCTTCCCTCCTCTATTCGCCAAAAAAAAGCCATGCCGCTCCTGCCAACGGCACCACTTCTACGCCTTCTCTGCTTCTTTCTCGAGGAATCTTCCACTCTCTCAAGAAACGAAGAGAATGAGACTTCCGCAGGAGTATTCCGATGATTTAGTGGTGGAGCGAGTGGGTAGTGGCGCGAGGACTATATGAGTGGGCAGGCAGTTTCGCTACGGCTGAGGTGACGGAGGGAGGATAAGAGGGAGTGTTTGTGATGGCCGGGAGAGACGTACGCTCCGATCGCTCTCATTGGACTGGCGCGCGACGAACTGGTATCTTTGGGGAGAGAGCTCGTCCGAGTCACGGCGAATTATTTCGGTCTCTTTGTTACCATGTCTGCTGGGAGATTTTGCAGCCAACCGTTGGCGAGATTAGGGAATTTAACGGCATCTCATAGTTATTATGAAATGGTAGGTTTGAAGGTGGGCGGCATTGGTCCTCGAAGGGCTCTTTTAAAGGGAGGAAAGTAAGGATGCAGCGAGAACCCTGACTAGTAAAAGGAGCAACTATGTATAAGAAAATAATGCGACTAGGAAGACGATTGTGAATCAGTATTGATTGTGGAATAAATATAATAATTTTTTAAATATGTAGAGGTAAACGAATTTAATATTGAGAATATTTTATTATATCCTTGGAAAAAAATTAAATTCCTTCCATTATCAAAAGGACACCTCCCGCAGACACTGCTAACATTAAGTGATGCCTCGAAGGAAAAGAGAGAGAAAAATATTTCACATAAGGTAGGATCAAGTTTCAACAATGTCTGTAAGGATGCTTTTTCTATGTCGCTGTTGTATTTATATATTTATTTGTCAAAATGGCACTCAAAATTCATCAAAACCTCGGATAGCCATCTTAAGGTATGTCAAATGATCGAGTCGCTTTCATATTTTGTTTGTGTTTGAGATGGATTTGCGAATATTTCTGCTATTTAAATTATCTATCAGACCAAGGAAGAGAAGGCTAGAGGATGTGGAGGATGATTTGAAGGTAATGGGAGTTACAAGATGGAAGGATAAAAAGCAAGAACGAGAACTCTGCATGGAGGCGTATCATAGAAAAAGCCAAGGTCCACAGCAGGCTAGGAACTTGGCTTGTTGAGGTAATGACTAGGTCGCAAATACTAACTTTGCTTCCAGAACCCTGCGGATATTAATTGATCGTTATTACTAGAAGAAAATAATTTCATCTACGAGGGTCATCCGGAAAGTAGTACCCGTTCGTGCCGCATGAAGTGCTGACGACGCGAGTAGCCGCTGGACGAGGTCAGATAGCTTCAGTGGCTTGTCTGCCTTCTCTGAGCCAAGTTGCGTGACGCTAGCATTGCCTGTGTTGTTTCTGTGATTGTTTACAATGTTTAAAAAAATTGAGAACGCCGCCAGTTGTGAAGTGAGGGCAGTGATTAAATTCCTCAATGCAAGAAACGCTCGCCCATGTGATATTCATCGCCAATTAAAGGAGGTGTATGGAGACAATGTAATGGACGAGTCGTCTGTTCGGCGGTGGTGTCGCAACTTCAACATGGGGAGGGGGAACACACACGACGATGAGCGTTCGGGGAGACCGTCTGTCATTACAGACCAACTGGTGAGCTCAGTTGACGAATTCGTGAGGAACGATCGGCGCGTCACAATTGATGACATCTGTGAGCATTTTCCCAATGTTTCTCGAACAATTGTTCATGAAATTGTTAAACACCATCTGCATTATGCAAAAATTTGTGCAAGATGGGTCCCTCGCGTATCTCAATGAGCTGGCGGCGAAGGACTATGCAGCAGGAATACAGAAACTTGTCACACGTTATGACAAATGCCTTAATTTGCTTGGAGATTATGTTGAGAAGTAGTTTAAAGTATCCTCTTTCAAATAAATTTTTTTATGTTTGTTAATATTTACTTTTGTGTCTTTATTTCACGAACGGGTACTAGTTTCCGGATGACCCTCGTATAACAGCATTTATTCCTATAATTACATGCATAGATCTTCAGATTGCTGGATATATACGGGCATGTTACATTCCTGCCGTTAGCGGTTGATGTGGCTTCTGAGCCTGGATAAACTACAAAGTTTGGTGCGAAAATAAAGTAAAGGTTATTAATAAGTCTTTGCCGATATATCCTTTGAAACAAGTATCCATATTTGTTCATTTCCAAAAATATTCAAGTGGCTTCAATATTTTGTGCCATGTGAAACGGAGTGTAAATTTTTCTTAAGCGATGCGGAAAAGCGCAAAATATGTTATATCAATTTCAGTTGGTAAGTTTTGAGTGGAATTAAATTTCAAAGCAGCCTAAATGTAAAATTAATGCTTTATATCGCCGTATGGTGATAAAATATAATGTTAAGTGTTTTTCACTTTTAGCGGAGTTAATTTAAGTATTAAAGGGAATGACTATATTAAATTGTATTAAACATGTTATCCAGTTTTTGAAAATTAAAATGGTGAAACTATTAGCATCATCTTAATAAAAAATTAACTGTTCTGCAATAATCATATTTAATTTTATGGTGAAAACATGATCATGCAATTCCTGGAATTAATTTCTGGAAAATGATTATTTAATCATTCCAATTTTTTAAAAATTGTAATAAGGCCCATAAATCTAGCTTGAAGGATCATTAGGTGAAGTTTGAAGCCGAATTAAATTTGATGGGTAATGGTCAGGTGCTCGGTAGACAGCACCAATATATATTAATGGAATCCTACGGAATGGAGACTCTCTGAAAAAGAAATTAGATGAAAGAAGTTCGCCAGGCGTGAGGTAAAAAATCCCATTTGTGCTGTTCGAGAATGGCGGTGAGAAAACACAAGAGAAGTCCTTAGTCCTTACAATGATTTAGTAATGGCGAGAATATTAATACTATCGAAAGTATAATTACTGAAATTGGATTAAAAATCACGTATTAAGGGCAGCACTTTTCCATTGAAAAATAATACCATATTCTCCCAGGGGTAAAAGTTATGTTTGTTCTCAAGAATATCTCGCATCAACCGAAGGAATTACCAAATAATTGATAAAAACATTTCAAAATTGAGTAATCAATTTTACATCATCCGGAAAATCACAATTGTATGGTGATAAAAAAATATAGGGAGAGAAGTATTTGTAAAAAATTATATCCACGCGTATCTATTATTTGGGCGATCATTTTTATAAGAATGTATTATTGTATGATATTATTTACTATA
Source organism: Hetaerina americana (assembly GCF_022747635.1). Taxonomy (NCBI): domain Eukaryota; kingdom Metazoa; phylum Arthropoda; class Insecta; order Odonata; family Calopterygidae; genus Hetaerina; species Hetaerina americana. The sequence continues at coordinate 110,382,308 of NW_027286874.1, forward strand.
CTGTTTATGATTCAAGACTTAGTAGTTGGTTATATAGGTAATATTTAAATTGAATATTTACCAAAATATAGTATTTAACAACATGTTTGATTCTATATTACATTGAAATATTTGAAAAGATATATTTTTTTATGCTATGCATTTTTCATTTGTGTATTATAAACATTCTCCAGTGACGTTTTAATTAAATGAAAAAAAAATATATTGGTACATTTAATTAGTTTTATTTTAAAATGTGGAATAAAAATTACAAAGAGTGCTAAGGTTTCACCTGTAACAATTTGCTTAGACCTGCATTTTATTTCAAACCAGAGTTCCGATATGCCCGTTCTGTTAGCCATTTGTAGACAGGGATTGAAGAAAGCATTGAGAGGGAAAAGATGTAAAACTGGAACCAAGAGATCGTGAAGAAAGGGACCATCGAAGTGGAGGAGAGACCGTCCTCTCGGCAGTGGCGCAGAAGAAAGACACCGCATGGAACACGGGAATGACCAACCACGAGCGGGAACGGCCGTTGGTGGCCAGGCCAGATGGTGGAAATAAACACACGCGAGTATTAAGAGAAGGCCCATGCATGGGAGGGATCTGCTCGGAGAGGAGGAAAAAACGGGAGATTGACTTTGGAGGAGGCAGCCGTGTGTGTTTGCGTGTAAGGGGTAGAGGGGAAAAAGGGAGGGGGATGGCTGGGTTGTGGGGGATGATTGAGGGACGAAAAGGAGTGGGCGTGGTGGCCCGAGGGAGCGGTGATCGTTTGTCGGGGGCGCCGTGGCGAAGCGAGGGCGAGAGATGGAGCGAGGCGCGTTTTTAAGCGGGTCATGCGGGGTCATCCCCATCTTGACCCACATCCCGCGGGAAGTATTGCGTATCGACCTCCGATACGAAATAAAAAAAAACTAGTGGAAAAATAGTTGGTTTAGGGGATGATGCGAAAATAACAACGGCGCGCTGGAAGGAGCAGCAGGCAGCAAAGGGAAGGAGGAGCCGTGGTTTTTTCATGAAGGATGAAAGGGGACGGGTATCATGGGCAACCGTAATTTTTTTTTGCCTCGCTTCTTGTGCGGGGAGAGGAAGGAGCGGTTATAGAGAGATAGAGGAAGACGGAGGAGGATGAATTCTCAAAGCTGATCGCTTTTTGGAGCTCCACTGCATTTTCTTTCTTTGGTGTGAGAACTCTTGTGTCACAAAAACACACACGGGGAAGAAAGGTTTTCTTTGTTGGGTTTATTCATTCCTCGCCTGTTTTTTATCGCACTGAAGACACCCACTATACAACCAAACACGTACTTACATACATACATATATATATGTGTATATATATATATATATATATATATATATATATATATATATAATCTTCGAAATGGAACGCTCTTCGGCGACGCACAAATATATACGAGGGTCATCCGGAAAGTAGTACCCGTTCGTGCCGCATGAAGTACTGACGACGCGAGTAGCCGCTGGACGAGGTCAGATAGCTTCAGTGGCTTGTCTGCCTTCTCTGAGCCAAGTTGCGTGACGCTAGCATTGCCTGTGTTGTTTCTGTGATTGTTTACAATGTTTAAAAAAAATTGAGAACGCCGCCAGTTGTGAAGTGAGGGCAGTGATTAAATTCCTCAATGCAAGAAACGTTCGCCCATGTGATATTCATCGCCAATTAAAGGAGGTGTATGGAGACAATGTAATGGACGAGTCGTCTGTTCGGCGGTGGTGTCGCAACTTCAACATGGGGAGGGGGAACACACACGACGATGAGCGTTCGGGGAGACCGTCTGTCATTACAGACCAACTGGTGAGCTCAGTTGACGAATTCGTGAGGAACGATCGGCGCGTCACAATTGATGACATCTGTGAGCATTTTCCCAATGTTTCTCGAACAATTGTTCATGAAATTGTTAAACACCATCTGCATTATGCAAAAATTTGTGCAAGATGGGTCCCTCGCGTATCTCAATGAGCTGGCGGCGAAGGACTATGCAGCAGGAATACAGAAACTTGTCACACGTTATGACAAATGCCTTAATTTGCTTGGAGATTATGTTGAGAAGTAGTTTAAAGTATCCTCTTTCAAATAAAATTTTTTATGTTTGTTAATATTTACTTTTGTGTCTTTATTTCACGAACGGGTACTACTTTCCGGATGACCCTCCTAAAAACACTGATGTAGATTTTTAGAATATAGAGACACAAAGAAAGGACACTCACAATTTGTTATTTGACGTTTCGACAGCACGGCTGTCGTCTTGAGAATGGAGACGACAGCCGTGCTGTCGAAACGTCAAATAACAAATTGTGAGTGTCCTTTCTTTGTGTCTCTATATTCTAAAAATCTACATCTGTGTTTATATATATATATATATATATATATATATATATATATATATATACATATATATTTGGACGGTGCAATAGAACACAAAAATAAAATAGATAGCACATAAAAGGACACTTACATTTTAGAAAGTTTGACCTTTCGGCCTCACCTAATTACAATAACTTTCTAAATAAAATGTGCGTGTACTTTTACGTGCTATCTATTTTATTCCTGTGTCCTACTGTGGCTTCCAAATGCCACATTACTCTCGTAAGTTCTTCTACGTTAGTGATATACTATATATATGTATAGAAATAAATAAATAAATAAATATATATATATATATATATATATATATATATATATATATATATATATATATATATATATATATATATATATACATAACGATTGTCCGGAAAAACTCACACGAGCGGCACAATAATGGGCTGACACAATATAACACAAATAGAATAGAATAGAATGGCAACATTTAACAGGATATTCACACGGTAAATTGTTCGAGCTTTCGGCCCTCTCAGAGGCCTTCTTCAACAGAGACTCATTTTAAAATGTTGCTATTCTATGTTGTCCTTGTTGTCCTTTTAAATGTTGTTATTCTTTCTATTTTATTTGTGTTATACATATACATATATATATATATATATATATATATATATATATATATATATATACACACACACACACATACATGTGTACACACACACAAACACACACATATATATGTATGTATGCGGGTGACTTCTTTGTAGCCGGGGTTCATTACTGCGATATTCACAATGGGTAGATGGATAGTTTTTATAAGTCCCCGTATTTTCTAAATTAAGGTATAATTTTATAAACTCCGGAGGATTATATGAAGAAAGCAAATAAAGCCCTTCATATTGATTCAAAAGATAGTAATACAATTGCTACTAGTGAAAACCGTTTAAAGTGATCATAGTCACTATTTGAGATTATCAATGTGTACGATTATTTAAAAACCTGTAAAACTGTTAATTACAGAGTGGAAATTAATTATAATATGCTTGAAATGAATTTTTCATAACCTACCTATGAATAGCAATACTGAATTAAAGGGTTCAATAATAGATCATTTTTTACCTATGAAAACGAATTATTTAATGGACTAATCTGCATGCTTAGAAAGATAAGCACGTTTTACAAAAAGGAAACTACTGATAAAACATTAACCATATTTTTAAGACCCTATCTAAAAAAGTGTTTCAAAAACATTTTATCCATCTTGTTACATTTAACTCTTGGCTTTATACTCACAGTGCATTTATAAAATGAACATTTAGTCGAGTGTGATTTATATGCCATGTCTCGTTTTTATTTTGTCAAATTCAGCGTTACGTGCTGGACCAACTCAATTGTTGACGCCCCGTCATATGTCTTCGTCTAAGAGTGATAATAGCCTATTTGATAACCTGTAGTAGGAACTATATTTAACTCAATCGCATTTCTCCGGTGTAGTGAAATTATTTCTGTATAGTTAAAAACTGAGGGCTCCAACACTCATCCATTTATTACATAATATCTCAAATATCTCTTCTTGCTCTTATTGAGTAATATTTTAGATTCCGTATCATGAACACATTATTTACCATTATTCTGAAAAAATTGCTCTTAGAGTACAAATATGTACAAGGGAAAATATAATTTACTAAGTAGGGAGTAAAGTTGACTTTATGCTAGTATGAGTGTGAAAATCTCTACAGCTGTGCACTGCCAGCCTAACTTGTAAACTCGTTGAGAAATCCGTCTTATCCAGAGGGACAATTAAATGGTTAAGTATTGGAGAAATAATGTTTGGTCTGACATTAATATGCAATTATATATATCTTGATTTTCTTAAAAAACTAACGTCGCTCAAAATATTATGTAACTCATTTATAAAGAAATGAATATTCATGAGCAAATTATGTAAATGTATTTATTTAAATATATATTTCTATGAGAAAGCGTCAGTTACGTTGGTACGTACGGAAAAATGATTTTTACTCCTCCAAAAATAAGTCACTTAAAGTCCCCCTGGCTGCATCGGAGTATTTCGCTTGAAGATAATACAAATAGAGATCAAGGAATAGACAACGGAAATTGAAATTCACCAGACTTACGATTAGGTTGATTCTACGTTTGTGGGAAAAACATTCTAAGGAGATTGCTTTTGGAGTGCAAAGGAAAGGAGATTGGCAGAATAAAATGACCCAAAGGGTCTTTGAGCGGCGTAGGGATTTGAAAAGAGAACACTACCGGTCGCAACTGGATACTTTAATACCAGAAATTTAAGATTACTAATAATGAAATCTGTTTGACTTGAAGAGAGTGGAAAAGATTAAAGTGAGACTTCGTAAACACCATTGGTGAGGGCATTTATATAAATTTTGATGATTAAAGATTTAATCCTATGACAATTTTGATGTTCATATTACGGTTTAACTAGTCATTGATTTTGATTTAAAAAAATATTAGTTCTCAAGTAAGATAGCAAAATATGAATGTTAACCAAGAATTATTTCCAACTATTCCAGTAGACACGTGTAGTATACTATATGTCTATTAAGAAGTTAATGGTAAACTCTTCTGATAATATCATTACTAAACCAGATTAAAATTTTGAGTACTATTTTTTCTTGAAGGAAATGCAATGCTTTGTCAAATATTTTGTGATGGATTGATTTGTAAAAATTTATAAACCAATCAGGCACATAGTTTTATGATATTTACTGATGAAAGAGTGAAAAAATAATTCATGTGACTATACACATATAAACTTTCCAATAGTTTGCTTTTATAAAATTGCATTTTATGTCACATCCACCGATATTTTATGGGTCCTGTATAACTGTCATTAGTAAAATCACACTATTGGATACCTTTTCCGTGAGTTCCTTCGTAGTTTTTCCTTGAAATTTTCAGTCATTTCATATTCATAAAATACAGATTTAGGTGTGATGTGATGGAACAGTTCCATAATAACTGAGACGAAGGCTACGGCAATTTTCCAGTTTCTCACGAACCATGACCCAGTACAGTTCATTTTTCCTCACCTCATTATTATGAGCTATTAGGTTGCCCAAATGTACCCAACATACAATTATATAATGTGGGGTTTAAACAAAAATAAAGTACAACTAGTTTCATGTTCGTTTAAATGAATATACTTTGTGTGGAAGTTACAAAGTATATTCATTTAAACGAACATGAACCTCCACAAAGTTGAGCCCGAGACCATAGAATTTACAACTAGTTTCATTCGCTTCTTCATCAATATCCCCTCTAAATGAATTTCACTAACGCCTTTTTCAGATTGGTGCCACCTATTACTTGTGAATTCAATCCAAATGAGTTTAATTTGAGGTTATTTAACATACTTTCTGTCACCGGTGAAGTTCATGTCATAACGTTTCATTGCATCTACATCTGCATAATACCCCGCAAGCCGCCGCAAGGGCGTGCGGCGGGGAGTGTTAGGTCACCACCCGTAAAAAGTAGCAACACCACATGCAAAATCTACAACATGGAAAACCACAGCCACAGCGGTGCAAACACTCATGCAAAAATCCCTTCATTCAACGCTCATGCAAACATATATAACATAAACCAACAAACAACTGCACCCCAGGATGCACCACGAAAGCCATCCAACAACACGCAAGCCAGGACAGAACAAGCAAGAATGCGAAACTCCACCACCACATGAACATGCAATACAAAACGCTCTCCCACCCCCCCCCCCCGAGGAGACAGTGAAAGGTCGGGAATGCGGACCAACGTTGCAGGTAGCGGGCAGTTCCCCCAATAGGGGGACGAGGGAATGAAGGGGAGACTTAAAAACAGATGAATAGAACACTAAAGAAATCGTTTGGAAAGAATGGTTTTGACAACAAGATACAATAAGTAAGTGATTGAACATGCAATAGAATAGCACTAATTATTCCCTAGACGCTGAGGGTGAGAAGTGGAATTTTTGCTTTCAATAACGCTTCAGTTGCTATCCCGTATTGTCCGTGGGAAGGAGTCCTTGGGTCTGCTAGTTGTGGCATCTATTTCCCGAATTTTATATTCATCATCCAAGCGACCAATGTATTCAGGACTGCGAATAATTTGCGAGCCCTCGGTGCTGAAACATGCGAATCTGAATTTATTTAGTAATTTCAATCTTGCATTGAGTCGTCTCTCTTCTAATGATTCCCATCTCAACTCCAAAAGAATTTCAGTGACGCTTTTCGTTTCATCGTAAGAATTTTTAACAAAACAGGCTGCCCGGCGTTGAACATTCTCCATTTCTCGAATGAGGCCTTTTTCACTCAGATCCCACACGCTACATGCGTATTCTAAATGAGGCCTTACAAGAGCGTGGTAACAACGTCCCCTGACCTTCGATTCACTTTTGCCTTCAATGCGTCTAATAAATCTCATTATTTTATATGCTTGCCCGCAGACTTTACGAATGTGAGTCCCCCAAGTTAAGTCTTTTGTGAATGTGACACCTAGGTATTTTACCGTATCAACTACTGCTAGGTCACCTCCAGCTAATTTGTAAGCAAATCCCGTTGATCTTTTAAAGAAATTTATCACCGAACATTTATTATAATTTAGTGTCAATCCCCAGTTAGAACACCATTTAGTAATGCAATCTAAATCCTGCGCTAGAGTAAAACGATCCTCAACCCCAGATATCTCCCGATAGATCACCGTGTCATCCGCGAACATAATAATCTTACTTTTCATTTCGCGGTTCAAATCATTAACAAAAATCAAGAAAAGCAACGGCCCGATCACACTTCCCTGAGGTACCCCCGACGTGACTCGAACGCTGTCGGCACTAGGGCCATAAAGGACTACCCTCTGTTCCCGCTCTGAAAAAAATCTTCAACCAAATTTATTGCGCCCTTGTTTATACCTGCGACCTTTAATTTATGCATGAGTTTACCATGGGGAACCTTATCAAATGCCTTTTGAAAATCTAAAAAGATCGCATCCACTTGCCTACCTCTCTCACCCGATAAAAGTAATTCATGGGTAAATAATCGTAATTGGGTTTCGCATGAGGGGGTTTTCCTTAATCTGTGTTGATTGTCACTTAAAAAGTTAATTTTATCAAGGTGTCTCATTATTGAACTGACAATTATGTGCTCTAAAATTTTGCAACAGATAGAAGTGAGAGATATAGGTCTGTAATTACTGGGGTCCTCCCTGTCACCACTTTTAAAAATAGGCGTTATTTGCGCGGTTTTCCAAATCTTAGGTACTTTGCACTCTGTGAGGGATTTGTTAAATATAAATTCAAGGTACGGGGCGATGTTAGGAGCTAAATGTTTTATCACCCTAGCTGGTATATTTCGGGACGCGGGGATTTGTTGGGTTTAATCTCATGAAGCAATTTGACAATTCCTTGTTCCTCCGCTGTTATTTTTTCCATGGGTGGAGTATGTATTGTTTTCTGGAGATACACGGTGGCAACATCGTCCGTGAAAACGCTGTTGAAGAATTAATTTAGAATTTTAGCTTTACCCTCACTGTCTGTATGAATTATATTGTTACAATCCCTGAAGCAAGCCACGGTTTGTTTACTCCCATTTACTTCCCTAACATAAAACCAGAAAGCTTTAGGGTCAGTGTCCAAATATTCGCAAGGTAATTGAATGAAGAATACAATGTATCTTTTCACTGTCCATTATTTGCGTACAACCGGTTTCAACGCTCAAGCGTCATCATCAGGTCAGACCTGATGATGACGCTTGAGCGTTGAAACCGGTTGTACGCATATAAAGGACAGTGGAAAGATATATTGTATTCTTTATTTAATTAAAATGAATTTCCACAAGGTTGAGCCGGGAACAATCGAATACTCGCAAAGTATTTTACGTTTAAACTCTAGTACGGTGCTAAGTAATTGTGTTTTGGTTTCAATTTTAGAGGATCTATACTTGTCCCATAAATGTTTATTCTCAGGGGATGATGTGTTCACGCCTGCCCTGTTTACCCTAGAGTGTAGCATTCTCTGCTTTCGAATGGCTTTTTTAGTGTCGTTATTTGGAGTCGCGATTTGCTTTAACATATTTCATAGGAAAGAAATCTGTGATGCCTTTTTGCATAGTATTGACAAATTGTGCCCAAATTTAATCAACTGGCAAAAGTTTCAAAGTCTACTTCATGGTAATTATAAATTTTTCTTTTTGGTTTATTATTCTTTTGTATCTCTACGTCGAAGTTGATATTAACTGCTTTATGGTCACTCAAGCCCTCGTCAGTTGATACACTCATAATACGTTCGGGCGTGTTTATAAAAATAGGTCAAATACGTTCTTTCCACGGGTGGGCTTGCGTACTGCTTGATGGATGGAGTTTCTTTAAACCAATTTTATTAAGGAATTACAAGATTTACAATCGCGGATCCGAGATGAAACGCTATGGCTGTCCCAATCGATACCAGGGAGAAGAAAGTCACCACCAATCATGTTGATGCTGTTATTATGTTTGCGTGTAAAATTGTAAATTTGTTCATTGAGGGTATGAAGTGCTCTCAAATCTGAGTCTGGATGTCTGTAGAAAGGACATAAATTAATGTTGGGTTGATTAGTTTGTAGTAAGGTGCACCAAACACTTTCTATAATAAATAAATAAAAATAAATTAAAAAAAATAAATAATATTCCAAATAAAACTTTCCTGCTTTCAAAATTACTTTTCACTACCACGAAAACTCTTCCTCCGGGTCTTGCCTATCGTGTCGGTAAACTTTGAAATCTATTGGGAAGATTTCTTGGTCGCTTACACAGCCAACTCTCTGTGCCTCATACTATATCAGCGGAATGAGCTTGGGTTATGTGTTCGAGATCCGCTGATTTTTTTTGAGGCTTCTGCAGTTTATAACAAGTGCAGTTAAATTATTTTTATTTTGAATAACGTCCTTATTTGTGACTGACTGTAATTCAGGTCGCCTTTGTGGTGAAGTGCGTGTCAATTGCCTTTCTAAATCAATGTTGTCGGTGGCTTACATATTTTTTTAAATCATATTATACGCGCTAGTCCCAGATGTTGCTGACCCACTAAATAACCCACCCTCTATCCTAAAAAAGGCTTACAGTGGTCGAGTATCTTATCCGCTATCTTACTTGCCGCTTTTGCCATGTAATGGACCCCAGATCGGTTAGGGGAGTCCTGCATGATCGGAGGGTTGGCCTCAGGTCGACGAAGGAGGCTCCTATGTCTGAGTAGAATCTCGAAAGTTTCTGGTTTATGTCTTCCATTCGGCCCCAAACCAGAGACCCGCGATCCTCCCTCGGAACGATGCTGCAAACCGTTAATCCCAGCCGAACACCCTGGACGCCCAGAACACGCTTCACCTCGGAGCTCAGTTCCCTAAGGGAACGGAGGTCCTCCTCGGACCTGGACGTCGTTGGTGCCCACATGGGCCACGACCTGCAGCCTGAAGCACTTCGTGCCTTTGACCGCCGCCTCGACCGCCTTCGTCACCTGAGGGACTCCTCCGCCGGATATACAGGTACACCAGGTGGTCACCCGTTGATCGAAGCCTACGCGGCGTGCTCTTTCCCTCAATGGGATCAATATACGGTGGACATTCGAGCCACCTATTACACATATATATATATATATATATATATATATATATATATATATATATATATATATATATATATATATACTATTATAGGCATAATTTATACTATTATAGTTTTGTTCATTCTTTCCGGTGTTGTTATATCACCTTCTTACATAGTGAAGTAATTTAGCAGGATTTAGATTTCAAGGAATCATAATCACAGTATCCAACCGTGACGTTGGTTTTGGAATGTCATAGTAGTACTCATTCCCAGCTAGGTCCCAATACACGTGAAAAGCTCATTTTCATGTACTGCCATTTTATCTCACAGGAAAATCTGGTACCCGAAAAATTATAGCTTGGATTATCCCAGGGTGTTCAGCTACGTATCCACCAGAAATAAGTCGCTCCACAGATAATATTTATTATTCGAGGGTTGCTATTTATATTTGAAGCCTGTTTGGCGGACTCGGTGTCAGCGGGGTAACGTCTGCTAACCCAAGGGTCGCGGGTTCAATTCCCGCCTGGATGGATTTCCTCCTCATAGAGCTTGGATGTTCGTAATCATCTCCATTGTAGTCACTTTTAATAGTCCACTGTAAAAGCCATATGGTGCTGGACTAATGCCAAATATTAATGAAAAGACAGTAATTGGTTGTTGAAATTCTTGAAATTATTGTTTTTCGAAGTGTTCCCCATGATAATCAATACACTTTTGTATGCCCTCAAACCAGTGTTCGTAGCAATTTTCCCACTCTGATTTAAGTACCGAACAAAACGACAAAATATTCTAATGAAAGTTTGCGCTAAAAGGGTCCTACTTTCGGATGAAAATGTCAGATGGCGTCTTAAGTACTTAGTTTTTTCCATACTCAAAATATAAATGACACCCGTCGAATTCCTTTTATTTTTAAAATGAAATATTTTCGAAAAACGTTCACTGTTTCAAACAAGCCGCCGCCGTCGCTACTGTATTTCATGTACATTAGCTTTGCGATATCAACTCCACATAAATACGAGTGTGACCGAAGTGATAGATGAAATAAGCTGGAAAAGCCGCTAGTTAACCAATGGCGTCCCAAGAAATCCCACTGTGCAGTTCGATTTGATTAGAGTCACTAAGAATATCCTTTGGCTCTTTTCGATTTCATTTGTGTATTTATGTAACAAAATAAACCAATAAGACGCGCAAAATGCTCCGAGTTTGAATTTTTTTTTACCTGCATAATTTTGCCACCAGAAACTCACAAAATCTGGATTTCAAAGCAGTCACCAGAGGCATCATTTTGAGCTTGAACCTGAGACCCTCCGATAAATAGGCGAACCATCTCTTTCCACTCGACTACCACGGCGTCATTGAATGACCAAAATCAGATGCCTGGTATACGGAAATAAAAAAAAATGTAGGAATGGCTAACATTTTCTGATCGGCTGTGATTTTAAAAAAAATGATTTACGAGTATATCATTCCATCAATAAATAAATTCAGTTCTCAAATGCACAACTACAGTGTTTTAAGTGTTGAAACTCATAATTAAAATCAATTTTTATATTTAATAATTAACAAATGTGTACATTTAAATGAATAGTTTTCCAGTAACGCATTCCTATGACATGCGTTGTTATCTCTTTTGTTCAACTGAAATAATTCCATCTAGTTATTGGTGTAACTAACTATTGATACTTTTTTACAATCGCAAATATATAATCACTGATTCAGAGCAAATTTTAGAGGATTACGATTACCAAAAAGGTAATTATTAAAGATATTTTTTCACTTATAAATATCTATTTTATTCCTTGGTTCACTGCCTCGATTATTATGGACTCACATAATTTTTTTAAATTGAAAAGAAAAGAATTTTTGTTTCAACGTGTTAAATCAGTCGAAAGTTTCCAACATTCTGGCTTCGGCTTTCCAATTTTGTGGATGTTAATTATCTTTACCGGCCGTAAACTTATTGGCCCAGAATGGAGAATTATATCTTCTCCTACAAAACTTTGCAGTTTTTACCGTACACTCGTGATTGAGATATTTTCAGTTTTTGGCGTTGGTAAGGTTTTTAATTTGCCTAAAAGGTACTAATTTTTCAACCGTTTTCCTCACTTTGACGTGAGGATTATGTTATTTCCATGGGAAATGACGTTTTTCCTTGTTTGGTGGTGAAATTTTATCTCAGACTCTTTGCTGAGTCCCCATAACTTCCAACTTGCTAGGCATCGTTTTCAATAACATCGCCTCGCCAAAATCCCCACCGTTTCCCCCTCTTCACCTTGCTCGCAGTATTCGCCCATGAGGCTGTTACGGAACTTTGCCTCCATCTAAATCCCTTCTCCACCCAACCCCCTGTCCTTGCCCTATTACCGACCTCGCTGACCTCCCACGGCACGGCCACTTCAATTAATTTCCAGCTGACCACTCCGTTTAACCAAAGTTTGCAGAGAACACTCCCGCCTCGGATCTCGAAACGAAAAGAAAGGCATTACTGGGCGGAGGAATAAATTTCATCAAATTGGTTTTAAACAACAAAGACTTCAGGTTTTAGATAATGGAATCACCGGGGGTAACCTCGTTGGACCATGATGTTGGCACCGCATCGAGAGGGAGCTTCTGAAATTTGTTTGCGGCTTAAAGACATCGAGGGAGGATCCCGAAGGAACAAATAATATCCCATTAATCTGGGAAAATCCACCTTTGGAGGATGTGATTTATAAAATGAAATCGATATTTTTCTCCATCACCACCACACATTTCCATTTAATTTATATGCTTGACCTCAAGGGGAGGGAGACATTTGCCTTATGTGACTTCATTACAGCCTCCTTTAAACCCTTATGCGTCGATAAAATTCAGTTGCCAGCCAGCTAAATACTGCGAGAAGGGATTGAAATTGTAAGAGCGGTAATAATTTTGCAGGTAGATAGGAAGTAACTGCCGTTGATTTCGAATGGCTTAAAGGGGTAGGATAAGAAAACTTTTCCTTTGTTGTTTTAGTGTGGAAAAGTCAGGTGTCTTCTTTCACCATGTACTTTATTTTTTTACGTTATGATCCTTTATCGAACAGTCGTTGCAGTGATCAAAGTTTCGTAGATACACGACTTGATTGCCAAAATGTAATTAAACAGTTTTTTTATGCACTAGGTACTTAGTAACCTAAAGTTATAGTTTGAAATCTTCTTTGACCTTGAACAAAAATGAAAATTGGGCAATCAAAGTTTAGTTCTCGTGAGATAGATATTACTTAAAATATTTGACTCAGGCTTTAAATTTTTACTCAACTCTTAATCAAAACTGCCATAATATCCGCTTATAATCATATTCAATGTAGAGATACCTGTATTTTCATAAAATTCTTGTCTTTTCTTTAAAACTTGAACATAAAAATGAGCATACACAAAGGCTGTCCAGAAAGTAACCTCCGTTAAGCCATTAAAATTACACTGGAATACGCATAGAAAATTTTATTAACTTCATCACAAAATTACATATCTTCACCATTTTTATGCATATTTTTCAAACAGATGTAAACATTTGTCTCTCCTCCTAACTAGTTTGGAAATTCCTTCAGCATAAATTCCTGCCGCCTGAGAGATAGGAGCCAACCAATGACGTTGATATATTGAAGTTAGTCGTAGAGACGAGCACAAAGTCGTGTTTCTATGCAACGGAACCGTAAAAATCTGTTAAAAACTTTCAGGATAGTACAAGCATCATAAAACGTCTGTTTTCAGGAAAGTTTTCATCAATTTTCAGATGCAGTTCATTGTTCATCACTGACGGATTGTCACTTCTGTAATCATCATGGATATTTGTGTTCACTCTTAAACGAGCGACAAACACTGTCGCTCGACTCTTACCACTAATCACATTTGGTCACACCACAGAGTACACATTTTCCGATGATGAATGTCAGCAGCTTTGAAGTTTTTTTATCATTGAAATCTTATCACTGAACGAACTTCACGATTGAATTGCAATTGTTCTGTTCATTTAGACTCGGTATTGTAAACAAACTACAAGCGGTGTGACCTCACTTATGATGTTCAAATGTACTTATGCCTGTGTCACACCACTGTAATTTATTTAGCTCATCTCATATGATATTACATCGACGTTGTGATTAGATGAATAATCGTTAAAAACTACGAGAAAATACACCTCTAAAAATTATCCCTCTCACATATCGTATTTAAAAAAAATCCAATTCCTCATGTGCTTAGATTCTGGCGTCACATGAGCCCTTAAATAGAGTGGTATTTAATTAAACCAATTGTTTAGTGATGAAAAAGCACCTGCCGTGCATAAATTATTCAGGAAAATAATATGATCGTGTGTACAAGAGGTCTTTTTACATTTTGAAATTGTTGCATCGCAATGCCCATTAGCGGATAACTCAGTTAAAAGTTATCATTGTGACGTATCCCGCAGTTTCTTTAAATCTGTGAAGGTTCTTCAGATTCACTACCACTTCATAAGCCGTGCTGTTTTCAATTAAAGTACTTAAAATTATTCAATATAGCCAATATTATCTTAATAACATATCTGTATAAAATAATATACCATATTAACCTAACGTATAACAAATGTTTCATTAGAAAATCTTTTATTTGGGAAAATAATAACCAACAAATCCGTAAAAATAATAATCTACCCCGTCATACTACCGCACATAATATCCAAGGTATTCTGACGACAGTATTTGAATGATTATGTCCTCTATTTTGGATTCTAGATTTTTTACACAATTTTTAAAAATAGAAACATTTTCATTTTTTAGATAAGATATCTTATAAAACCGTTCAAACGTTTTCCCATAAGTTTCGGCTGATTATCGCCTAAACCTTAAAAAACGGAGAAAATAATATTTAGTGCAATACATCGCGCTCAAAATTTCAAAATACTTTCAATTATATGATAACTAAGTTCATTTTAAACGCGCTTTTACTTCACCATTTCACGCAAGTTGAGCCCTTAATAATAAAGTGCCACAGGTACCGACCGCCTTAAGGAGTAATTCATGCATTCTGCAACGGGAAGAGAGTGTCCCGTTAAATGCGTCATCGGCACGGGATGAGTCACAGGTGGCATGTAGTTGCTCGCAAACGCCCTCTGATAATCCACGTCACATGCAATTAAAGACTACAAAGTAACTCACAGAGACCCTCGAGCATAATGAAGGACCTAGAGTCGGCTCAACAATTGAAAATATTGATCACTTCTCACTATAACCGCAAAACTAAGGGAGAAATGCTGCAGAGTAAAAACGGGTGCATGTGATTTTATTGAAGGGGAGTCCAGTGTCACGTGAAAGTGAACAAGGAAGACTATTTAACTTTCCACTGTAGCGTTACCAGGGTAATTCTGAATCGCCAAACCACTGATTTCACTATTATAACAAAACTTAATTGATTTAATATCACACAATATAAATCGCTCATTTTTTCTGACGGCAATACATTTGCTCGGCGTGCATCCATCAAAACGAGCTGATGATGTCACTTATGTTTCGAAATCCTTTTAACACGTACATTCATTAAAATGTTCTGATATTTGAAAGTGGATCCCTTATTCTATTAAAGTTGTAATTCATGAAGATGAACCTGAGAAAATCGCATTTTTCGCGTCTAACTTCTTAGTTGCCGAAATACCTCTAGGGAAAAATAATAAAATTGAAATATTTTTTAGTGTGATTTCTAGTGCTTTTGGAGGTGGTAGAAGCAATTTCCACCCTCTCTAGTGATCCAGTGGGGGGCGTGCAAACAACTTTTGTCCCTTCATCTTTCCCCGTTCGCAAGGAGCGCGAAGCTTCGGATAATTTCACGGGTGTGGAGTAAGGGAGGGGTGCGGGAGGGAGGGGGGGTGAGGGGGGTTTCGCCCCGATGCCTTCCCCTCCACTCCCCGCCTATCTCCTTTTCTCCTCCCCCCCCATTTCCCTCCATCTTCGGCTGCGGGGGCCATCCTTGCGGCTCTCGGGGCGATATTGAAACTAAACTTAACCCCCCAGCCCAATATGAGACTTGAGTTTCGGGGCTTGCCCGCATTAATAGAGACGTTCGGTGTCGGGGGAAGGGAGTCCGAGATGGGGTGCGGGCGCCGAGGAGAGGGAAGGAAGGAGGATTTAAGGAGGAAGAGTTTCGGAAGGGTTAAGATGGCGGGTGACGTAAATTCCCTCGGCAATCGAGGGAGCCGGAAATGTGTGCCTTCGTGCTGCGGCGGCCCCACTAATTGGTACCGCTGCGAAGTCCGCAGCGTGACGCCGTATCCATGCGTGCGTTTGAGGATGTATGTACGTGCGGCTACGCCTTCCCATTCCGCCCGAGGTCGGGCGAGCTGTGCACGGGGTAGTGAGAGCGCCATTTCGCCCATCCAGGATCCCCCGGAGAGAGGAAGGGGAGGGAGAGGTGTGGGGGAACTGTCGAGGGTGGACGGGGAAGTAGGGGCGAAATGGCGCTTGAGGAGTGCGAGCGAAAGCCCAGCGAAGGAAAGTTGAGGATTAAAGAGCCTACGAGGACTCCATTGTTGCTCTCTCCTTCGAGGACTCCCGAGTGCCGGGCGGAGAGGGGGGGAGCGGAGGAGGGGGGAGTGACAAGGGGCGAAGGAGGATGGGAAGAATTGAGCTGGAGTGGGAGAGAGGGATAAAGGCAAGCGCAGTGGGGGTACGTACGTAACTGGGAGAGGGGATGGGTCGAGATGGGGCCAGCATTGCGAGCGTTCATATTCCTCGGCACGGACTTCGTTCGCTTTGATGGAGCTGGTGCAATGTCCACGAGATTGCACGCTGGTGCACAGGACGGTGCATTCCCATTTGCTCATGGTGCGATGGAGGTTTCTTCTTCGACACAAAATTCTTGAGTCCATGACCAGTCCTTTCGTGAGACTGTACCCTTGAGAAATTGATTAACCTTTCTTTTACGACGATTAAATAAAACCATGTGACTTAATTAAAGAAAAATCTAACGATTAATGGATAATGTTTAAAAAAATTGGATAAACTTTTTGGATGAAATATATCTAGTGGCCCTACTGTCAACAATTAAGATACGTTATTTATCATATATTTATTGATTATGAAATTTCAAGCCGTAAAGTTAGGTGATTCATATTTTTTTAACCTTAAAATCTGCTGGATTAAATGGCCAGGTGGACCAATGAGTTTACCTATTCATGTCCTTTTTTAACTTGATGGATGCAAACTGCAGTGAGAGTTAACAGATATTGTGTTGAATTTAGGAAAAAATTGTGTTGAATAAATTGTTTTTAGTCTTATACTAGTATATCTTTTTGTGGATTTTCTTCACCCTTTCTGGAGTGGTCAGCTCATTTGGTCGACCAATGTGATACACATCTTGACAGCTCGTACGGCCTCGTTTAAACTCTGCTAAACAATATAAGTATCACTGTTGTAAACGAAAGAGCAGACTAACCCTGACTCACCTCACCACTTTCACAAATTCACTGACAACGTTCACAATTGACGGCTGTGAAACAAATACTAAACAACATAGCATCTTCAAACTTGAAACATATGCTTAATAGATTGCGTACTTTCTAACACAGTGATATATGTCAAACAACTACCGCCATCTCTAGGTTAGGCCGGGTACTTATGGGACCACCCTCGTAACTAAGGTGTCTGAAGACCAGATTGCGAGACGGCGCGATGGATATGATGAAGTTTTAGTACATCAAAGTCAATTATAATTTTTCTAAGAGATATGCGTTTTTCAAAATTCACGGAATTATAAACATAGTTGACAGGAACCCACACGGTGCAAACTCCCGACTCGTCTTTTTTCCTTCATATATCAGCTTGCTTATGAGAAACGCCTTTTCACCTTCTACGCCGTAGTTCATATGTTAGTCAAAGTCAACAAATTTACCGTTTACATGGAAGGTTAAGGATTTTAAGCTCATACGCTACCCATAGAATAAGTCTCTATTTGCTAAACTATGGTGCCCAACGTGAACTCACTAATTTTTTGATATTTAGATAAAATAAGGTAAAAATAAAATTATTCGATTATGCTAATATTCAAAAATCAAATGGCCAATCAAATCAAGGTGCCAATCTGGAGGGGTATGGCGCTAACAAAGTGTGTATCATATTCAGCAGGGACGAAGATCTAGGGATAGTCCGGCGCTGGACTTAATTCACTTCATTTCCTATTGGCCCACCTTTTGACCCTTTGGGTCGGGCTGGGATTTTTGGAGTCTTTCTTCCATTCGATCGCTCCATGAAATAGCGAAGGGAAAGGTAAAAATTTTATGTGCCTAATTGGGTGGACTAATCAAAGTCTCGGAACCCTTTTAACTGCCGTGCTAGTAATGCACTTTTGCTGAGTATTGTCTAAATATCCGATTGAACTATGAATTCGTCCATGATGGTATAATTTTCATCAAATGAACAGAATGCACGCGAGGAATTGAATTTTGACTCAGCTAAGGAGTATTTATGAATAAGTTTCAACTCGGAAAGCCGATACAGGAAAAAAATTAAAACTCAACACGTTTGAAACTCGTAGAGAGTAAATATTTGGAATAATTTAATACCCTCAGGTGGACGGTCTAGTTGATGCGGAATCGAGCGTATAAAGCCCTTCCTATCATCATCCACTTTAAAGGCTACAAGGAATATCGGTGAAAAGGCTAACTTAATCGACCCTGTTCCTCGCCTATCTGCACTTTTTATGCCCTCTGTCTTCCCTTTGCTCTGAATTCCATCGAAGCTAGAACAAAAACTACCACATTCTACTTTTATGTCTGCCGTATCCAGGCGCGGCTACGCTCTAAAATAAAAGTTGCACCTCCTCGAAGGCAAAATCTATTATCATCTCGCGTTGATAAATTGTTGGACGCTGCCGGAAAGCCAATGCTTTGCGCTTTGGTCTTGTGCGCACGATGGGAAGCTCCCCGTCGTCGGTGAATGGGGAGAATGGTTTTTGGGCATGGAGAGGAGGAAGACGAAGGGGATGGAGTGCGGGAGGAAGGGGTGAAAAGGGAGAGAGAGAGAGAGGAGGGGAGGGAGCAGGGGAGAGATGGGAGAACTCCGAAGAAGTATCCCCGGGAGGACTATAATGTGTGCGTGCGCGCGGGCGCAAGTATGCGTGCGTGTATCCCAACGGTGCCTCTTGCTCTCCCCTCCCGCTGCCCCCTCCCAATCCCCCCCTTCCCCCCACCCAGCCTTCTCCCCCAGCCCGCCACCTCCCGGCGGGAGACTTCCATCGCGGAATTCATCGCATTGTCTGGCGGAGTGAATGGCGGGAGGAGATTGCCGGAGCCGTGGGTGTGAATGTAGCGAAAAGTGGGAGAGACGAAAGAGAGGTAGAGATTGGGAGAGAGGAGTGAGTGGAGGGAGGGAGCGTGAGGCAAAGGACGAGAGGAGGGAGTTGGAGGGATAGAGACTAAAAAAAAACAAACCCATGGGGTTGAAAATGAAAGGAAGGTGGAGGTGCAAGCGGAGGTTTGCGTCAGGGTTATTTTTGAAGGTTTTGGACGATGGAGGAAATAAAGGGGAGGAATTAAAAATGGAACGAGGGTTTTGGGAAGGGTATGGGAAGTTTTAGAGGGCTATGGGAGATGGGGAGCGGGTCTTTGAGAAACGTTTAGGAATAAAACGGAAGGGAAAGATGAGATAGATAGTGAGTGTAGGGTTGTTGGGGAGTGGGGAATGAGGGAAATAAGAGATGAGAGGAACGGGAATGGGAGGTGGGATGCCACCGTGGGAATTCGTTGTGGGGAGAAATGTGGTGAGTGCGCTTGAAGATTTAATCGAGAGATTGGCGTTGGGAGTGGCAGGGGTGGCTGAACGTGAAGTGGGACCTGCACGGAGACGCCGAATGATGGCCCTGCTGGGTGGGGAACGAACGAACGGACTGGGTGATTGAGAGCCGAAATTGATGAGTACCCTCAATCTGCCCTCATCAAATAGTTGGTGCGGAATTTGAGAGTAAAACGCAGTTTGAAGCAAGTCCGCGTAATGAAATTCAGTTTAAAAAGATGGTGGACTGGTCGTAGGTGGCGTAATTGAAACGCACTGCAGGGGTGGGTGCAATGATTTGGAGCATTGCTATGCTAAGAATGTAGCATTAACGCCGTTCAAATCAAGAAAATGGTATTCGCATTGAAATTTTATCCGAAAACACTGTTGGCTGTGCATAATAGTATCTTTTCACTAAAGAATAATTATAATAGCGGTAAAATTATATTTTTTAACTGACAGCGGTCTTTTTTAAACGTATTGCCTCTAAAACTTCAAACAAGTGTAAAACACTCAAAAAGTAACTTGATATATCATATGTCTCGTAGTTTTAGGCACGAATATGAGAATTAGGCAGAAATGCATGATAAATTATTCAGATTTAGGCATTCAATTGACTGAAATATTCGTGTTACTTCAATTAACAATATAATATTTTAGAGCTGCATAAGATAAGTTCTCAATATTTTTGGCGCAAAAAAATGACAGCAAGGTTGAATAGCATGTTCGCAAATCATGAACTGTGCCTAGCATACTATATCAGGTATTACATTGATAAAAATAAATAAAAATAAAACCATAAGGTACAACTCGTTATTCTCAGTAAAGGGAGGGCAGTACTGAGGTGTAATTTGGGTAGCTGTTGATTACACTCCGAATATTTAACGATGAACACGGAAGCAAAGGTATCTAACAAACCAAATCGTTATCATGTAGTTCTGATGTGCAGGAATGTAGTGAAAAAATTCGGCGGAGGAACTTGCGAGGGAGAGAGAGAGTATCCTTGATGGCGTAGAAATCCCGGAATCCACGGCAATAATTAGGCTTAGCAAACTCATGGAGCTTGTAAATTCAGGAAGCGAGAGGGAGGATAGCAAATTTGCGAAAGTTGTAATAAAAGGAGAGAGTTGGAGCAGGTGGGATGGATGGTGTTGGAAGGGCAGGAAATAGGGGTAGGGGTGTCCCAGGGAAGGGGGGATTTAGGTAGGGTGTAAGGAGCGGCATCTAGGAGAGTGAAAAAGGGAAGGGAAGAGAGAGGTGCCCGTAAAGGGCGGGATCTGAGGGAAAAAGGTGGGTAGGCGGGCGGGCGGGGCGGGATAATGGGCAGGGGAGATTCAGGCCGAGAGATGTGAAAGCCGGATTGCGAGGCGGATAGTTAAGGGATTGGGGTGGGGGGAGGGGCTCGCGTGTTAGGTTTTAGGGTTGGTTTCGCAAAAGTTATTGCACGGGGTGAGGTTAAGGATGGTCGGCAGCGCTATAGGGGTTGGAACGGGAGATATAGAGAGGTCGGAGCGGGAGGAATACGTGGAAGGGCGCAGTGGTTATTCGTGGCCGAATGAATTCCACGAAGTGAGTGTTCAGCAGTTTCTTTATCGGGGAGGAAGAAACTCAAGAGATGGAAGTTTTAATGATCCGCTACCTCACTTTGCCACTTCATATATAATTTAAATTTGATTAGCTATCCTCATATGGAGCAACATAAATATTTTAAAAAATGCTTGGAATATGTGACTATGGGAATGAGGAGAAAGTTTGGAAATAATTTGCATTGTTTATTTCCTTGTCCACGAGTATTTGATTAGAAAGTGTCAAAATATACTCCACAAGACTTTATTTTCTCAAAGCTAAGATGTCTATATTGACACGCTTTTCTAATAATGGGAGTCAGAAAACACATTGGACAATTAGAAAATCACAATTTTCCAAATATATAACCTGTGTCCATAGCACGGTAAAAGTGTCTGCAATGCCCAAAGTTCTATTTAAAGGGTCTATTTGAAATTATTGTAACTCGTAACCTTATCGATATTTTGGCGAAATTGAGTGACAATGAGATTGCTCAGAGACATTTAAAGTTGGTTTCATATGGAGCATTAGAAGTAATAATAATAATATGCTGGAATTCGTTTTTTTAGTGAACAGTGCTCCCCTGGTGAAGAGTAAACCAAAAAAAGCAGGATAGAAAAAATCCAAACTGTAGTAAATGGAAAAATTACGATTATTCGTATGCCACAACATTTTATAGTTTTTAGTATTGTGACTATTTAACGCTGAGTTTTATCTAATTTCCGGTCCCTTCCGTGGTGTGGCGCTGTTCAGTTGTTAGTTGTGTCCAAAAAGAAACTTTTGAAAGCGCTGACTCCTTTTACATCCAGTAAATTAAAAGTACATTACACAATAGGTTAATTCCATTAAAAGAAAGGGCATAGACTAAATCATCGCATCATGATTGCAGTTAAAACTAAGGTCAGCTGAATATTACAGTTTCCGGTTTAACTTTGTGGAATTCCTTCATTATGAGGGTAAAAAAGAAATTATTTTGGAAGTGTGAAGTTTCTTTTTTACCGTCATAAGGTAAACTTGAAAGAAATGGGACAAGAGGATGAATAAAATATAACTAGTGTTAAAATATTTAGCATCAGTATATTTAGTTTTTACTGGTAAATTTGATTATCTGGTTGAATAATGAATTAGAAAGATACAGATCAGGCTAAAACCACGATAGTTCAGTAGTGGTGAACGATATACCTGGAAAGGAATTGACCCCCTAGCCGGTGTGGCCCTGTCTAGGGTTTATTGTTAGGGTAAATTTCTACCCAATCTCATCAAATAACGCTTCAAGACTATTAATGTGTTTATGGCACATTTTCAAAACCTTTCGTTTGGCATAAAAGATCCACTTGGTACCATCGCATACGAACGTAAACGGGGACACACTCGTGTCTGTTGCGCTGAAAAATTCTCGTTTCAAAACACACAGGGCGAAGGTTGTCGAGACGACAGGATCCCTGAAAGTCATTTTTCTTTCCCCTTCCCTCTACTTTTAAGGGACTCCAAAAAATCATAAATATGCTTCAGCTAGGTCGCAAGGCGGAGTTACCATGGAGCAGTACTCGCCTACGGAGTTTCGCGGCAGAGGAATGGGTCATTTAAAAAAATATATATTTACCTCTCGGGCGCGCCTTGTACGTGTGGGTGCGGCATCATGTTGTGCGTGTGTGTGTGGGGGTGTGGCTTCCTTCCTGAACCCACCCCCCCCATAGTTTCACTGGGTGGAGGGAGAAATATGATGAGTCGAGGTGGAGGCGTATATACGCTTCCATTTATTCAGGGGACGGACTAAGTGCTGGCAAGGAAATTGAATGAGATTTCGCAAGTGGGTCCTACGCGGCGGAGGGGATTTTCGAGGGAGTGGGCGGAGGGAGGAAGTGGAGGGAGGGCGGGTTTGCATCAGGTGGGAGCGGTTGGGTGCGGGAGAGAGAAATGAGGGGCAGCGTTCTCTTCTACTCGGAAGAAACAGGCAAAGATGACGAACGAAAGGGGGGACGGGTGGGCCCGGCCAGAAGGACGGACCGAGGGGGAGCGAGGTGTGTCCGCCCGGATGGTCCTAGAATGCTAAAAAGAGCGGATACGGAGAGTGTGTGGGGGGGGGGACGGGAGGGGTTTTGTGCATGGGGGTTCCGCAGGTGGGGAGAGAGAGGGAGTTTGGGGGTGGATGAGTGAGGCGAGGGTCTGGAGTCGCTCGTTTTCTTCCTCTCCTTCCCAATTCTTTTTCTTCTTACCGCTCGTCTCAGCGTTCACTCTTGATTGTTTCATCCCTCTCTTTCCAAACGCGCGCGCGCCTTTCAAGCAGCATTCCTCACCCCCTTTTCCTTTTGTTGCCGCCTTTTTTGCATCCAAAGTCACCCCCTCGTCCGACATCACACATTTCATCCCACACGCCACACACACTTGTCTCGTGTCTCTCGCTGCTGGACACTCTCTCCAGGTGAGGTTTGCCTAGAAGAGATGGACGTTTCCTTGAAGATTAGAAATTAAAAAAAAATCACTCTTCGTCCTAACTTGGCTCGTGAAACAATAACACCGTATGCCACGAGTAGTGGTCACATTACTCGTATACTAGAAATTCCTTAAGGTCTTATTTCGCAAATTTTGAAGGGTTTCTGTTTTCAGTGGAGTATATCTCCTGTACGTAATCCTTGAAAAGATGAGATTTACTCAGAAATGTCCATTTACTTATTTTTAGATGAAAACTACGGTTAGTGGTATGATTCACTTTTCCTACAATTTTACCACATTGTGTTTTTAATTTACAGTTTTTATTCTTCGGAAATGAATTTGCTACATTGACTTAAAAGCTTAACCTATTACGTTAGTAGGCATCTATGTTAATATGATCCCGTCTCGGGGGAAAATAAAGAAAAAGAATATTAAATCGGGTTGTAGAGAATTTAAGAAGAAACGTATGGTTTGTGGAAGGTGGATAGTGCCCAGTTATTTTCATAAAAAAATATAGCTCACCAGTGGGTATTTCAGGTTTCACATGAAACATTCCAAATATTCCCGTTTTTCTCCAGAAGGTTACTCGAAAGATATTTTCCCATAACTCTGTGGAAGTTTTAAAATTCAAGAGGCGTTTCTCTGAGCATGCATTCATGGGAGAATAGCGGGCGTAAGCGGGTACGCATAGCGGAATAGCACTGTTAAGATGGACGGGAAAATCCAAAAATAAGTTATTTTATCGTGAGAGAAATTTCTTTCCTTCGTAAAGGCAATAATAGTATGTGAATTAGCAATGGGAAAAAATCTAGGGCACGTGGAAAATTTTCAGCCTGTCATAAAAAAATTACTTTACTTCTAACCAAATCCAAATGAGACGGTATTTATTTTATTTATTAAACTTATTACATTTATTATAATTATATCCATTAACTAATTTGGGCAAGATTGAGACTAATAGTCCCTTTTTCCACCTTAGCCTTAAACGCGACATTGAAGACAATTATATGCACCCAAGCCCTAGGTTGAGGAAAATTAACCTAGGCGAGAATCGAACCCCCTGGGTTGGCAGGACGTTACCTCGCCGCCAACGGGGCCGGCAAGGGTAGGCCTTCAGGTGCGTTACAAATACAGAAGACATAAATCGATTAACGCAGCAGAGCACTCACTCACGTACAGGTAACAAATGCCAATCTTGGCCATTTAACGATATTATGAGTTATCAATGTATTTTATCAAAACATTTTTATCGCCTGGTTCACATAAAAATGAAGAAAATCAACTAAACTTTAACATTGATGTAACAGTCAAACTGCGACGCCTAGAATTGTTTAATTTAATTGCAAGTTTATATGCATAGTTAAATATCTACATGAAGAAAAATAAACATATTTATTTTGGAGTGAAGTTGAAAGAAGTTCAATTGATACATGAATGTGCGGATTAGTGATTAGAGAGCATATTAAACCGTGCTTGATCACGAGGAAAATAATGTGAACCACTTTTTAAAAATCATGCTAGAATAAACACCGCTGGTAAGAACGGAAAGAGAATAAAAGAAAATTTAAATTTAAGTTGACTAAAGTGTAATAAATGTTGCGGTAAGCAGTGAAAATAAGGAATACGACAAATAACTCACATAAGAATCAAAGATAACTGTATCGATATAATAAATTAAATGTGCCATTGAGTATACAGCGATACGCCTGCATATAGGGGTAGTTATATAATCTGCTGGGTGATATGTGTATTTTCTGCTGTAACATTTAGCCATTGAATCAAACGCCTTCAAGAATGCATTCAAGAAGTTCCATTGCCAAGGGAAAGATGGCGAGCGTGACGTGGTAGAAAGTGGAGAGAGAGGAGTCGTGGAGAGAGTATGAGACGGAGGACGAGAGGAACAGGGAGGAGAAAATTGAGGTTCCCCATAAAAAGAAGTGCAGTCCGCTCTTAAATTGAGAGTCTATATGGTCCGCTCTCAAT
>NW_027286874.1:110410453-110421348 GCF_022747635.1 Hetaerina americana
GGTGCTCTCTGCAATATAACCAATGCAGTACTTGGTCAAACGGCAGTGTATTGTACTCCACATATTATTCCATATTTGAAATTAAAGTTACTTAATCATTTATAAATAAAGTTAAATCTGGTAATGACACTACGTCACCACCATTCGCCACAACTATGTTTTTCTTTGTCATAATCACAAAAATTTCTCGTTTTCCGGGGTTTAGTCATTAACATTTCGACGCAATAAATGAAGTCCGCTGTATATAAATACCCGAATTTTGCATAAAAATTAATTATGTAATCCTTTGAAATAAATGCAGTACTTTTAACTCTGTCTATATTAAAGGATTATTTAATGAAAGACTAAAATGCAATTAACATCAAACGCCGCCCATTATAATCTAACTGCCAGTCTTAATGAATGGATTATGCAATTAGAGACAAATATTGTTTGCACTCAATCGGGGCGCGGCTATAATCGAACAAGATTACTTGTATTATTTATTATGTAAATATCTACCTCCACTATCCATCAATCCACTTTCACGTCCTCCATAAAATATTTTGCTGATTCTACACTCACATTTTGGTCGGGGTATTTATGTACTCTGGATCAACCCAATAACATTTTTTGTATTTCTATTATAAGACCCCACTTCCAGCTCGCACATAAGTTATCTTATGATTTAAGTAAAAATGTCCGTTATTTACCCTGTACTATTACCAATTACGGTAACATTGAAGAACAAGCGCAAGTTCAAGTGCTTTATAGGTACCTTAAACGGAAAATATCAAGTTCAAGCTCTGATGAATCATCTATGATTGGAATCCATAGTCACCTGTGAAACCAAATATGGTAGAGTACAAAGTGAGCTCTGCTTAACCTATAATACTTTCTGAAAGTCACCTAAATACTAGCTTCCAGGTCTATTTAGTTGGTTTTATTAAACAAATAAAGAAATTCATAGGTAAAAAAGAGCTTTTAAGGTTATACTCAACATTTTATTACTCGTGTTTTGGGAAAAATATTCGGACGACTTATGAGTTCTATGGCGTAGTCTAAATCTACTAAAAATTATAGGAAATGTTTTATACTGGAAACGCTTAATGATGACAGAAGTTTCCTACCAACACTCTATTGAGGGAGGAAATGCAGGCTCTATCGTAATTGACAAAGGAAATGCACATCGAGAAGGGAATGAATGAATTTAAGATAAGAGTTCGTATTCAAGACGGAAAAAGTTAGGATGGCACGCACTTGTAGGGGAATCAATTGTTGTGACAAAAAGAGGGAGAATTGTAAATGATGCTTGTTAAATGGAGATTGCAGCAGTAACCTGAGAATCACCTCAATTCTCAGAGCAAGGTAATTACCGGGAAGAGTTGGGTTCCTCTTGCTTCGCGGATGCTCTTTTTCTGGCACCTGAAGCCATCTTGTCATCCGGCAATTTATTCTCCACGTGCCACGTCACCGAGTGTCAAATGAGCGCATAGTAGGTCGGCGCACAGCTAATTGTGCTCCGTGACTTGGTGGCTGCACGGCTAAGATGACGGAACGACGGGATGTTCCTTTAACAAATTTGAGACAGAGATTATCGTCTGGAACGACAGAACCTCCCTTTACCTCCAGAGACGTACTTACTGAACGCTTGTGCTCTGAATACCAACGTTTTAGTCATAAGTATCGCTAATTAGGGTGAAGATAACGAACATTGAACGAATCGCTGACGAAAATTAAAATATTGTATATTTGCTGAAACATAATATGCTTCAAATTTATTTCGGATATTTACGCAATTGATTAATGACGGGAGGTTACAGTGATAATGAGTTTATGTATATCCGCAGTGGAAAGGAAAAGCCGTTCCTGAAGCACGCCATTTTGAATTTTCTAGAGGCCATTCCTGATGCAGGACAGGTAGGCATTCCTAGTTTTCGCTTGTATTTGTTATTTTTTGTCGAATAAGGGAGCTGTAGTCGTGGGAAAAGCCATGCCTCGCGGCCAGCACTGTCTAAGGTTCGCCATCTTAGATTCTCAATTGTGGGTGTCCTTTGTTTTATAGTTCGCCTAACTTTGGCCGGACGAATACGACATTCTTGGCTCTGTTCACGTGAGATCTCAAATTCAAAAAAAGAGGATGTTTTCCGCGCTAACGTTTAATTATCTATTTCATTAAATACATGCTTATTTCAAGTAACAAAAATTCCTCGAATGAGCAAAATATTCGTCTGCCTCTTCTATAACATCTTTTGGCCAACAATACGGATAACATCTGTGATTGGTTCATAAGAGATTGGTATTTCATTTTTTTATTTTTAAGGAAGCAGCAACTTGGTGAATTATAATTTTACAAGGAACCTTGACAAAATCTAAAACTAATTGGACCAAACTACCTAAGGCTGGAAAAGACCCGTGTACCTACCCACAAATATTCTCATAAATCGTGGAGAAAGTATTTCATTGAAGACAATGGAACAAAATTTCCTCGGGCGCTAAAGTTTATATTTTTATGGTCGTTTTTAGGAACCTTCTACTCCACTTCTACGATGAAAAAAATGTCCTTTGAAGATTTTAATTGAAGAGATGTTTTACGATTTTCATGACTACCAAAATTATATTTAGATTATAACGAAGGGAATATTAGTTAAACGCAAATGTAGCATAGAAATAGGAATTATCTGATTAGAATAGAAGTTCAATGAAACTTCCTGATGAGCAGTAGTCGCATAAAAGGTTTTTGCATTCATAACCACAAGTTATTGACACATGGTGACTTTTAAAAAATGTACGATAACGCCAAACAAAATAAATGTAAGTACTACAATTGACGACTTTACTCTTCATCTCTTGAAATCGATGTGAACGAGGTCTGTCCAAAAAGTATCGCGACTTTTGTGTTTTTTCAAAATTTATTTATTTATTCATGAATATCTATTTTGTGCCCTTCAAATCAATCTCCATTACATATAATACCCTTCTGCCAACGTTTTTTCCTATCTCATCTACATCTACATCTACATAATACCCCGCAAGCCGCCGCAAGGGCGTGTGGCGGGGGGTGTTAGGTCACCAACCGTAAAAACGAAAAATACCACATGCAAAAAACAACACGGAAAATTACACCCCAGCAGCGCACACACTCATGCAAAACTCCCTCCATCCAATACTCATGCAAACACATACACCGCAAAACAACAAAAAACTGCACCCCAGGATACAGCACGAAAGCCATCCTAAAACACGCAAGCCAGGACACAACAAGCAAGAATGTGAAACATCACTACCACATGAAAATGCACCACAAAACACTCAACCCCCCAAAGAGACAGTAAAAGGAAGGGAATTCGACCCAACGTTGCAGGTAGCAGGAATTTCCCCCCGCCGGGAGGGAAGAGGGACTGAAAGGGAAACTTAAAAACAGATGAACAGAACACGAATGATATCATGCGGAAAGAATGGGTTATTATAACAAAACACATAAGGTTAGTGGAAGAGCATGCATTTAAGTAGAACTAATTATTTTTTAGACACTGAGGGTGGCAAGTGGAATTTTTACTATCCTCGAAGCACTTCAAAAACTCATTTTTTGTGATATTGTTCCGCACCTCTTCGATGCGGTCTTTATCTCGTCAATCGTAGCGTAGCGTCGTCCTTTCATGGGCCTCTTCAGTTTTGGGAGCAAGATAAAGTCACAGGGGCCAGATCTGGGGAATACGGCGGCTGTGGCATCATTAGTGTGTTGTTTTTGGCCAAATATTCGCGCACAAGTAACGATGTGTGAGCAGGGGCGTTGTCATGGTGCAAAAGCCAATTCTTGTTCTTCCACAAATCCGGGCGTTTGTGGCGAATTACTTCGCGCAAATTGCGCTTAACTTGCAGGTAATACTCCTTATTTACCGTTCTACTCTTTGGCAAGAACTCATGACATACCACGTCCCTGCAATCGAAGAAAACTGTAAGCAAAACTTTTACATTCGATCAAACTTGGCGTGCTTTTTTCGGTCTTGGCTCGTGCTACAGCCTCCATTGGGATGATTGAGCTTTAATTCCCACGTAATAACCCTAACCCCATGATTCGTCACCAGTTATGATCCTCTAGAGCAAATACGAGTCGTGGTGGACAGAGTTATTAGCAAAATTAATGCGCATTTTTGGACAGGCCTAGTATAGCTTTTGCCCTAGCTAACGGTAACGCTATTTTTTTTCGCCCTATTCAGGTAACAATTGTCAAAAATTCGTATCCTACACCCAATATGACTATGGGAGTCCTATGGGGGCTCATGTTTTTCGTTTTTTTATATGTTAAATTATGAAATATTGTTTTTTCTATGTTTATCGAATGAGAGAAAATTTATTTTATGTAGATATATTTTCAACCACTATGGGGTGTTTTATTCACCCCATTTATCTTTCCAGGCTTAATAATAACAATTAATAAATTTCCAATGAATGGTATTGACAAATTTATAAATTCAGATTTCCATTATATTAGGTTTTGGTTTTAGCTCGCTCATTAGTGAAATGACTGTTGCGATGGATACACAAAGTATTCTCAGAAGAAACTTCTACGGTCGACTTACGTAATAAAGTTGATCATAAAATTCTCCAGAATAAAACGCATGGATTTTCCTGTTCTGCCCTGTAAGATGTCTAACTAGCTTCATTTGTTACCATCCCTCGGTTAAAGAACCTCATTCGCGAAGAACTAAATCCTTGCCTCAAAAGGATATAAAAGATCTTCAAACTTTCTGCTCGGGTAAAATGTATTGGTGAAGTATTTATGGATCTGTTCCGCCTTCTCTCGTGTTACGAATTCTTGGTTTTCTTTTTATTTCTCCATCAAATATTGGAAACAAATATGACTTAGGATCTCATAGATAAATTAAACTAAAAATGGATGACAATGAGTTTAACCACATGCTTATAATATCTGTTTTTACCGACGGTAGCATTTGCTTTGGTGATAAAGTAATATTTCAGAAATAAAGTGCTATAAAATAATCTTGTTTACATTAATTTAGCGTCTCTGATGAAATCGAGTCATCCTTTTTACGCGGTATTATATTTTTATTTTTAAGTGAAATACGGGCACAAAACGTTTCATGCTATGCCGTATTATGTGTAAATTCGCATTTCGTACGGCCATTTGATGTGGATTTTTGCAGATGCACTGTGGATTTAATTATACCTGCATTATTATACCATGTATCGCATTTAAAAAAGTGACTTAATACGCATGCAACCACATCATTTAGCAAATTAAGCTAATAAAGATATAGCATGAGGAAGACTTGGTAGAAGAATTTGAACGAATGCCCTGTTAAAGATTTAAACAGACCAAAAATTCATTTTGAGAATAATGAATGCATATGAGTAAAACTCCAAATATTTTGCTCCTAAGCTGCCATTAAACGACTTGTTGGAAAAAGATAAAGTGTATACGTATGCGTAATTGTCATTACTAGAATTGGTCCACCGGGTGAGGGTTTTTGTCGATGAATCCAGGCTCCACACGTTCCTTTACTGCCAAGGTTCAGCTAGTATAGCACAAAATATCATCGAATGCCATACTATAAATGACGTTTGCTCGTTGTTTAGCTCTGCATACTTTGGTACTCTTTTCCTACGTCTAACTCATTTTACCATCTCCCCTCTGTTGCCACTTTCAGCATCCCACAGCCTCTTAGTATTCCTTGGATTCACTCGCTCTGCTTTGTGCATCTTTCTCCTACATCTGTCATGAATAGAACTTATCATTTTTTTCCCTTTTCGTCCAATGAATTTCTTCATTTTTATTCTATTCCATTTCTCAACAACTTCCAATCCAGGCTTAATTTCTTACCTCAACAATCAGGTTTCCAAGAATAATAAAACTGCGCTCTTTCTTCAAGTTTTCACAATTCTTTCATTGGCATATTTACTTGAGGTTCCCTTTATTTACTCCCACCTCTTTGTGACCTCCTTATTCAACTAAAGCATTCTTTTTTAAATGTCAGTATTTCTACAGATTTATTTTCAAAATTCCTTAGTTTGCGTAATGAAATATTTTAAAATAATGAAGTCGGTTTTTTTTAATTTAAGAAATACATGATCTCTCACGCACTTGACTCTTCCTTTCGGCTGAATCTTTTGCTGGCGTATAGAATATATTCTCTTGTGCAGAATACGTGTTTTTTCTCTTTTCTGGGTATTCCGAAAATCCGTTCTATTACGGGAGAGATATAAGACAGGATTAAGTGGTTTAGGAATGGGAGCAAAAACCCAACGTGAAACTGCACTCCAAGCGTAGGCCATGTTCCACTCCAGCTTAAGGAGAGATTCAGACGAAGCACCCCTCGCAAAATCCGTACCTTCACCGTCAACGGCACACCGAAAGTGATTGCTTACCCCAATTCGAGTAGCATGCCTTCGTAGTGCAATTATATCCGCCACTGAGAACGGAGTTAGAAAAAATTATCATATGAAACAAATATCGACCGTTTTGCTCATCTTATTCCACACCCTTGGGGGAAAGAACTACGCATACTCCTTAATTGTAAACGTAAATCATTTTACGAAATATAGATGAATAGGTTGCAAGAGTTGGGCACAATGATAATGTGAGCTCGTTTCACGATTTTTATATGCACAGCACCAAATAAATGGGAGTAATTTTGTTTCAGAATTCCGATTCTTAGCCAAACATTTCCGTCCAGCGTCAGAGAATCGCATAAAACATTCATTCCATCTCGTTTGAATTAATATTATCACTTCATCCCCAAACACCGCTTTTCAATGAATTGGTGATAACTTAATTTAAAAATATACGAAAATTTATATATTTTATAAAACAGGTGCAGGCGTCTTACTCTTTTAAACTTTACCATAGGTCTTGAATTTGACATAAAAACTGCCAAATTCCAAAGAAACTGCGGGAGATGCCGCAACAGTAACTTTTAACGGAGTCATCCGCTAATGTGCATTTCAATGCAACAATTTCAGAGCGTAAAAATCATTCGCCTTGACTGGGACTCGAACCCAGATCCCTCAATATCCGGTCGAGACTCGAACCCAGATCCCTCAATATCCGGTCGAGGCTCGAACCCAGATCCCTCAATATCCGGTCGAGTACCCAGTCAAGGCGAATGATTTTTACGCTCTGAAATTGTTGCATTGAAATGCACATTAGCGGATGACTCCGTTAAAAGTTACTGTTGCGGCATCTCCCGCAGTTTCTTTGGAATTTGTCAAAGGGAAAACACCATACGTGTTTAAAGTTGGCTTTAACCTCGTGGACAGTGGCGCCTCGCGCACGACTACGAATACATGTGACATTGTATGTACGGTATTTCGTCATAACATCTAGTTCCTTTAAAAGCCCCAAAATTTCAGAGTTTAAGAGGACGCCTCGGTAGCTTAAGTGGCTAAAGCACTCGACCGGATATTGAGGGATCTGGGTTCGAGTCCCAGTCAAGGCGAATGATTTTTACGCTCTGAAATTGTTGCATTGAAATAAAAACTGCCGAAAATTAAACTTTAAAAAGTACAAACTTTGCATTTGCCTAAACGATAACAGTCAAATATATACACTTTTATTTAGTCAAAAAGTTAATATGAAATGAAAGCTGAATTTAATATATTTCATTTACTTTCTTAGATTTACTTTCTTAGAATTTAAATAATGTCAGTCAATGTCACTGTTTGTTTGCGTTTAGATGGGTATTCGCACACCCAAATTTATTTTATCTCATCTCACTACTAGCATGCGGCTATCAAATACAAATATACTTCAATCTGTTATTCGTAAGCTCTCAGCATCAGGCTATAGGAAGTTATAGGTAATCTGTCAGTATTTATGTCAAGTATGACAAACTATTCAGCGAAAAATTAGATAAATTTTTTCTCACCTTTGTCTAAAATGATGTACCTTCTTCCTTAACTTAACTTGGAAGCTTTTAGGTAATATACACAAGGAATTATTTTACCACTAAGACACTATTATTTGCTTTTTTAATGGGTTTCCTTTGACTATTCCACGTGAGGTACCCGACACGTACCTCGACGCAGGTTAATAATTACGATTGAGCATTGCTGGACCACGAGTAATCGCGAGGCGTGTTCCATGTAAACCATTGGAGGATTGAACAGGGTGTAATTGTGTAATTACTCCCCTAAAGAACATGTGGGCTGGAGGAAATAACACGTTCGTTGATAGAATTGAAATGTCCATATTATAGCATACAATCTATTTCGAGAATGGAATATTTATACGTAGCAGTTACTTTGATCTGCTATTATTGCAAAATGAATAAGTAATTCTCGAACTAATAATCATATATTTCCAAAATCATGGAAAGAAACATTTTAAGCAATCCTTATTGTAGCATGAATGATTGAGGGAGGAAGGGAGTGTAGTTGTCTGGATGTCTTAGATAAGTTGTCATTGATTCCTATCTCAAAAAAGCTGGTTTACCTTAAGGAACACATTTATGTTCGCATGCAGCTAAAGTAGCTCTTGTAACCATCAGCAAAAGGATGAAAAAGGGTGCAAATGGAGATCAGTTTATGTTTAGATAGAGTAGGTGCAGCTGGGCTGCCGTAGTATTAACGAGGTCGCTAATGGAGAAGGGTACACTAGAAAGAAACCACGACGAATTTACTTGTTTCATGATTTCGAGAAGTCGCTCAACAGTTACTCTGATACAGAAGTGAATTGAAGGGCTAGACGGATTATACTAAACCTCCCCCTGAATGTAGTGTAGTCGAAGCCACATGGCTTCGACCGCAAAGAAGAGTGAGAATTTTAAGCAGCGAGTGGAGACAGAGTTTTCAAAACAGTCACACTTGATGATTTAGCTTTATCTATTTATATTTCTTAATTATAAACTTTGAATTGGTGAGTATAAGTCATAGGAATTGTAACGGTAAATCCATTTTAAAAGATCTTCAGAAGGAGAAGGGAATATTACATCGGACATCGGAAATAGGATTGCATCATGTAGAAAGTGGTAGTAGATGACAGGTGCTATGAGAAAGGTTTAAAGAGAAAATTGGTGAAACCTTTACATGGAACGTTAATTTGTACGATGCGAAGCGTTATTTTTGAAGCAAGGCCATAGGCATTTTTTGAAGGTATTTGAATGTGCGTCAGTAGGAGAATCGAAAAACTGAAATGAAGGATAAGGAAAAACAAAAAAGCAACTATAGGCGTGGTGGTAAGGATAGCAGACTTCCAAAAAAAATTGAAGATGGCAGGCAAAATATTGTGGTGCTAATTGTTTGTCGATGCATTATTGAATGATGAACTAGCAGAGATTGTACGTAATGCCATGGCCTAGATTGTTCTCATTTTGTTTAAGTGGGATTTCATTGGAATAGCCAGAGGATTAATTCCATGAGGCGGACTCAAACGGAGAGTTATATATAGTACATAACACACGTTTGAGGTTGTTCACGTTTTAAAGTTGAAATAGGTGAAGTCAAGAGGGCTTTAAAACCTTGTCATAATAGATATTTCTATTTCCTGTGGTCTCTTTAGGAGTGATATAGTTAAGATAAATCTCTCAACGAGTCTTGAACTTCAAGAGATTTATGGTTTAATTAGTTCGACTTTTAATCAATTCAGCGGATCTTCGGAATTGTATCGATTATTATGTTGTACATGTTATAATTTAATATCTGATAATAATTTGTATGGTCTTGAGAAGAAATTAATACTTAACTTGACGTTGCAATTTCTTTGTTCACCTTCGAATAATTCAGTCACGCATTATCCATTTTAGCCAAAAAAAAGGATATACCATACCGTACAATACAATACCGTACCGTACAATTTCTCACGTCTGCTTTCAAGGATGTAAATGATGTCGAGGATGGTAACCATTCTACTCAATCCCAAAATAATCTCACTTCATTAGATCATGCATTATTCTCCGACTTTGACGATGGAAGGCTTTATTTCCCCCACTATACACCCGAAACGCTAATAAAACAAGTGAAAAGTTTAAATTCAAATTCAACAGGCGTCGATGGAATCAGTGCAAGAATGCTAAATGTTATTCTCCCAGTAGTAATGCCTATGATACTAGACATCTTTAACTGTTCACTCAAATACTCTATATTTCCTACCCTGTGGAAATCTGCCCTAGTTCGACCGATAATGAAAATAACGACTCCGAAAGAAATGTCTGACTTCCGACCTATTGCACTTCTTTGTTCTGTTTCCAAACCTCTCGAGCGAATCGTTCATACGGTTACAGTGGAGCATCTTAGGCGGAATAATTTCTTCGATGAGTATCAGTCGGGCTTTCGTAAGCTATATAGCACTCAGTCGGCTTTGATAAAGGTAACTGATGATATGATGCAAATCCAAAGACGCAAAAAAAGGTAACAGTTTTAGTCCAATTCGATTTGAGCAAGGCTTTTGATTCAGTAGACCACGTCATACTACTAGAACGTATGAGCAAACTCAAGTTCTCTTACTCTGTCCTTCGCTGGTTTCGCTCCTATCTGTATAATCGTCAGCAAGCTGTTAAAGATGAAGATGGGAATGTATCTGTTTTCCAACCTGTCCTATGTGGAGTTCCACAGAGGTCAATTCTCGGACCTTTATTATTTACTATTTTTATAAAGGAACTAGCTACCGTAATAACTCATTGTAAACATCACTTTTATGCTGACGATCTACAGATATATCTTGAGTCCTACACCTCTGAATTTAACCATGCCATTGACTTGCTCAACAAGGATATCCAACACATCTGTGAATGGCTGACTGAAAATCGGCTAAATCTGAATTCCAAAAAGACCAAGGCGATAATCTTTGGAAGCACCGCCAATGTACATATGCTACTCGCAAGTGATCTCCTTAAATAAGTGTTTAAAATATTCAAATGGACTACTCAAATACAGTGAAAAGCCTAGGAGTTTATCTA
>NW_027286875.1:1310000-1425000 GCF_022747635.1 Hetaerina americana
CGGAAACAACAACGACCAGATAAGAGTCTTGTAGTGAGTGGGATGAAGGAATGAGGGAAAAGACTGGATGGGCATTAAAATTCTATGATGCAGTACGAAATAATAAACGATAACCTTCCCATCCTTAAAAAAATACCTGCACTGTACTATCTATGAAAAGTTGTGACATACGGTAACTATCATGAAAGGAGGAGGAGTTGCACGCATACCTTTTAGCCAAGGGAATCAAGTTTTTGAAGCAAGGAACGACGCACCCGTAATAATGGCGTAATGCAGCATAGGAAAATGACGGGGAGGCGTTGGCGTTCGAGGAAGGGCGGGTCCTAAGGGTTAAAGAGCGAGGCGTAGAAACGATAGGATAGGCAGGAAAAGAAAAATCTGCGAGAGGAAAACGTCATTGTAGGACATTGACGATTCCCCATGCTGTGCAACGATGGAATTACAGGTTCTGAGAGGCAAGAGTGCCGGGCAGTCCAAGGAGAGCGGGAATGGTGCGCGCCAACAGAAGGGTAAAGCTAAGAATTTTAGATCAATCAGCGTAAACGCCCCATGGCCGTAAAAACACACCAACGGAACTTAACTGTACGAGTCGTGGGGGCGATTTCGCCAGAGGTGTGCGGAAATTAAGCCGCGGGTAGCGGAGAATCAAAGAGCATCCGCCCGAAGAAGATTCGTCCCTCTCCTTGGATAACAGCTAGAGGCGGGCGAGCGCCTTTGAAATTCAATTTGAAAAGTACACAAAAAAGGATACTCTTTCGTATTTAGTTTTTTTTGAATAGAAAATAAAAGAAAATTACTGGTCATCAAATGCACCGTAGCAAGGAAAAATAACTTTTAATGCAACAATTTCAGAGCGTAAAAATCATTCGCCTTGACTGGGACTCGAACCCAGATCCCTCAATATCCGGTCGAGTGCTTTAGCCACTTAAGCTACCGAGGCGTCCTCTTAAACTCTGAAATTTTGGGGCTTTTAAAGGAACTAGATGTTATGACGAAATACCGTACATACAATGTCACATGCATTCGTAGTCGTGCGCGAGGCGCCACTGTCCACGAGGTTAAAAGCCAACTTTAAACACGTATGGTGTTTTCCCTTTGACAAATTCCAAAGAAACTGCGGGAGATGCCGCAACAGTAACTTTTAACGGAGTCATCCGCTAATGTGCATTTTAATGCAACAATTTCAGAGCGTAAAAATCATTCGCCTTGACTGGGACTCGAACCCAGATCCCTCAATATCCGGTCGAGTGCTTTAGCCACTTAAGCTACCGAGGCGTCCTCTTAAACTCTGAAATTTTGGGGCTTTTAAAGGAACTAGATGTTATGACGAAATACCGTACATACAATGTCACACTGTTGCGGCATCTCCCGCAGTTTCTTTGGAATTTGTCAAAGGGAAAACACCATACGTGTTTAAAGTTGGCTTTTAACCTCGTGGACAGTGGCGCCTCGCGCACGACTACGAATGCATGTGACATTGTATGTACGGTATTTCGTCATAACATCTAGTTCCTTTAAAAGCCCCAAAATTTCAGAGTTTAAGAGGACGCCTCGGTAGCTTAAGTGGCTAAAGCACTCGACCGGATATTGAGGGATCTGGGTTCGAGTCCCAGTCAAGGCGAATGATTTTTACGCTCTGAAATTGTTGCATTAAAATGCACATTAGCGGATGACTCCGTTAAAAGTTACTGTTGCGGCATCTCCCGCAGTTTCTTTGGAATTTGTCAAAGGGAAAACACCATACGTGTTTAAAGTTGGCTTTTAACCTCGTGGACAGTGGCGCCTCGCGCACGACTACGAATGCATGTGACATTGTATGTACGGTATTTCGTCATAACATCTAGTTCCTTTAAAAGCCCCAAAATTTCAGAGTTTAAGAGGACGCCTCGGTAGCTTAAGTGGCTAAAGCACTCGACCGGATATTGAGGGATCTGGGTTCGAGTCCCAGTCAAGGCGAATGATTTTTACGCTCTGAAATTGTTGCATTAAAATGCACATTAGCGGATGACTCCGTTAAAAGTTACTGTTGCGGCATCTCCCGCAGTTTCTTTGGAATTTGTCAAAGGGAAAACACCATACGTGTTTAAAGTTGGCTTTTAACCTCGTGGACAGTGGCGCCTCGCGCACGACTACGAATGCATGTGACATTGTATGTACGGTATTTCGTCATAACATCTAGTTCCTTTAAAAGCCCCAAAATTTCAGAGTTTAAGAGGACGCCTCGGTAGCTTAAGTGGCTAAAGCACTCGACCGGATATTGAGGGATCTGGGTTCGAGTCCCAGTCAAGGCGAATGATTTTTACGCTCTGAAATTGTTGCATTAAAATGCACATTAGCGGATGACTCCGTTAAAAGTTACTGTTGCGGCATCTCCCGCAGTTTCTTTGGAATTTGTCAAAGGGAAAACACCATACGTGTTTAAAGTTGGCTTTTAACCTCGTGGACAGTGGCGCCTCGCGCACGACTACGAATGCATGTGACATTGTATGTACGGTATTTCGTCATAACATCTAGTTCCTTTAAAAGCCCCAAAATTTCAGAGTTTAAGAGGACGCCTCGGTAGCTTAAGTGGCTAAAGCACTCGACCGGATATTGAGGGATCTGGGTTCGAGTCCCAGTCAAGGCGAATGATTTTTACGCTCTGAAATTGTTGCATTAAAATGCACATTAGCGGATGACTCCGTTAAAAGTTACTGTTGCGGCATCTCCCGCAGTTTCTTTGGAATTTGTCAAAGGGAAAACACCATACGTGTTTAAAGTTGGCTTTTAACCTCGTGGACAGTGGCGCCTCGCGCACGACTACGAATGCATGTGACATTGTATGTACGGTATTTCGTCATAACATCTAGTTCCTTTAAAAGCCCCAAAATTTCAGAGTTTAAGAGGACGCCTCGGTAGCTTAAGTGGCTAAAGCACTCGACCGGATATTGAGGGATCTGGGTTCGAGTCCCAGT
Organism: Hetaerina americana; assembly: GCF_022747635.1. Classification (NCBI taxonomy): domain Eukaryota; kingdom Metazoa; phylum Arthropoda; class Insecta; order Odonata; family Calopterygidae; genus Hetaerina; species Hetaerina americana. The sequence continues at coordinate 1,312,955 of NW_027286875.1, forward strand.
CAAGGCGAATGATTTTTACGCTCTGAAATTGTTGCATTAAAATGCACATTAGCGGATGACTCCGTTAAAAGTTACTGTTGCGGCATCTCCCGCAGTTTCTTTGGAATTTGTCAAAGGGAAAACACCATACGTGTTTAAAGTTGGCTTTTAACCTCGTGGACAGTGGCGCCTCGCGCACGACTACGAATGCATGTGACATTGTATGTACGGTATTTCGTCATAACATCTAGTTCCTTTAAAAGCCCCAAAATTTCAGAGTTTAAGAGGACGCCTCGGTAGCTTAAGTGGCTAAAGCACTCGACCGGATATTGAGGGATCTGGGTTCGAGTCCCAGTCAAGGCGAATGATTTTTACGCTCTGAAATTGTTGCATTAAAATGCACATTAGCGGATGACTCCGTTAAAAGTTACTGTTGCGGCATCTCCCGCAGTTTCTTTGGAATTTGTCAAAAATAACTTTATTCACTAGCTCTCAGGCGAATTTTCGTCAAAAATACTGTCAAAGTTCTCAAACTCTTTCCCCAGCTCTGACGCAGATTTTACAAGGCTCCAGATTTTCACTCTCCAAAATCTCATGTGTTTCATCTTCACCCCATTCTTCACACTGATCCTGTAATGAAATCAGCAACGGCTGCCGTTCACTGTATCATTGACTAATTACTTTATCAGGGGCAAAATTACAATGTAAATACTTTAAAGCGTGATATATTGTAATTCCATCGACCTACCTACATGGCACCCCACAAGTTACCGCTAGAGTATATGGCAGGGGGTGGCTACACATCAGGCATGCATCATCAAAAATTAATTTTTGCTATTAATTAGTTACAATATACGTACAATGCATAAATAAATGCAAATAATATATATATATATATAATATAATATATATATATATATATATATATATATATATATATATATAGCGTAGTCAACACAGAGCAGGTAACGGATAGAATACTACTAGTGGAGATAAAAGCAGAACCGACGAACTTAGTTATTATTCAGGTATACATGCCACCGAGCAACCATAAGGAAGAAGAGGTCGATAGGATATACGATCAGTTGGAGGACATAATCGCGTGTGTTCCTGCAGGGAAACATTTGATAGTGATGGGGGATTGGAATGCGGCGGTAGGCGAAGGAAGAGATGGTGATGAGGTGGGGGACTACGGTTTAGGCACGAGGAATGACCGTGGGGAGAAAGCAGTTGAGTTCTGCAGGAGACAGGGGTTAGTCATCACCAACACTTGGTTTAGACACCACAAAAGACGCAGGTATACATGGAAAATGCCAGGCGACTCAGGAAGATATCAGCTAGATTATATCCTGGTTAGACACAGGTTTAGGAACAGTGTGATAAATTCCCACAGCTTCCCGGGAGCGGATGCGGACTCAGACTACAATTTAGTTGTTATGAAATGTAGCGTACGTTTCAAAAAGATAAGGCAGGGGCGGCGAGTTAGAAAATGGAATGTAGAAGCATTAAATGGGTTGAAAAGGAAGGAATACAAACAGGCGGTAGAGAAAATCATGGAGGGTGGTAAAGGGCTTAGTACTATCGAAGAAAAATGGGAAATGATCAAGAAAGGGTTGTCTAAAGCCGCAAAAGACACTATTGGAACCGTTAACACAAAAAGGACTAGGAAACCATGGATCACGGATGAGATGATTACAAAGATGGATGAGCGGCGAAAATGGAAGAATATAAATACAGAATTAGGCAAAATGAAGTACAAAGAATTAAACAATAAATTGAGGCGGGCAACAAATAAAGCAAAAGAAGCATGGTGGAAGACGCAGTGCGAGGATATGGAAAGTCTGCAGAGGAAGGGTGAAATCGGTGCGCTGTACAGCAAAGTTAAATCGTTATCAGGAAGTAAGAAAGGAAGAGCTATGCTAACAGTTAGAGATAAGGCGGGTAAGGTAATAGTTGACGCAGGAAAGATCCAAGAGAGATGGAAGGAGTATATAGAAGAACTGTATAGTAAAGAACTCAGACCAACAAAGTTAGACATTGAAAAAGAAAATGACGTAGAGGAAGACAGCTTAGGTCCAGGCATACTAGACAATGAGATAGAAAGGGCATAAGGGAGATGAAACTAAATAAGGCCGTGGGGGTAGATAACATTCCCGTGGAACTTTTAAAATGCTTAGGAAAATGTGGGAGGAAGAGGCTATATGGGCTGATCCGTAGTATTTATGAGGAGGGAATCTGGCCGGAAGACTTTGTGAGATCAGTTTTAGTTCCTATTCCGAAAAAGGTAAAGGCCACGTCATGTGAGGACTATAGGACAATTAGTTTGATATCCCACGCAGCCAAGGTTGTTCTCAGGATCATAAACAAAAGGATAGAGAGTAGGGCAAATGATTACTTAGGGGATGATCAGTTTGGGTTTAGGAAGGGGAGAGGTACGCGTGAGGCCATTGCAGTAATGAGATTATTAATCGAGAGGAATATAGAACACAACCAGGAGGTATATGCCTGTTTCGTAGATTTCGAAAAAGCGTTTGATAGAGTGAATTGGGAAAAACTAATGAGTATATTGAAGAAAATAGGAATAGATTGGAGGGAAAGGAGGCTAATCCGCAACCTGTACATGTCTCAGACTGCTCAGGTGCGGGTGGGAAACGGGGAGTCAGGATGGGCAGTGTTAGGAAGAGGTGTAAGGCAGAGTTGCCCATTATCACCGTTGCTGTTCAACCTGTATGCAGAGGAAATGATTAAAGAGGCATGGGAAGAACTCGAGGTAGGAATGAAAGTGGGCGGGGAATTCGTAAAATCAGTTAGGTTTGCTGATGACCAAGCTTTAGTTTGTCAGTCAGCCAAGGGGCTGCAAGCATTGCTGAGTGAATTGGAAATTCAGTGCGACAGGTATGGGATGAGAATCAATATTAATAAAACAAAGGTTATGCGATTTTCTAGAAAGAAAAAGGCCAAGCTTAACATAAAAATAGGAGGGCAAAAACTAGAGCAGGTAGAACAGTTTACGTATCTCGGTAGTGTTTTGGACCAACACGGTCAAAGTAGTAGGGACGTAAGGAGAAGAATTGCGCTAGGCAAAGAGGCTTTCACAAGGAGGAGGGAGTTGATGACGGGGACTTTGAGTAAGGATGTTAAGAAAAGACTCGTAAAAACTTTGATATGGAGCGTAGCTATGTACGGTGCGGAAACGTGGTCGTTGAAGCAAGAGGATAGACGTAGATTGGAGGCTTTTGAAATGTGGGTGTGGAGAAGAATCGAGAAGGTGAAATGGACAGAGAAGAAAACAAATGAGGAAGTACTTGGTATGGTGGGCGAAGAGAGGGGTTTGTTGGGAGCAATCCTATGGAGGCAGGAAAAGTGGATGAAGGGGGTGTTGACCGGCAGTGGGATGTTGAAGACTGTGATAGAGGGTAGAATGTTGGGCAAAAGAGGAAAGGGAAGGAACAGGATAGGGATGCTGGACGGGATGAAGGGAGGAAGAAAGTACTCAGAGATGAAGAGGGACCTGATATAGAGTAGGATGATGGATTTTGTGTTTTGTTAGGAGTAATAAAATATTTGTTTGGTAGTTGTGTCCATCCAAAAACCTACCTTAACCGGTAGATTACCTTTAAAAAAAATATATATATAATATATATATATATATATATATATATGTATAATATATATATATATATATATATATATATATATATATATATATATATATATATAATATATATATATATATATGTATATATATATATATATATATATATATATATATATATATATGTATAATATATATATATATATATATATATATATATATATATATATATATATATATATATATATATATATATATATATATATATATATATATATATAAATTGTTCAAAATGCATATCATGATGAAACAGAAGTACAAGCATAGCAGTCAATTTTCACAGGAGATAACGTTTGATCTCTGCATTTTGATGCATTGCATAATCAGATGAAAAGTAACAAGTCCTCGCTTATATTCAGCATTGAACCAGGGAGAAGGTAGTCGGTAGTGTGATTGGGAAGAATGCTAGGCGTTGGTGATCGCGGACCAGGGGTGGGGGCAAAAAAAAAGGATTGAGGTTTGTGCATATCGTTAGACCATTGGTATCACATGGAAATCAAAACCATTTTAGCTCATGGAAAAATTACATTTTTTCATTGCACATAATAGAGTAATAAACTCCCTATCAGCTTTCATTCTTACCATATGCCTATATTACGCCTCTCTTAATGTTTACTTTCAATGTAATCTAAAAAACTGGCGATAGCGTTCAAACATTTATTGCTCCTCTTACCCTCGATGACAATTACCATTCTCAAACCGTTAGCTTAAAGTGTGAAATGTTATTCTTGCCTCTATTGATTTACTTGTTACAGTTATCAATTTATGTTCCCTCTATCACGTTCTTCTATTTATCTCCATTTTAACAAAAATAAAAGAAATCTATAGACTTCTTATTATTATTTTCCCCTCTACTTCGGGAATACCTAGAACCATTTACCTGGAAATTCGTGGACGTGCTGGAAATTCGTGGATGTACATCGGAAATCTTGGCCAGATAGCAAGAACAGCACATTAGTAGCACAATATGGCCCATTGGAAACTCTCACCTTCAAATAAGTTTCCCACTAGTTAAGGCTGTTGTTTCCCCATTATATGATAAATTAGTTGTTGACATAAAATATTTCCTTTGGTATTAGGATAAAAATAACTAAATTGTGTAGTTTAAAATTAATTACCCATGGTTTCAAAATATTTTTTCATTCTCAAAATAACTAGTTGGAGGCTGGAAATACTCTGTCCTTGCACTCCTCCACCAAGTTATCTTGGGTACGACACAAGCATAATCATAGTAATTTATTATAAAAAGTAATTGCAAACATTTAAGATTGCTTCTTTTATTACTCTGGTCATGAGGAATCTTCACAGAGTAACGAGAGGCGCAGCGTAAGAGACGTAGGTATGAATTAAAAATTCTATTTACCATATTATATTTTGAGAATATCAGCTGTTTTCCAAATTCCTCGAGAGGGGAGGGAATACTACCTTGATCAAAAAGTTCCCGGAATAACCACCGTGTGGCGCTCCCATCGTTCCGATTTGAGTTCTGTTTTTTTTGTTAAATTGGTACATCTGTTGTTGATATTCCCTTTAAATCTTAGTGTCATAACTTGACATTTGCAAAAGTTACGTAGCCAAGAGTACATCTATCTCTGTGTGTGTTGGCGATTTTTTACAATTTCAGAAATGGATTTAAATTTGCAACAACGAACTTGTATTAAATTTTGCGTACAAAACGGATTTAGTGGCGCACGGACGTTGGAAATGTTGGAAAAGTGTTTCGGCAACGATTCTCTAAAAAAAACGGTCGTTTACCAGTGGCACGAGCGGTTCAGAAGTGGTCGTGAGTCAATCGAAGATGATGAACGCAGTGGCAGACCATCGACATCGAAAGTCGGTGAAAAAATTGATAAAGTAAAAGAAATGTTGGTCAATAACCGCAAATTAACCATCAGAGAAATAGCGGAGGACTTGAACATTGCCTATGGATCCGCCCAAGACATTGTGGTTAATGATTTGGGTTTCCGTCGTGTAGCAGCAAAGTTGGTGCCAAAAGACCTCAATTTCATGCAAAAAAGAGACCGTGTTGACGTCGCAAAAGACATGATTTGCGAGGCTGAATCCGATCGCACATTCATCAAAAGGATCATTACTGGAGACGAGACGTGGGTTTATGAGTACGACACGCAATCCAGACATCAGGCAAGTGAATGGCGTTCACCAAATGAGCCGAGACCAAAAAAACCACGTCGTTTTCGGTCAAAAAAGAAGGCAATGCTGACGGTTTTCATGGATTACAACGGTGTAGTGCATCATGAATTTTTGCCAGAAGGCCAGACAGTAAACAAAGAGTATTATTTGGGCGTTATGAGACGTTTGCGTGAAGCAATTCGCCGAAAGAGACCAGAAATGTGGGCAGAAAACTCGTGGATTTTGCACCATGATAACGCACCGTCGCACAGTGCTATCATTATTCGTAATTTTTTGACGAAAAATGCAACAAATACCATCCAACAGCCACCGAATTCACCTGATTTGGCTCCCTGTGACTTCTTTCTGTTCAATCGAGTTAAAAAACCATTACGGGGAACGCGTTTTAGCAGCCGAGAGGAAGTAATGGAAAAATCGCAGGAAGCACTGATGGACATACCGAAAACCGAATATAAAAAATGTTTCGAGGATTGGATCAAGCGCTGGCATAAGTGTGTTGCAGTCGATGGGGATTACTTTGAAGGGGACAATATAGATTTAGATGAATAAACTTGTATTTTTAATTTTCTGAATAAATTCCGGGAAATTTTTGATCAAGGTAGTATTTGTCACATTAATTTTTACTTCCTGATAAACTTGACTTCCTTATAAATTTGACCACCGGAGTAAAATAAGGAAGAGAGAGATAGGGAGATACACTGTCACTAAAAGATTAAAGTAGTAGGTTATCCCTTACACGATACACAATCACAATTAAATTTGATGACTTAATCAAACGCAACAGTTATTGCATATTTATGTGGGCATGCATGTGCACGGGAGTTGTATATGAGCTAATATGCATCCAAGTGAACGAATATAATATAATATTTCTGCATGCATAACCAGACGCCCTAACACCCTCCGCCACGTACCCTTGTGGCGTCTGCTGGGTATTATGAGATGTAGAATGTTGGGTAAATCAACTAAAATGATGGAATGATTGTTTTCACAAAATCGACCATTTTTAGTGTATGAATTCCTATGCCTCTTCAAATTTTGGAAAATGAGCGCCGCCCTTTTAATCATCCCATCCTTGTACGCACTACAGAATTAGAAAAATATAAATTCAATACACGAAGGTAATGTAGTCTTGTAAAAGTGAAGTCACGACGACGGAAATTCGGTACGAATAGGGAAGCGGAGACTGACGTAGGCGTAATTTAAACTTTTTTGTGAGATGAATGGTTTTTGAGATGACGGGACATATGTGTCCTTGGGGCGAAGTTGACAACGTCTGATCCAAACTATTCGAAGGATTAATTGATTTTAACTTCAGAATTTGTTAAAGGAATATTTATTTCGACATTTTTGTTGACCTTGGGCTATATCTATGACCTTTTCAATATTATTAATCTCATTTCAACTCAACTGCCTTCCGAATTCCTCGACAGGGGACACTGGCGGAGTTATCATTTGCCACGGACTGGAGGAGACCTTCTGACGATTGAAAAAGGTAATCAACTTCCAATAAGGAATCTAAATGTGTTGTCAATTTTAATTATTTTGTTGAAACACGAGTGATCACAATGGCACCTTCAGATTCTCACAGGAAATGCAGACAATATTCATGGGAGTGTTTGAAATTTGAATTTATTCCTTAGTTAGCATAAAAACTCGGTAAAAATGAAAGAATACGTGAATCCTCAATGAATTCATCCTGCTAAGAAGGAAAATATTTTGACTTTTTTTGAAGAGCTGAAAGGGAAGTTCACACTTTGAGCAAACAGAAAATATTTTATAAAAGCACATGCAGACGTTGAAGATGAAAGAGAGTAGAAAAATAATTTCATGCACAATGCAAGGGAATGTCATGCATAAACGTTGGGGAAATCGATATTCCCTCAGTTGGGTACGCGAATGAAATCATTTTGAAAAAGATATACTTCCGTCCTATTTTAAAATGCTTAACATTTATTGCGAATACTGTGAGAATGCGCTTTGGTAAAATGATTGACGATGCAGAAATAGCTGTAGCTAATGTGTAATAAGTTCTCCATCCAGCTTGAAGATCTCAGATTTTGTAGTTGTTCTGTTATTTTGGCTTTCACTTATGTTATTCTACTCGTGGAAGATAGGAATTTGGACGATTCCTAAAGACTTTTTATCTCAAATGCAAATCACGAGATCTTCATCTTGTTTGCCCTAAATTATTTATTTCTACATTTCTTTGCAACTAACCCCTTCCAGACTTCAAGCCATCTAAAAAGCCCATTTTCTTCCTTTTTCTACCCTGCTTACTACCACGGCCTTCAACGCCCTCCTACCTCTCAATGTTTCCTCCACCCACCTTAAATGAGTCTTTAGGATTTCCCCCAGCAACTTCTTCTACTCACCCACCACATTAAAAAAAATCAGCGTTTGTCTTCATCTCCGTCCCACTCATTTTCTCCATTTTTCGCTACACCCATTTTATTATAATGAAACAGCAAATTATTGAAGTATTTATTTTTGCAAAATATGAAGAAAGTGATTTAGGGGTTTGATAGTTTTCCAGCGAGAGGAGAAATATTTGAAATAATATTTTATTCTATTGACAATTATACGATTTTTAGCCAACATTTTTTAAACGTGACTTAAAGATACTTTTGGACGAATATAAATGTACATACACGAAATCCAAATAACGTACATATACTATACCAAAAATTTTATGAAATTATGGTTCCCTTTTTGCTTCACTTTCCAAGCTTGCATGAAACTGAAGTCAGTGACATTCATATCAATACCATTGTAAATAGAAATGGATTTTACATGGTAAACATATGGAAATAAGATACATAATTCTGTGAAGATTCTGAAACAATAAGTTTCATCATAGCATTTCTTATTTTGCCAAGTCACCAAGCACATCCGTCATGTTGAAATTTCTTGTCAATTCAGCTCGGTTAATAAAATACTTAGAAATCAAAATGTATATGATTAAATATAAATAATATTAAATATGATTAAATATGATTAAATAATACAATAATGAAAAATTGAAACTAACAACTGGAAAATTCCACGTGTCATTTTTTCTCGATCTAATTCCATTATATTATAATGAAGCAAAGGGGTTGGTTAAGTCGGTACATTTGTAAGGGATGGATGGTCGATTAAGTTTGGGGAGCCTTGTTACACAGGGTACCTGTAGATACCTGTAGATAGGAAAAATCACACATAACGTATGAAACTCGCCATTTAAGTTGTTCTGTAATTATTATTCTGCTTCAAGGTACCCTTTAGTAAAGTTCCCTTAGAGCCTATTTCATCGCCATTTTCGTATTACTATTCTCCCGTTTCTCTTCGCAATTACGCTGCCTTATATCTATTAGTATAGTTTAGAAATAATATTTTATCTGATTCTCAAACCTGTAGCCAATTGAAACCATTCCCATTTCAAAGAGACTGCCCTCCCCATGCGTAGGAAATCCAAAGATTATATCCGAGTACTCTTTCGTAACTCCTGAGCACATAGGTCATTAAGTAATCCAAAAAAATGAATTTATTCTACGAGAAAGGAGTTTGTAGTCCTATTAAATGACCTTTACTCAGCAGTAGTTGACCTTCCTGCGGAACCAATGAATACGATGGACAGCTCCTACCATGAACGAACGAAAGAAACTGGAAACAATTTCTGCACAACACATTAGACAACAACATAAACCTGTATTGAACCCACAGACAAAACGTCACTTGCATCACAATTACCCGCGCGCAATAATATATGATGTATAGTTGTGCTTGGCTCTTGCATTGAATAAGGAAGTATTTATAATTGAGCAATTACCCACGGTCTATAAGGTTATGAAACCTGAGGGAATGTTCCATTTTCCGTCTAATTCCAAACTGCCAGTAAAAATCCAATGAAACTTAACTTTTTGGGAATTATTGAACTACCGGGGAGTCGATAACGGTCGCACGAATGAAAAATTCACATTGAAAAGAATTTATTTAGTAACAGGTAAGTACCGAGTTAAAACAGGTTATTAAATCTGAGGAAATACGATATTTTGGCAATGAAAGAATCGATATAATGGTCAATGCACTGAAAATATCACTGGAAAACAAGCAAATCGGTTTGCTTTAACGGGTTTCTTTCGGCAAGTACATCGACTTTGCATACGCTATCAACGGAAAAAAATTTTAAAGCCTCTGGCACTTGCTAAGCTAGTTTCGCTCAAATCAAGGACGTCACAAGAAATCAGTCGAGGGAGCAGAGTTTAATTTTTTTCACACAGTCAAATTCGAGAGAGAAAAATACCACCAAATTCCAGAAATACGAGTATAAAGATACCGAAGTCATGCTTTGTTTACATGGCATTTGAATTTCTTGAACTTCCGAGCCAAGCGGACTCCTTACAATCGAAACGTCATAGCTAAAGTTCCCTCCCTACTTCTGCTTATTCCCTTTGGCTACGAGTCGTTCTCACATACACTTTTTTAGAACTGATACCAACAAGAAGAATGTTTTTGAAATCTGCTGACCCTCGAATACCTCCGAAACAAATTTGAGAGATTTTTCAAATGGGGCTCCACGAGCTGGAATTTAATCCATCTGAGGTATTTTGATAAGACTTCCTCAAACTTGTTTCCACTCCTCTTCTCCACTATGATGCAATCCGAAGGGAATCGCTTCTTCCGACAGCTATTCCGGAATCTCCACTCGTTAGACGTAGAGACTCGCAGAGTGGCAGAAAGTTCATTTCTTCCTAAGAGCCCTGAAGAGCTATTGAAATAACAAGTTTCCGCAAGAACAAGGAGATTAAAAAGAACGTACGCACTCGCCCACAATCTGGGTGAGCCACATGTTAAATGGGAGACATAAATCGTTCTGAAGAGAGGCGATTAATTAAATTAAAGGTCTTGAGCGAATCGCATTTTCACCTAACACGAGAGCATTTACAAATGCTTTTACCGTAAATGGTAATAGTCGGGACGTAATATAACAGTGATGAGGATCATCATGAAGTTTTCCGCGTTCGTTTCCTCTTTTTTATCTAATATGTTCGTCGTGAACTATGCTAAAATTTTTCAATGGCAGCTCTATTCGTGAATTTAGGTCTCTAATGATTTAAAAAAAAAAGCTTTGGATTTCGATGTTATATTTGGGCATCCCCCGCTAAGCGATTGAGGAAGTTTCCGCATGTTTCCCGTTTTGAATTGGATGCCAAGAATAGCCATCAAACTGAAGTTTCCCACATCGAGGACCTGTATAAAATAGAAATTCCGGCGAAACAAAATTATTTCAGGGTTATTTCAGCCAACGGGTAAGTCGTTCAAGGTTTTGCACCGCTCTGGTGGTTTTTACGAGAGACGTGTGGATCTTGATGGCCCTTTTTTTTGAGCACCAATAACGGATGCAGACCTTAAAGGTGATCAACTTAACAGGTAGTGCCTAAATCAGAATCTCAAAGCGTGCGGAAATGGAAACGAAAATCTCCAACCCGGAAATGCGGTAGTGATGATCGGGAAACCAAATGAGAAGTGGTTTCGGACGCTAACTCCCTTGAAAATTATCTTGTGATCTTATGGACAGCCAAGGAAGGTAAGAGGAATGTCCTAGTTGAAATTCAACCCCAATTCATGCCTTCTCACACGAGAGCCGAATGGAACTGAATCCGAGTTTGCTTTTTATTAGATGGCATATTATTATTAAATTATGTATGTATTACTAATTTTATGCCAAAGGCACAATTTATTCCATAAAGACACGGACAAAAATATAGTTAAATAAATTCAATTGAATTGACAAAATTACTAAATAAGGGCAAAAAACGATTATAAAAAGCGAATAATTCATAGATAAATATCTCATTGAAGTTGAACTCAAAATACTCTTCAATTGCGCAAAGGGGTTCGGAAACCAACCAAGAAGAGATTACATTTTTGAATCTAATGACACTAGTTTTTCTGAATTTTTCTGGTAACTTGTTAAAATATTTAGTGCCTTAATTTCCAAATACAGCCTACGTCTTCATCGATCTGCAGTGAGGCACTTGAAGGCACTTTACCATTAGCCCTAATGTTTTGAGAATTGATGATTGATCTTAAGGGGAAAGTATATAATAGCTTCTTGACATTTATCAAGTCAGTAAAAATACATAAACTATACACTGTGAAAATTTTAAATTTAAAGAAAAGTGGTTTTCAGTGATGTCAAGGTAAAGTCATGGTAGTATTGCCTTATTTGGAATGATTGGAGTACCTGTTTAACCTCAGATACGCATTCCTTTATCAAAACGCGATCGGTAAGATGATTGTGAAAGAGAGAAAAATATATGTTTCTTAAAAGATCTGTTAGAATTAGCATTTCTGGTTTCCTTAATGGATGTTATTTAGGGACAACATGCTACATTATCAGAAGCACAGCAGAGAGAGGAAAATGCTGACTTGAATGTCATTAAAAAAAATTCAATGTTCCCAGAAAATAAAAAATCCACACCATAACTTCACCACAACAATGGAAAACAGAAACGAATGGCCCTCAGCCTGACCTCGGATTGAATGCTTTGTTCGGGATTTGTATGATCACTGAACCCAGTCCCGTCGAAATCGAAATAAGGTGTTATGCAATGATCTCAGGATTTCAGTTTTCGGCAAAAGGAGCGGTAACTAAATACAGGTTTCTTCCAAAGCAGAGACGTACGGCGACGGAACCGGTATTAAGGGGTCATCGTAACCAGAGGCCGAGGAGCGTTCGTCAACGCCGGAGACGGATTTACCTACCCCAGATGACTCTTGATAATAAACGGATGCACATTTTTCTTTCGTTTTTTATGTATTTATCAAAGTCATTATCTATTATCATTAATTGGAGCCGAAGACTGGTTGACTGTGGTCCACCATTTTTTTCTCGATAATAACAGTTCTAATACGCCGAGATGAGCTCTTATACTTTCTATATTTCTCTTTCATGTTCGTATTTTTCCCATAGTACAAATTAGTTCTTGAGACACTTCTTCCTATTATATTCATAAAGAATTCATTCTGGTCAAAAACGACCCCATGTATGTCTGTTTTCGTCAAATATCACTTTAGATTGACCATGTGTGCCCGAGCACGTGGGTCCTAAAAGGAAAAAGTTACTAGCAAATTAAAACAAACACTAAGAGAAAATATAATTTGAAATTGTATAAAAGAATTCAATAAAATGAAGTATTGGCAGCATCATAATTCCTAAAAAATGCATATACATGGAGACTAAACAGATCAGTATCAATAATTTGGTAAATATTTTCATATTAATGGGGTCTTTTTTATAAAAAGGTCTCTAATTGGTAAACACAAATTATAACCAATGGATTAAAGATTATTTTCCATGTTTCCTGAGTAAATATCAATATGTATATGCTCTTTCATACACTATCTATTATGACCAAGGATTGATTTCCTTGGTAAATGAAGTGCTAACCCGGATAAAAGCTGCCGTAGACACAAGCCATGAAATAAGTCTACAAAACTGGAATAAGAAGAAACGTCAAATAATCGATACAATGAGCCCAAGTATTAAACCCTGCAGCTTGAAATAACGATCAAAATCGAAGGGAAAAAGTGAAATGGTGTTCGTGTGGCGTATTGCTTGAAAATGCGAACCAAACGTTGCACAACACCAGACGAGAAGCCAGAGAGTGGTTAGTATTTTGTTTATAGCCTCTTTATGATATGTATTTCAAAACAAGAAGTGTTATTCATTGAAGAATTGTTTGAGTTTTAAGTGAGTTTGAGTGTAAGTTTAAATAGCCAGATGGTTTCAAGAAAATAATGTGAACATTTTTTTGATAAAAAGTATTTCACTAGGCAATTCAACCACCAAATACCCTTGATTTTGGGAAGTGAATTACCATAATTTGAGAAACGCTCCATTTAAAGCTAGCAGACCGCATGAAGTTTATCCCACCCATGGTGACGTTTTTCCCGGGTAAGTTGGGTTCCATGCCCTTTGGTCGTGCTGGCCAAGCCACGATCCCAAGGAAATAAGGCTTATGAAAAGACTCGCACGAGAAAAAAAATCGCACGGCGATCTCTAAGGAATTCCGCGAGTGCGGTAGTCACCTCAATGAAAGAAGGCGCAAAAAAATAGCACGCGCGAGGGCCTATGGATAGCTCATTATCTCGCTTGTACGGTGATTTTGCTTCCTCGGCAATCTCACTACACGGGTTAATTCAGAAGAGATTCTTGATTAATGATGCAGGACCCTTTTGTTCATCGATCAATGTCTCAGTTACATTATCGAGTGAAAGAAACAAAAAAGTTACAGATCATCAGGTTCAAGGACTAAAGAAGTGGAATGTGGACTTAATTACAATCCGAATTGTATCTAATTTTTTTAACCAAGCAATGTATACCATTTATTGATGATGGGGTGAAGGGCTACGATTGAATAGTTTGAGATGAGTTTAACATTCAGTTTAGAACACTACGGAAACAATTATTATATCCCTTCACTTCCTCCCCAAGAGTGCAGTCAGTACCAGTTCCTTTGGCCTCGATGTAAAATGCTAATGATGCTCTAAATAATTTCCCATGGGGTTAACATACTGCAAATTACATAACAGAGCATCGCACGACCTAAGCGGATGAGATAAATTAAAATTCAAAAAAAGGCATATTTTATTTAAAATTCATTTCATTAAAACAGATATTCAAAATGCATTATGGCAGCGACGGCAAAAACACCTAAATTGACTACTACAACTCGTCTCACACTCATCATTACTCACATTTTATGTATGCATATATGTTTATATATGTATATATATTATATATATATGTATGTATATATTAATGCATATGTATATATATATATATATATATATATATATATATATATATATATATATATATATATATATATATATATATATATATATGGTATTAAGGGAGATGAAGCTAAATAGGGCCGTGGGGGTGGATAACATTCCTGCGGAGCTCGACGGTGAGATAGAAAGGGCATTAAGGGAGATGAGACTATATGAGACCGTTGGGGTCGATAAAATTCCTGCGGAACTACTGAAATGTTTAGGAAAATGTGGGAGCAAGAGGCTATATGGGCTGATTAGTAGTATCTATGAGGGAGGTATCTGGCCGGAGGACTTTGTGAGTTCAGTGCTAGTTCCTATTCCGAAAAAGGTTAAGGCTACACAATGTGAGGACTAAAGGACAATAAGTTTGATATCCCACGCAGCTAAAGTTATTCTCCCGATCATAAACAAAAGGATAGAGAGTAGGGCAAATGAATACTTAGGGGATAATTAGTTTGGGTTTAGGACGGGGAGAGGCACGCTTGATGCCATTGCGGTAATGAGATTACTAATTGAGAGGAATACAGAATACAATCAGGACGTATTTGCCTGTTTCGTAGATTTTGAAAACGCGTTTGATAGAGTGAATTGGGAAAAACTAATCAGTATATTGCAGAAAATAGGATTAGATTGGAGGGATAGGAGGCTAATCCGCAGCCTGTACATGTCTCAAACTGCTCAGGTGCGAGTTAGGAACGGGTAGGCCGGATGGGCAGTGTTAGGAAGATGTGTAAGGCAGGGTTGCCCATTATCACCTTTGCTGTTCAACCTGTATTCAGAGGAAATGATTAAGGAGGCATGGGAAGAATTGGCGGTAGGAATGAAAGTGGGCGGGGAATTCGTAAAATCGGTTAGGTTTGCTGATGACCAAGCTTTAGTTTGTCAGTCAGGCAAGGGGTTGCAAGCATTGCTGACTGAATTGGAAACTCAGTGCGACAGGTATGGGATGAGAATCAATATTAATAAAACAAAGGTTATGCGATTTTTTGGAAAGACAATGGCCAAGCTTAACATTAGAATAGGAGGGCAAAAACTAGAGCAGGTAGAACAGTTCACGTATCTCGGCAGTGTTTTGGATCATTGATAGGCAAAGAGGCTTTCACAAGAAGGAGAGAGTTGATGACAGGGACGCTGAGGAAGAATGTTAAGAAAAGGCACGTCAAAACTTTGATATGGACCGTAGCTATGTACGGCGCGGAAACGTGGTCATTGAAACAGGAGGATAGACGTAGACTGGAGGCTTTTGAAATGTGGGTTTGGAGAAGAATGGAGAAGGTGAAATGGACAGAGAAGAAAACAAATGAGGAAGTCCTAGGTATGGTGGGCGAGGAGTGGGTTTTGTTGGGAGAAATCCTAAGGAGGTAGGAAAAATGGATGAAGGGCGTATTGATCGGGGGTGAGATGTTGAAAACTGTAATTGAGGGGAGAATGTTAGGCAAAGGAGGAAAGGGAAGGAACAGGATAGGGATGTTGGACGGGAAGAAGGGAGGAAGTAAATACTTAGAAATGAAGATGGACCTGATGCATAGTAGGTTGCTGGAGTTTGTGTTTTGTAAGTAGTTACAAAATATTTATTTGGTAGTTTGATCCATACAAAAACCTACCTTAACTGGTAGGTTACCTTAAAAAATATAGATCGTAGTACTAGATACGCACAGACGTAGAAGTTAGCACTAGTGAACAAGACAAAAACAGAAACCCACAAAAAGAAAAGAAACACACGTTTTCGAATTTTTTGTGATGAAGCCACCTTTCTCAAGGAAGAGATGGAAGGAACTGAGGAGAAGATCATAACAGAAGGGGCTGGAGACGCTGGATGGAAGGGGAAGGTAGGGAAAGGTTTGCGAATGGAAGGGTTGGTAGAGGAATTTTTAGATATGTAGGAATAATATAAAAGCTGTTTGGAGCGGAGGGGGATAAAAATATGTGAAGATAGGGGTAATTAATGTCTAATATTAAAACCTGGGTCATTCCAGGTATCCAGGAGCCAGATAAACCCCTGCTCTATTGTTCTGAGTTTGAGTGGAAGGTCAGAGGGTGGGGGAATGCTATAATGGATACTCTATAGCATTTACTAAAGGGAGTGTTGTTTTCGGAGGCGTGTTTCGGGATTGGAAGCATCCCAATTAGAGAAGAATTCTAGCCTGAGGCCCGGTAGTTATTGATTCTAATATTGAGGGGTGTGGTACACTGTCCAATATAAAAGGCTTTAAATAAATAATAAAATATTAATAAAAATAATTTGTACTTCAGAAGGTAAACTGAATTGTTGGAAGTATATGAGGTGTAGGGTATTGGTGGGAGATAATTAAAAAGCGAGTGGTAGAGGGATGGGATTCGGGTTTTGAAAATAGGATATTTTTTGCATCATGTTTTATTGGAGGGCATTTGATTGGCTCTGGGACGGGGCGGGGATTTAAGAAGTTCATTGGTTGATTTGAGGAGATCTGATAAGCTGGCGGGACGTTTGAAAGTAACGGAAGGACATTTGGGAAAAAGATTGGTTGGTGGTGGAATTATGGTTTTTGAGGATAGGTTAGAGGTTTTTTTAGAATTTTAGGATCAAATCAGCCCATCCACTCTTACCCGTTGACCCACATGTAGTATGTATGTATATGTATATATATATATATATTTTTAAATACATATATATATTTATATATATATATTTAAATAAATAAATAAATATATATATATATATATATATTTAAATACATATATATATTTATATATATATATATATATATTTAAATAAATAAATATATATATATATATATTTATATTTATATATATTTATATGAGGAGGTAATAAACATCTCAATACGATGGAAACGTGAAGGACAACTTCCTTGGTTGTCTCTATCATAAAATCTCTAAATATCCTTCAATTTGAGGTTCAAATGGGATCCTATAATCAAGAAAAAAGCAGCGATTTCCTAATTTCAGATCTTAGGTCTTGAATTTTTTTTTGTTTACGTTTCTCTCTAAATTACATACATTGCTTACAGCAGTGGAAATAATATCGCTATGGAAACATGAAAAAAATTCGTCCCACTGGGTCTCTTATCACACATTGGGGCAAGGCCTTAAACCTTACCCACTTCCTTTCCGGCACCTTAAGGGAGAATTATCGTACTCTCTCACCAAAAAACGTGAGCGAAACGAATGCCGTTAAGGAAGGATTGAACAACACGTAAAAACGGAGGCCGCAATACCATGAACTCAGTCAGGTAATTACGAAAGAAACTGCCTACTATTAGTCCCGCGCGAACGAGAAAATAAATTAGCGATAAGTAATAATGTGAAATATTCATAAATTAGGGATATAATTAGATAAAAAGAAGATACGCACTGACACTTCTTGATAGACAAATAGTTGGGTAATCTCTTGAACTAGGTCATTATCTTCATTTAATTAGAGGCCGCTAAGTCTGCCACAAGGAAACATTCCAACCGAACCCCTTGCTCATTAATTCTAGCTCAAGATGATATATGTCTCCCTTTGCATTTAATATCATAGATAGATGAATAATTGAGTTCCAAAATCCTGGTCTATAGATTCATCTTCTCCTCAACAGCCAGCTATGATCGCTCTTCATTTACATCTACATAGTACCCCGTAAGCTGCCGCAAGGAAGTATGGCGTGGCGGGGTGTTATGTCACTATCCGTAATCAAGATTAAAACCACATGCAAAATCCAAAAATTCATACCAATCTTCACACAAAAATTCGTAAATATTCATACAAAAACCTTTATAACTCACGCACATGCGGATACATATACTATCAACTAACACATGTATGTACCCACGTATATACCTAATGTCTACGCAACGTTTAATCTTGTCCCGAGTTGTAAATTAAATGTCTTTAATATTTCTATGACTTTGGTGTCTTACCATTATGATTCCTGATTGTCCGGAGAAAGAATAGGTATTTGTATCTATCTGTACTGGAATCTAGCTCCCTCATCTTATCTTTATGATCTGATCTACCTATGCAGTGTGGGACCATAATCATTCCTTTGGTGTCACTGTTAAAATCTTTTGTTCAGAACCTTTCTAAAAGTCTCAGCCTGGCTTGATCTCTTCGGTTTTCAAGTGGCTTCCAGCCTAATTCCCAAAAAAAGGCCGGTCACACTAGTCTTCTTACTGCAACAATTTTTCAGGAAATAATGCGGATTTTCTCGGAAATTTATCTAATCCTTTCCGCCAAATTTTTCCCAAGGATCCCAAATCCTTGCGGCATATTCCAAATAAGGTCTAACTAGATCAAAATAACACCAATTATTTACTTTCTTATTGAATTTCCCCACCACCCTTTTAATGAAGCCGAGTTTCTTTGAAGCGGATCCGCAGATTGTCCTGATATGTGCTCCCCATGAAAGGTGTGGTGTTAGAACCACCCTCAAATAGTTAACTTGATCGGCCAAAGTTAGCACTGAACCCTCTATGTCATAGTTTATGTCCTGTTCGCCACTTCCTTTGACCCAAAATTTCAAAACTGCGCATTTGTCTATACTAAGCATTAATCCTCATTCCTTGCACCAATCTGAGATTGTTTCTTAGTCTCTTAGATACGAGCTCGCGATCTAGTTGGCTTATCATTTCCCTGTGTACCACCACGTTCTCAGCAGATAATCTGAGAATACTAATTACGTGTGAGGTGAATTATTTTTGCAAACCATAAATTTGTAATTTAACTTTCGACGTTTAATGTTTCGACGACTTTCGACGATCAACGTTATCATCAGGTGATGACGTTGAGCATTGAAACTCGTATAGTCACTAAATAAAATTTTGTGGAAATACAAAGTTATAGTTTATCATTATAAAAATTTAAATCGATTTCAATGCTTTTCATAAAAATAAATACATTTTTGAAACAGTTTTTTTAATAAAATTTTAATTTTCAATGGAATTGAATTAAAATGAGAGCATATATATTTAACTTTTCATTAGGCCGCGCCGAGTAGGGTTTAAAAGTCATTTGTATTTGAGCGTTCATTAACGTGTAAGAAACTAGTTCTGTAATTTTACCTTTGCTTTTAAAGGTGACTGGCCATATCTTAACGCGCCAATCGCCAAATTTCACGAACGGTGGCACACCGAGGGTTAATGGAAGTGGTTTCACTACAAATTGCACAGTCACTCCAATCAACGTCGTGTCACTCCCCAATGGTATGTGATTAATTAATAGATGTGAAGGATAAAAACTAATTATATTTTGGTCAAATAAGTTACTTTCTATCGTACGGTAAGTCAGCAGAGAGAGAGGAAAAGGTTAATGAAAGCTTTGCTTCAAACATTGTATTGGCGAACAAAGGTGTAATACATAAACATATTTCCTCAGCAAGAAATATTTTAATAGAGAAATTGAACCAATTGATTATTTACCGTAATCGGCGAGCATGGCACGCCAAAGTTGCTGTTTTGAGATGGGCTATGTGAGTCGGCCAATGCAGTGAATTTACAGACAAGGGAAAATTTTGGTGATTGGCCACGAAATGGTGCCAAGAGGCCAACAAAAGTAGGCGGCACGGAATTGTCTGCTGAGTTGATTGGTGCTTGGGCTTCAAATCACCCGAAAGAAGATTGCAGGACGTGATTTTATTTCCTATGCGGTGATTGATAAATGCCAGACAGGGGAATTTGAGGCGCACGGATGAATAAAAGAGAGCTCAGTATATTTCATTTCGTAACCGGACGGTGATCCGAAATCGGAAGGGATTTCGATAAGACTAGATTGTCTCGTCATTAGAACGAGGTTTGTATAAAATATATCGGTAACATATTTTTTTCCTGAAGTGTGCGTAAAGTGCTGAATTCGCATGGTCACAGATCGGGTTGGCATTAATAACATGACAGTATTATCACTAAAAATCTGGTGATGAGAAAGATCTGCGCAAAACTTGCCCCAATGCACCCAGCCAATCCTACTCCAAGGCAACCAACTGCCTGACGAAAAACGGCATGGCGGCGATTTCCCAACCCCCCCCCCCCCCACAGTCTCGAATTGGCACCAACGGGCTATCTCCTATACCCAAAACTTTAGTATTCTCTCAAAGGACACCACCAAAGGACCCTAAATGCCGTGTAAGAAGCTTGCACGCGTACCCTTAAGGACCTTCCGGAATCTGCCGACCAGGGAGCTTTCGAGTCGTGGAAAATCCACTGAAAAAAAGTGTGTCGACGTTAAAGGGATCCACTTTGTAGAATATTTTAGGAATAATAGAAATATCTGAAAGAAATCCACTTTTACGAAAGTTTTCCTGATACTTTTTATACAAACTATACATATCCGATATTCGGACCTAATACTGTTCTCTTAAAATCAGAGGAATTCCTATGAGGGGGAAGAGCCTGTTGAGAGCTGATTCAGGTAGTTTGAGAATCTCCAGGAGGCCATCGAACTGGTCTACCAAACTTAAATACTGAATATAATTATCCGAAGGATATTTTAATAAATCTTCCCTTGCGAGGAAATATGAAGACCACAAGTTTAATTACATCAACAGGATGAAAACGTTTCTCTAAGCCTGGACACTCTAAGAACCTAATATTTTAAAGCTGCATATTTTATTTTCTAATTAATTCATCACGAATTTCCAAAATGGAATTAATCCGACACTTTCGTGAAACTCATCTATTCATTTGATCCAAGGCATTCTCACTTGCGCTAGGATTCGAGGAACGGATACGCGGAAACAGATTGAGAAAATTGGCTGGTGGGGCCATGTACATATCGTGGAAGGAGGAAAGTAACTCGTACTGAATAGTAGCACGTAAGTGAGTGGGAAGGATATCACCGAGAGGAGAAAAAGAGGATGACCAAAATAGATATAGTCTGGAAAGCAGTTGAAGAACATGATGGCCGTGTATCCGACAGAACAGGACGCTATTAACTAATGGATTTATGAGACTCAATGCCTTCACACCTATCCCGCCTAAGGTATACCCAATAAATGCGCGAACTGGTAAAATTTGGTGGCCATGACGCGGACTATAACCCCGCCCACTAGCGGCGCTAGTTGCCTGACACCTAAGGATCCGTCTGTACCTGGCGGATCGTCGAGCTGTGCGTATCGAGTCAGTTGTGTTAGTTTCTGTTGTCCTTGTTTTTGCTGTTGGTCGAAAATGGAAACTGACAAAACCACGGAGCAACGAATCAATATCAAGTTTTTTTGTTGAAGTGCGGTAAAATGTGTCAAGAAATTATTGAAATGTTAACAGCTGTTTACGGCGATAATGCTCTGAAGAAAACATCGGTTTTCAAGGGGATTGCCGATGGAAAATCGAAGTCATGCTCCTGGTTTTCTTTGATGTCGAAGGTGATGTTCATCAAGAATTTCTTACTGAAGGACAAATAGTAAATGCTGAGTTCTACCTTACAGTTCCCAAGCGTTTGAGAGATCGTATGCATCGTGTGCGACCAAATTAGACTCAAGGCGATGGATGAATCTTGAAAATGCACCTGCACAATCCGTATTGTATGTTCACCAGTTTCTGGCAAAAAATCCAATCACCATTCTTGATCATCCTCCTTATTCGTCAGATCTCGCCCCCTGCGACTTTTTCCTATTCCCAAAATGCAAAAATGTGATGATAGGACATCACTGGGATGATGTGGACACAAAAAAGCAAGAAACGACGAGACTACTAAAAAGCTTAACTGCCGAGAACTTCCAAGGGTGCTTTAATAAGTGGAAAAGAAGATGAAATAAGTGCATAGCAACTAATGGAGAATAATTTGAAGGGGACGAAATCAATGTAAACTAAACTTTGCAAAATAAAGCTTTTATGGCCTCAGTTCGCGTATTCAACAGGCAGACCTCGTACATACATAAGGCGAGGCAAAAGTGAAGAGATAAATATTCCTCTTCCAAGTCTGCGTCAGGAATGAGGATTTATTGTCCGCGCAACTGACGGAAACTTCAGCATTTAAATCTAAGACTAAACGCGTCCAAAAGAAAGTGGCGAATACGACCCTGCAGTCGGATCATCATACGCTTGAAGCAGTCAGAAATTGTTTACAACACTGTAATACTTTACCGCACTACCGAATGAAAAACACTCACACTAGATATACGAAATCGTAAAAGAATATTTGACCCCGCGCAGCACGTCTTTGATGACCGAAATGAGCTAAACTGAAAATTCTGGGCATCCCCATCTCCGTTCGAAATCTTGGTGTCTTTTCCGCTTCCCCATATTCTTTGAAGTGAGCCTTCAGGCAGAGTTAGAAAGCTCAATGGCAAGCATGGAATGCGTAAGATGTTTGAGGAGAACGATTTCACACACTGCCAAAAGGCACCTGAACTTGTTTCTCAAATGTTCAAGTTCAATCTCAAGTCAAGAACGTAATTAAAGAACTTTCCAATCAAAAGAATTGCCACCCAACTTATCTCTTAGATCTCTCAGATTTCTTATAGCTTAGATTTCACAAATTTGTATCTTCAAACAAATTCACTTAGGAGGACGTAAATTTGCGGAAGAACATTACAACATATATTTGTATAGTCCCTTTTTACTAAAAAAATGTATTTTCCACATTAAAAACTGGAAAAATAGTTTTGTAAAAATAATTTTTTTTCAAATCTTCGACAGTATTGAATCATACATGCAACTGGCTTCAGAGTAATTGTATTGCAGTGCTACATCATAGCATTGAGAAGCAAATCCTTAGTCGTTGAAAAAAAGTTGATTTCATCAGGTCTCATTTTTATAATTTTTCGAGAATGACTAATCACAATGACCAGAACAAGTGCCTCACAGACACTCTAGCAGGGTCGTAGACGCTAATAAAAATCATTTACAGCCGCCTTGAATGCACACAGATGTTTTTTGTTTTTTAATGACTACACCCAAACCCAATGTCTCCAGCCGGGGCATGAAAGTTAGGCATATCGGGATTATTCTTGACTTACACCGCACAGTGGAACGCAGAGCCTCGTAAAAGCGATTCGCTTCCCCAATAGCCTGTTTGATTTTTATCCAATTGAGTCGCCGCACTGGCGGAAATTTTTTTACACATCAAACAACGCCATTTGAAAAATAACCACGAACATGGTAGCTATTGCTCGTCCACATGCAGTAAAATAAAATGCATGCAATATTCGTTTTATCTTGACGACCATAGCGAAAATTTTAAACGACATCTGCCTTATAATCCGTCATCATCGTTGCATATACCTCACGAATTTGGAAGATATGGGTTTGCTCCGACGAGGACTTAAATATTATTTATGAAGGTAAATGAAGGTCAGTGAAATGGTAAACAATAGAAATGTGATCAATGAAAAGTCATCAATGAGGGAGCTGGATGCCCACGTGTGGTGGATGAGAGACTTTATGTAGATTATGTTCGCTCTAAGCAGTGCAAGTTTTAACAGGCGTTTCCTAACAAAGTTTCATCCCTTCTATTGCTTATTTACATGTATGACAAAAGACTTAGTTACTAATAAAGTTCTCTTATAGTCAACGCATTAGTTTGCAGATATATTTGCAGTCCCGAAGATAGAGATAGCACTTGAACTTAATGCGACACAGCGCTGATGAAACACATGGAAATCAATCTTATAGAATTGTGTAGTAAAATAGTTTTGGAATAGAAAACTTTCTTCCCCCCAACGTCTACTGCATCAAGAGTATCGAAAGGTTCGATTCCAAAATATTTAGGTGGTTACTCACAACCTCTCTTGGTGCAATAAACGTAACGGGGAATACGCATACAAGACACCATAAAATGAGAATTTTACTAAGGAAATGTGACGAGAGGGTATTATATCTAAGATATCATTCATTGGTCAGATCTCATTTATATTATGCAATTAGTGTATGGGATCCTAATGAACTTGGGTTGATTGCCGAATCAGATTGCGTGCAGCGTAGAAGAGCTAGACTTTAAAACGTAGTGATGTACAACTAAGTAGCGTATCAAGAATATTAGAAACAGTTGGCTGGTAATCATTCACGAAGCAAAGATTAAATCACTGATATCACATCTTTTACATAAATTGGTTTTAGGACTCTTGTGCGATGAGGATAAAAAGTATCACTTACCACGTCGTAGGTAATATGGCTGAAGAGATCAACCGAAGAACTTAAGATATAAACTTTCATGTTTGCCGAAAATAGTAAGGTATCAGAGTCACTGCAAATGACGACAATATATTTCTAGCCTTGTCTGAGAGGTCATTGTTTTACATATCCCTTAAATCATTCTTCTTTTTGACCCTAGAACGGTAACGGGGGTGAAAAAACACTCCAGAGCGGGTTTAAATCTCGCGCCAAACGAAAACGGCTTACGTTCGCGACTCGGGACCATTACCATAACTCAAGTCAATCAAAAAATCACGTGATTCTACTTTGAAAAAACAAAACAAATGGCCCCAGATAGGACTCGTATTGTCATAATGGGTGAGAAATACGATTTTTTTTAAATTGTCACCTACGTTAGGAGAATATGGTGAAAAAAATATCCTTGCCGTTCTAGGGTTAATAATAGCATAAATAGATTAATACTTAAGAGTTGAATACCGCAGTGTATATGTACAGGGTCCGTACAATAAGTATCGTGACTGGTTTGCTGTAGCCTCAACTTTGCTGGAGCGGTGGATGGGGGTCCGACCGTCGGCTCGGTAGAGGGGTCCCCCACCACTCAGGCGCACTTTTGTTCAGTCGCCTCCGGGCATGTCTTGAGACAGGAGGTGGATTTTTGTGACGTGTGATTGTTTGTGGTGTCGTCGCGCCAGCAAGGAGCGCACCGTCGAGCAACGCTGCGCTGTGAAGTTTTGCGTTAAACTCGGGAAATCCGCGTCGGAGACCCTTGAACTCATTGAACAGGCTTATAGGGATGATGTCTTAAGCTGCCCAAGAGTTTTTGAGAGGCACAAAATGTTTAAGGAAGGCCGGGAGCTCGTCGGACGCCCAACGACCGCTCGAACCGATGCTCAGGTGGCCAAAGTGAAAAACGTTTTGGAATCTGACAGGCGTTTAACCATCACCCTTATCAGTGAGGAGACCGGCCTTTCGATCGGAACCGTCCACACCATTGTAACAGAGGATCTTGTGATGGGGAAAGTGTGCGCGGCTGGTGCCGAAAGTCTTGAGCGAAGAACAAAAACGGTCTCGGGTGGAAATTGCGCAAGAATGTTCGGACTGCATCCAGTAAGATGAATAGTTTCTCGACAACGTTATTACGTCAAAGAATAACTCAAAGGATATCGGTTCGACTACATCGAGGCGGTTCAAGCGGCGACGACAAAGGCTCTCAACAGTATTCCGGAAACCTACTTCCAGCGGGCTTTGACGAGTGGAAGACGCGCTGAACTAAGTGTATCGATGCAGGAGAAATGTATTTTGAAGATTATTAAGTGATTGTAATGATAACTGCAATACATTTTGATTTTTGGAAATAGTCCCGATACTTATCGCATGGACCCTTTATATCAACTGCTGTAAAAGCGATCACCATCACAAAATGATATTATAGTATTAGTGTTAATTAAGATTAAGAGAAAACACACAATAATATTTAATGCCTGGTGTGCCTACCATACACACGGTGACTGCCAGATAACACTGCAGATGCTAGACGCATGACAATGTCAGATTCAACCGATTTCAAAAATGACATTTCCTGGCAATGAAAGCTTTATCCTTCTTCATTAATTACGACTAATGCGAGTGTTTACGTTTTGCAGCACATCACAATAATTAAGTTTATTCTTATGTGCAGCAAAAGATGATATTGTTGCTCAACGTTCTGACGTCCATTGCCACTCAATTAGACATTTATTGGGAAGGTACTGTAGGTAGTGACCATGATGGAGTAGTAGATGACGCGTGAAAACTATCAGAATTGATCTCTCTGAGAAGAATTTACATAAAAGGCAGTGCCAAAGGAGGAAAATAAAAGATTCGCGAAGTAGTAGTCTTTCACTTAGCACATATACGTAGGTTGCAGGGGGAACCAATGTATACTTGATATGTACTGAGTATCATGAAAGATCAATTAGTGGCTTTGATGGGTAGGCTAATCCCAGGAGACTCAGGTTTGATTATGTTTCATGAGTGATTTTTGGAGAGATTTATTCCATGCATTGATATTTACAGGCTTTAGTGTGATTTCCATGTGTGCATTGTGACCTATATATTGTTTCCTGCATTTTTATCATAAGATCTGACAGTATTGCTGCTAAAATATTTGATTACTAGTTGATTTAGTACAACTCGCTCTGGTATATCGTATAAAATTTGGGATTCTCTTAGAGATCGTTTTCTCTCATTTTTCAATGGTAGCTTGGATTAATTTGGAGAAATTTCTTTCAAATTGGTATTGTATGAAGTAAGTATTCCATTTAGTATTTACTTGAATGTATCTCTTTCAACTCATAGTCGAAGTACTATATGTTCAATTTTATTTTCTAGTGGTTGGATTATAGCCGTCTTTATTTGAACGGATTTTAACAAAAAATTACTGTTTCTTAATGCTAACTCCTCAAGATCGCGAACGACGAATAACAAAAAAATATTCGTATAACTTATCACTGAAATATTTAGCAATATAAAGTCACCCTTCGAAAGTAGGAAGAATTTAGTGTAGCATACTAAAGCCTTAATCCGATATTTTATATTATTATTATATAGAATAAGTGAGAGAGACTGGAAGGACATTGATTTGATATGTCTACACTAAATCAAAATGTTGAAAAAATATATAAGAAATTCCAATGAAAATAGATGCGAGAAATAGAAGGAGATCATTTTTTTATGGGAAAACAAAGAAATCCAGTTTTAAAAAAGTTGAGCCTTAAAAGATTTCCATTATCGACATATTAAAATGCGCCATAAAATATGTACTTTTAGGACGATGTAGAATGTGACATGCATTAATTGAGGAGGCAAGGTTTATTTTATCACATGTCACTGCGTCAGGAGAGTACGTGCAACAATACCCCAGCTGACCTCGCTAATCCAAAGCGTCAGTAAGGGGAAAAGTTTCTTCGTAAGCCAGTCCACCGGCGATGAAGGTTGAAACTGCATCCGAGTCTTCGATTTTCCTCAGACATCACGCACGAGGAATTATTGGAGTAGAATCTCGATTTATCGGTCAGTCACACTGCCTATCTCGATGTGCGGTAGATCGATCATCCAGAATTGTTACTGAGAACATTCTTACAAGTGAATTTTAAAACCTGTCAGCTGCATGTAATCCATTACCCGTTATAAGTTTACCTTTACATTTAGCGTCCAGTACTGGCTACGTAAATATGCGGGGAAGGCGGTGGGAACCAAAAACGGGATATTTTCTCCAAATACGTTTTTTTTTCCTCGGTCAACCAAAAATGAGGTCTGAAATGTACCTCTTCAATTTTGTCTGCTTAAATGAGCTCACCGTCTCGCTGTGCGTCCAGAAGAAGATGGGAAAGTACACAAAAGTATGTATGTCACCGTGGCACGCTAGAATGAAGCCCTTGGTTTTCGACTTCAAATCTGTTGAACGTTAGACTTCAAATCTTCGAAACGTAAGAGTTGTCAAAGGTTATCGCCTTTGACAACTCTTACGTTTCGAAGTTTACATCAAAACTTCGATCCGCTGATTTTTCGTTGAAGGGTGTTTGCTTCAATTCCAGATGGAGAACGTCCTATTTCACCTATCAATGGGAGATGACGCTGTTTGTACTCGAGGAATAAGGCCTAAAGTGTCTTTCTCCGCTTCGACTCCCCACCCCCCGTAAGACACCTGGAATGGATGAGCCTGAAAGGCTGCAGCTGTCTAATGGTATCTATGGAGATGCAAAAGTGTTTATGGTGAGGTAAGAACCGATGGTGAGGAACACTCGACATAAATTGTAGAAAGCCACTCCTGTCACGGAAATCTTGTAGCCTCAACCATGGAGAAACATAAAAGGTAAAAGTCACAAAAATGAAAAGTCAAAAATTGGATTCATTTTTCCTATGCGTCGGTCCCTCTGATACGATTCATTTAACACTTACGTTCATCAATTGAACTCTTACAGACCTGTACCATCTGAATGCACCTACAATACTAAAAGTAGATTTTTTAAAAGATAATGCGTTGATGGGAGATTTCCTATTAGGTTACTAGAATTGAATAACTATTATACGATCATTGGTTTGTTTCTCTGAAATACTGTTAAGTATCAGAAAGTAACCGCTAGTGCAGTATAAGTGTACGCAAGAGAGCAAACGCGTGAATCGTAAAAACCCATAAATGAATTACTCAATAAGATATGCATTTGTAAAACAAAATATTAACTTATAACTTGCTTTCACTGAGGTTGGAAAAAATTTGGAGGAATGAAAAAAATAATAAAAACATTTTGTATGCATTCTGCATGATGGAGAGGGGATACGCTGAAATTTATGCACATGAGTATTATTGTAATTGAATGTAAAGACTTCAAGAAATATTTCTCGCATGGCACAAAGTTTAAAAAAAGTCACCTAAATTAGAAGTTGAATCCACATAACATGAAACCTTGCCGCAAATTAGGTGAGAAAAACATTTCGTGATGCGCTTATTCGACGAGAGATAATTATGAACGATCATTCTTTGAGTGCCGCAGAACTACAAGCGTTTCGAATCCCACTGACGCATAAGAAAACTTCGATGGTTGAGAAAACAATAAAAGCTGCACTAACGAGTTACCCGTATTAAAGGTTACTCAATGATTCAGAAATGTAATGAGTAAAGAATAAACATTTGAAGTTCCATAGCAGGAATAAAATAAACGAACGAAATGGAATGGATATCAGGACGCACCGGTGGGATGAATTCGTAATGGATTAAGGTACATGCGCATTTACCGGAACATGATAGAGGGCGTCATTTGAGAGACGCGCGGAATAAAATCCGAGGAAAGGTATGAGACAGGCAAATTAATGGATCGAGTTGAACTGTCCAAGGTTTTGCAACATCGGGTTCTTGTCTCGAGAGGGATTTCTCTTCCTGCCGTTGAAGGGCTCGAGAGCGAGCTAACACGTAGTCGAGGCGAGTTGAATCAGTCGCACCAAGACGAAATCGCACGGTTAGCATATCGCACGAGAAGAGAAAGGCCAAAATCACGGCCTCTGGGAGCTCGGACTCTCGTGCTCAACATAGCTCTCGAAAATGCACGGACGCAAGAGAAACCCAGCACGAGATCGATGCCTAACGGAAACCACTAATTTGAAAGGACCTTTCCGCCCAAAAATATCAAGTTTAAATCGAGAACAAAGACAAAAGTCCTCAAATGAGGTCAGTAGCACGATTAAGCAAAGGAAAAGTTTATGTTTTGATGGGGTAATCTGTGCCTAGATAATATGAATTTAGTGATATCATAAGCCTAAATGAGATAGTTTAAATG
Organism: Hetaerina americana; assembly: GCF_022747635.1. Classification (NCBI taxonomy): domain Eukaryota; kingdom Metazoa; phylum Arthropoda; class Insecta; order Odonata; family Calopterygidae; genus Hetaerina; species Hetaerina americana. Next base: position 1,342,940 of record NW_027286875.1, read on the forward strand.
AAAATTTTGGTGCCTTAAGCACAAAGACAGGTTACTGGACAGATGATTATGTTGAATTTTTCTTACTTGGATACAAATTTTGGAAAAATTGATATAGGTATCATCAGTTGAAATAACGCGAGAAATGAAATAAAGGAATAGATTTTTAAGAAATGAACCTTTATAAGCCTTTCTTTGCTCTCAGAACCAAAATATACCATAAACTACAAGCCTGAAGGCGGTAGAAAACATATATTAAATGACAAGGGAAGATTTCCCAATGTCATATGTCGAAGAGGGAGTGGTACACGTTCGACAAGACCCCTGTTGACCTCGGTAATCTGAAGCATAAGTGGAGGGGAGAACATTCCTTGAAAGCCTTTCTGGAGACGAGGGCGGTTAGGAGTGCATCCAAGCTTTTGTTTTCCTTTGACCAATGCGCGCGAGATTTCTCGAAAGCTTGAGGAATGATAAACCGCATGTTGTACTCGTATCGGTCGTTCACATTTGTCCTGAAAGAGCCAACCAATCGATCAGCCAGGGGATTAACATTAGATTATTCTTAAACGTGAATTTTGAAATTAATTAGCTGCATTGCATTTTGCACCATAATTGTTTATGAAAAATTGCAAGTTCTATTTAACTATGCTGAAAAGTCAATGCAAGGTAAAACAGAATATTTATTTCAATACATTTTTTGTAGTTATTCGTGCCAATCGATTTTGGGTATATTTTATATATTTTATGAAACAGTAATACGCAAGTATTAATTTGTAGGTATTCGACAAGCGTAACCTTTACATGCAGAGACGCGTGGTTGTTGCATAATATATTTTGCCAGGAAAAGCTTGCATTAGGGGAATGACATAAGGCTTGAAAACGAAAGAGAATCTATTGACATGATCATGCTGGAGATTTTTCATCAGGCAATAGTAATTTTGGATGAAGTCTTCATTTGTACAAGGCATTTGTAAAACTAAAATGCGAAATCCCTGCATATTAAACAACCCGAAATCTACCGCTATGGCTGGTGGAAAAATATAACAGGACGACGAAAACAATGGAGAAACATAAAAGGTAAGAGTCACAAAAATCAAAAGTAAAAAATTGGATTCATATTTCTTATGCGTCGGTCCCTCTGATACGATTCATTTAACACTTTCATCATTTAACACGTTCATCAATTGATCTCTTAAAATTTTCTCTTTAATTTATAACTAGCCAATGCAAGCTGCGATTTGGATTGATTTTTTGATACCGAAATTAACTCGCATGACTAACATCCCTGTATCAAATATAGTAAGGCGTTGAGTCTACACAGCTTAGGGTCTCTCATCCCAAGTAACGCTTAAAATACAAATTATTAAAAAAATTATTCGGGAAATGTGCCGAGAGGGTTAAAGAGCGATGCTATCTTTCGCTAATTAGGCCTCATTTAGAATATGTTGTTAGCATACGGGTTAAGCATTTGAAGTTGGATTGACTACCAAATTATATCGCGTAAAAATGAAGTAGCTACATTTCTAAAACATTTTTATGTTAACTGAGTAGCGTACCAAGATGATTAGAGGGACTAGATTGAGAATTACTTACGAAGCGAAGATTAAATTACCGATTGAACCTCTTGCATGAATTGGAAGTAGGTTTCTTTAGCGATAATGTTGAAAATGAATTATTAGCCCTAACTTATTCTGGTAGGAGAGATAAAGTCAATAAAGTTCAATAGATTGAGCGTAGAAGAGATAAGCTTCAGGTGTAATTTTCCCCACGAACGATAAGAGGTTAGAATAATACTATCGGACCGCGCTAGAGAGGAAAATTATTTTTCTTTTTTCTTTCTAAGTAGCTTAGTAGGTTGTTTTTATTTCACCTAGCTTTAGTGATTGTACTTTTCGTTGCCTACAGATTCTCTCGTAAGCGTAGAGTAATATAGCACAATTAGATACCGTTCATGTAACAATCATGATCTTCATAATTTGGTTCATCTAAATATGTGTAAATAGTAGCCAACGATTTAGAAAAAATTCAATTTTTCATCCTGCATGCCTTTTGTGAAATCACCTCCAGTCACAAACCCTACTGATGGATTGCAGTGTTCTAAGTAGACAGATAGATATTTCTTTAAATGCTGCTTGAAAATGGCTTCATTCAGCATCTGAGTATTACTTGAATGAGAATGCTTTGAGGCCTTTTATGGCATTTTTATACGAAATTTATATGTCAATTTTTGCTTTCCTTTTCTGCCATTTCTTAAATCGTATTTTCTGGAATAGTCCAAATTCTCACAGCATTTTAAAAATTGGAGTCTAATCAGGAAGAATAAGCGTACCTATTTCTTTCACTTTTCCACCGTTATCGATTTCCATTGGTGCGTTTCGCGAATTCCAATTATTTCGAGGTGACTTGAATTTTGAAGACATTTTAACAATTCAAATTTTTTACCTCAGCTGCAATAAATGAACCATTTATTATGACAATAAAGCTGCTAATTCCAATAATTTAGCAATATACTTGCATTATCAGCTGTGCATAGCTCTGAAGGTGGATGTATATCCTTTATATATGTACTTTGATTACCTGACGAAAGGCAGGCTGTAGCATTGTGTTACACACAAATCATAAAAATATTATATGAAAGGAGTAAGAGGAAGAGAAACACACAGAGGAAACATGAAAGTAAAAATCATTATGCAACAGACCGATAGATTTTTCAAAAGGAGACATTAAATAAGCAAGAGCCTTATTCAAGAAAAACAATTAGGCTATACATTTGGAGACGAGGGAAAAATATTGGAGAAAAATGCAGAAATACACTTATGAAGGAGCTTTAAGAATAAAGGGCTTGACATGGAGCAGGGAATAAAAGGAAGTTTTACACCATTCTATTAATTGGCGATGATGAAATAAAATCAACTCAATACTGAAGGCGATCCGTTAGCGATAGCTACCTGGCAATACTTATTCTTTTCCGCCAACAATGAATGGCCAGGGATGACTGTTCAAAATTTAAGAGACCATTAAGTGTGCACGATCCCTTCGGACGGTCATTCAAAATGCAACAAAGAGTCAATCTGGGACGAGTTTCGGAGTTTAATTTGCCCAATCGGACACGGCCTTCTTCTCCGGAGGTGCATGGCGGGAAATAAGTCGCAGTTTCGGTTCACAGCTTCGCCCACTCTCCCTCCCGCACTCGCCCCAAGGAATCCACGCGCAACGTTGGTGGACGAGAGAGATAGCATTAGGGGGGCCGCGAGGAGAAATGCAATATTCGGCGAAGAAAACGGCAACAAAAGCAAAGGTTGCAGCTGCAGACTACGATGAAGCAGAACCGACCTACTTTTTAACATCGAGTGTGCCCCCGGAGTACAGCAGCAATGGTGCATGACAAGGCATACTTCGACGCCGCCACTCATGAGTGCATGAGGACCACCCCCCTGATGGTCACTCTGCTTCCTTCACGCCCTCCTTAATTCTCCCTCGACGGTGGGCCCGAGGAATTACTCTCGAGAAAGCAGTAAGGTTGCAAACGCTAAAAATTAGATATGGGTGGTAGGTGGGCATCTTAAAATGGTTAACAATTTTCCAAAATATTAATACTGTCGTAGAATAAAACCGGCCCACCGCTTTTTCTTTGCTCTCGAAGATTCATGGAATACATATTGAAAATTTTTCCAAATAATTACATTAATCCAGAAGTTTATGGCATTAATCCAGGATCTTATGAGAATTCTTTCCAATAAATCGACAGCACTAATTGTGCGTATCATAAATATTATTGAAACAACATGGCTGGGTCTTTGAAAGCATTTCATAAAAATATGGCATATTTCCTCTAAAAAAACTTCCTCTTCCTAATAAATGGCTTTTGACCATGAAACTGATTTTAAATGTAATTTTAAATATTACTCTTTTGTGATTTAAAGTATTAATGAATCTTTGAAATATATTGTATGCGTAATAATAAGACGTAAGAAATTTAAAATGACTACTTGCGCATTATCATAAAAAATTCGTTTTCTATTTTTTGGGGTAGGTAATACAATGCTGAAACGTAAAATGTTCAGTCGAAAAACTCTCGAGGAATCGAATGATAGATTATTATTTGGCAGTCTACCGTTTAAGATAGGTTTCAGCTGGCCATAGAATGAACACCGCTACATTTTTAAACGACACCTAATACGAAACACCTGACTTCTCACACATGCACAGATATCTCACCCGTCAATGCAAATGATGATTTCTATCAGAAGAAACAACTACCTGCAGCTGAGAGTAATGATCTAAACTTACGAAAGAGGTTCATTCAAATTAATGTATGCATGGGATTTACGTACCAATGGCTGTGAGAAATGGATGCTCGAAGCAGCAGAGAAAAGGAGAACGGAAGCAATAGAGACGTGGTACTGAAACGATAGAGACGAGAATAATGCTAGAAATTAAGTGGATGGGCAGGGAAGCAAATGAAGAAATATTTGTGGAGTGAGCGAAGAGATGAGTATGGAGGGCACAAGTAGAAGAGGGAACTATCTTGAGGTAAGATATTATATTGAAGACCATAATTAAAGGAAGCGGTGAGAAAAATTACGGTGGAGGGCCAAGGGTGAACTAAGATAAGCGATCGGCAATAACGAGGCCATTTTTTCAGATAAAGGTTACGTGATATTTATTTCACAGTTTTGAGCCTGGATAAATTACGATAAACCGGTAACATCTGCGCACGTGTGAAGGATTGACAAGATTGACAGTTACAGGATATCTTGGAGAGTTTTTACAAACTAATACTCGAATTAATATTTCATGTTGATCTTGAGACGAAATTATTTAGTATTCTGTGCTTGGAAATACGTTTTTTCGCATTAATGATTCGTGAGCAAACAACTTAGAATTGCCCTTTGTCACTAAACATTTATTACACTGCACAACACATTTCGAATTTACCACGTCATCTTCAAATGACGTTGGGCATAGCGTATGCCTGAGTCACCTGAAGATGATGTATTTAGGTATATACACTATAATAAAAGTGTGACGAAAGAGTAAAGAGTTAAGTTCTTTATTCGTCATGAATTACCACAAATTAGAGCCATTCAAAATATCCGATATTTTGAACTCGTCTCCCAACGTACTTTTTAATACGTCTCTCAAGAATCATTGACCAGCTCCCTGAATCCAGTAAGTGCATATCGAACCAAAAACCGCAGTTATCCACCCGAAGGTTGGTTTGATACATTGAGATAGAACTCTTTGTATACTTAACCCAACGGCGTGTGAAATTCACACGTCATTGCAATAAGGGTAGCAGTTCCTTTCCCTGTGCCGCCTGTGGTTTCTCAGGAAGATTGCCAGAGAGTCCTCAGGAATCGATCCCAGGCCTTCTGGCAAGAAGTCCAAAATTCTACTCACTGGACTATCACATCTTTCAAAGTGCATGTTTACTCCGTCAAAATTATCGCATGAAAATTGCTTGCATTAGAGATTAGTAAAATTTTCCCAGAGACGAGAGGTAACTGAGTAATACTTCAGGCCTACTCTCTGAACCCATATAAGAAGCCCAATTTGTTATGCCTCGTTATTTTTTGCATCCCTAGGGATCTTCCGCATTTGCATTAGATTCATATTCCAGGCTCGCTCCATGCGTGAAACGGAAGGAAAAAGGAAGGAAAGATGAAGAGTAAAATTGAGAGTGGTTCCCTTAATATCTCTACACAGAAGTTGGAGGGGACGATAAAGCACGAGGCCGCCGGCGACTTCGTCTCCCTCTTCGCCCAGTAAGTGATGTGGTGGGGGCAAAAAATAAAGCAAGCAAGAGGAAACAAGTCAAAGAGAATTCTTCCGAAAATTAGAACGAGTTCTGCCCGAAAGAAAATCCGACGCCGTCATGGGGCGGGTGTAAGTAGAAGTCGTTCCTCTACATTTGGAAACGGGGGCGTCCGATGATTTGACTTTGAGGCGAGCTGAGCGACCCATCCGTGAAATAAAAATCAAACCACGATGGATAGGCGACCCAAATATCTCCTGAATGCGTGTTTTGAGATGGAAGCCTGAGGAGTGTTCCGCACTTGGTTAAACAAGAGAGCTCCCGGATGGGTTTTCGTTGCGTTCCATTCTACTCGCGTGTGGATGTCACACTTCTCCCAGGATTTTTCTCTCACACATTCGGTGTCAGAACGCGTATGTACATAAGTGCAGTAAGGTATCACCCAGTTCCAAAACTATGCTGAGTATCCGATTGGCTGCAAATGACTCCATTCCGAAAGGCGTATCAAAACTAATAAGAACAGCAATTAGGCGAAAATCAGAGAACTTTCTCAGACACAGAGACAGTAAAGAATACGCTGAACTAATATTAGTTATTTTATTTCTTTGCCATGGTTTCTTGGGTACACGTAATTATTCTATTGAATTTTCATTATTCTGCATTGAAATAATCGATGTATATTTTTAACAAACATTTCAAGCACATATAGATCGCCATGAATTTTATCAATTGTATGTTTGAAAACAATTGATTAAAAGTGAAAGTCTTAAACTTATATGCGCCTCAACCATACTCGGAAGATCTGTACTACTTGTAAAAACGAAGGATTAGCGAGCTAGAGGTGGCCTAAGGTGAAAAGGCAAAATTTCTTCATATAGTATATCTCAGCTGCAATGAATATTTACATAATCATTTTGCCACATGCACCAAACTACATTCAATATATAATCAAAGGATTTTCAATAAAAATGCTTAGTAAATAAACTCGCGAAACATGAATGCCAAGATTATTTAGCTGTACATTGCCACTGACTGAGAAGAGTCTAACATTTTACAGCTTAAATATTTGCACTGTAGAAGCCCACATTAGAAGATGGAGAATCAAAAATACATAATCATGCGTATGTTTTTTGGATTGCACGCGCGTGTCAATAATAATCTTACATGCAGTCGAAGCTATCAAATTAACACTAGGTTCATCCTATCAAGAAAAACGCATCCAAATCAGTAAAATCCAATTTTATAGTATATTGAATTTCTGGAAAATTGCGTGCAAGACAAAAATGCCAAAAAGATTTTCAATGATTTGAAATAATATTTGGCCAATATTTCAAATAGATCGTTTAAAATAGTTCATAAACACAGAAAATAACCATTGTTTAATTTTAACTTACTTTTTCCTCTGTAGCAGTTATTTATGTCACGAGAAATTTTTTCACTCTGAATTCAACGGGAGTTCCATTCAACTGCTTAACTAAATAGTTTAACCACTCATCACTTCACAGCTTTGCAATATTTATTCAGGGGAAACTGGCAAAATGCCAAATCAAACTGACAGAAGTAATTGAGTATTAATGATTTTCGGCGTGACTTCGAACAAATTCCATTTTACTATTAGCACTTTTTTAGAGTAACAGAGAATACCAAAAATATGGCAAATTTTTTAACGAGCAAACACAGCAAATAATTAGTTTCTGAGGCATCATAATTGCGTAATGACGAAGGACAGGGCGTTTATTTGATTTGTCAATATAAGAATTAATAAGATTCGACAGCAAAATAATCCACACCCTGGTACTCAGAAGATCTTCTGACAATGAGGAAAAAGAACGCTTTCTCTCTCGGAAGTGATTTTTATGTCCAGATATATTGGCGGGCCACACGCACCAATAAAGGTCACCACAGTTGAAAATAAATTGATGCACTCTAAAACTAAGGCGATATCATACAAAAACTCGGCGCACCAGAATACAATCCTTCGAGCTACCAACTCCTGGGTTGATTTGTTGACAGTTTGCGTGCTGATATCAGAATGAAACGTGACCGTTACTGTTCTAAATTGCTCGCGAAATAAAAAGAAAATATCAATTAAGCAATAAGATTCTAATATTCCCAATTTTTTAATTTACACGCTCGTGCCTACTCTGTATTTTGCTCTTATTTCTCTTCAGTAAACAACCAGAATAATTAAAATACTTTATATTTTTAACCGGTACTTAATAAGCGATTCAAATGTTTTTTCAATTTACTTATTACATCCTCTTCGTGTTGGGTGGAAAAATAAGTACATGAATGTAACAAATACAACATTAAAACATGGATAACAGTATCATAGGACCCTTGGTACATTGTGCAAATGAATGAACCGAGTTTTTTTAACATTGAGATTAGTTTTAGATCGTATCGTGATAGAAGCGGGTCTATTGTCCATGCAGGTTAATACTTATTATTTGCCTAATGTGGCTACTTCTATCGCAGAAATAAGTTGCTGTAAAAATAATGAGAAATATAAAGAAATTAATTGAGTAAGTTTTTGCTTTGGTAAGGCCACATTTAGAATGAGATTCCAATTTCCATGTGGCTGGTAAATGGAGAAAGTATTAATTAAGGAATTCGATTTGCTATAATTTTGTGAAAAAATGCTACGAAGAAAGAATAACGCGGTTGCAAGAAAAAAATAGAATGGCTGTTCCCACAAGCATGAGGCAAGCTAGACTACGTGGGGGGTATCGTTTTTAAGTAATTATATCTAATATTATATGGAACAGAGATATCTGGACAAAAGTTATTATGCATATTAATTATAACATTAATAGCAGTAAATTACTGCTATTAATGTTGATTGGTTTTGTTTCAGTAATTGTTTCATATTGAAGCAATTCGCAGTATGGAGAAAATAGAAGCTCGCGGTGTGATCAAGTTCCTTCATCTAAAAAGTTACAGAGACCGGTAAAGCCACGTTGAATTGTGCCTGTTCATGAAAATTATAGCCCGTTATATGACACAGTTGTGATGTGAAGATGAATTTTCAGACTGGCTACATGCTCGCAAACTATTAAATAATTGTAAGACCGTCACTACCGTTAACGATGCCGCGACAGTGGAGAAAGTAGAGGACTTAATCCGATTAGACGGAAGAGCAACCATCCAAATGGTCATAAATGAGACTGATCGTGGTCACAGCAGTGTGTGGGAAATAATTCACGAAGAACTTCACGTGTCAAAGGGTTCAACACGCTTGTTCCACAGCTACTGACTGCGTTTCAGAAGCAAACACGGTACGACCGGCAATCAAAGCGATGTGGCTTTGAAATTTTGCCGCACCAGACCTATTCTACCAATCTCGCCCCAAGTGACTTTTTCTTATTCCAAGAACTTAGAAAGACCATTGAGGGGTCGGAGATTGAACAACACAAATGACGTCATTCAAGAATTGAAATAATGGTTTTCGACGCAATCTGCTGAGTTCTACAAATGACGGCCTTCAAAAGGTCAAGAAACGCAGGGGGAAATGTATAACTCCGGGTGGTAATGATGTAGGTAAATCTTATTAATAACAAATAAAAATTAATTTTTCATCCTGATTATTTTTTAGTGATAGCTAAAAGTTTACATGCCCCCTCTTAACTGAAAGATCTTCAGAAATGTACCGGGCATTCGATTTATTTGTGACAGGGGCTAAACCATTAGGGCGCCGCACTACGTACATCGGCTGATAAAACCTCTTGGAATAAATACGAAAAATCGATACCATCACAGACAAGCTTAGATAATGCTTCATTCATTTACTCGCAGAACAGAACCGCAGTTAGGCCCCCCAAGAATAGAGTGATCAAAAAATATAATTTTAAATTGCCATTCCTGTTTTGAACACGTTACATTTCAGCAATCGACAATCCAGTTCGGTGTCCTAAAACCCGTTGCCCATTGATGTCTTGAGGTATATAAAGGAAGTGTAAATAATCAGATTACCTTTACCGTTAATAACTGAGTCGGGGAATTGTTTGACGAGTATTCTACGTAAAAAAATAGAAAACTTGACGTTCTCCCGAGCTGGGAGACGAGCAAAAATAGGTGGCACCAAAATCCTAAATCTAATTTATTTTGTGGATGAATGCTGGAGTTAACTTCAAATTCCCGTCATATTCTCCCAGAACTGTATTATAAAATAAAGACATGAATCTTTGAGAGAAAAATTCACAAATATTAGGGTCGCTGATTGGACGTTGGAGATTTGATCTGTATAAACTGGGCTCGTTTCAGTTACCAAAGACTTAAAATAAAACTTGACCAACTACGATGCATAAATTTCGTCCGAAGAATTATTTTCTTTGATCCGCTTTACTAAAATAGATTTGCATTCTATGAGCCACAAAATGATTATTTGCACGGAATGAAAGTACGCACCAAATGGAAATGGATGAGAAAATTAAATGATTTACTCAGATTACCTTAGCGGCAAGATTATTGAAATGATTACCGTCACTTATCGCTTGAAGGGGAACGTTCTCTTAGTTAAACAAATTTCAGTATTAATATCTTTCGTTTTTTATTTGACATAAATACCCTGTGATCCACCAAAAAGGTGTATGGTGGGGGGTGCAAGCACCAGGTGGGGAGGGTAGGTGATAAGGGAGGATATGGGAAAGAAAGGGGAAAGTGAAAAATATTTAGTAAAAATCTATCAAATAAGATGCAAATTTCTCTTTATGCTGGAGGAAGACTCAGTTCAAAAAATGGGTTAATTCACCTTATCAATTAGTCATTTGTTATACAAGAGGGAATAAAAAAGCAATGAAAAACAATTTTTTTAAATAAAAAGTTGTAAAAAATTAATTAATAAGGAAATAAAAAATAAAAATTTCAGAGCTTAAGAGGACTCCTCGATAGCTCTCGGTCGGACATCGATGGATCAGGGTTCAAATCTCGGTCAAGGTGAATGATTTTTACACTCTGAAATTGTTGCATTGAAATGTATATTAGTGGATGACTCCATTTAAAGTTACTGTTGCGGTATCTCCAGCAGTTTCTTGGAATTTGGAATAAAAAAGATTCACAAAAATGTATGCGACAGGCCTCCACCATAAAAATGCAGCTCATGCTGAATTGAAAAGTAAGAGGGGGAAATTCTGCCATCACAAGTCATTGTCTAAACTCTGTCAGTCACAGTTAGGGGATATGATACACCGTTTTAGGCTGCGGACACCCCCCCCCCCCAAACCCACACACAGAGATAGACGAGGGATGGAAGGATGAGATACACTGGAGATTGAATAATGAAATGGCATTCTAAAACAATCTAAGGTTAAGTAGACACCTTTTGATCAGAGATCCCAAGGACCAAAATGCCATTTCCTTTCATAATTATGATTTCTCGTCGTCCCTTGCGTGCCAGTTCCCTATTTACCCCGTTATTTCTGGTCCTGAGGTGTAGAGGAGCATGCGGACATTTGGAAAGGAACCTGCGAATAATGTTCAGTCACGAATCTTGTTATTCATATTTTCCCACATGTCAACCCAGCACACAAAAGGTCCATCATATACGTCGCCTGGCTAGTTTATAAAGAGTTCAGAGGGTCCGCCTAACCTGAATATGAATGCTTTCGTTGGGACGTCAAGCTAAAATGGTGAGGATTCGCCGTTGAGATGCAGTTTTACTTCATTTTGGAAACGAATTTAAAAGAGTTTCAAATAATAACTGGAATGCTCACTTCGGCGAAATAATCATTGATAAGAAAAAAGCATAAAATTCAGCGATTTCCTTTACAAATCTTGAAATTGAAATTAAATTTAAAATACGTACTTCGCCTTTCCACATAAAACACTTTTATTACGACCTAGGTTTCGATATGGTATAACATCATCAGGTTATACCATAGCGAAACCTTGGTCGTAATAAAAGTGTTTCATGTGGAACGGCGAAGTATTTTAAATTTAATTTCAATATGAAGAATTTCCATCAATTGACGACAGAAACTGTTTGATCTTGAAATTGTTAAAGTAAATAATAAATGATAAAGCAACTCTTTGAAACGCTCAAAAAAATCCATTCCTCGCTCACTTTCCTTGCATTGTTAGAGCTGTGAAATATTATGACGGATAATTATTGATTCTACTTCTTCCACGTTATAGGTAAATGGGTAAAGAGAAAATTGTATTTTTATTTTGGTATGACGATATTGAAAAACTACCCTTCTCCATTTCTTAAACTCATTGAGTTGATTTTGAATTATTACAAATATTTCTTATGGCAATAAATAAACAGTGTAGAATTGTATGAAAAAAATTAGTGAGCCATTCTATTATCTGTGAAACAATCTTTTTTTAATGTTAAGGCACTCTGGTGAGTTTTTCATTCTCTAATCAACATTATGTTCAAATTAGTTTCTGTAATTAAATTTGTGCATCTGTATGGGCAAAATAAATCTCAGGAGTCATTTAAGAAAGTAGTATCCATAAAGTAGCGTTCAAGTGTGCAGAAACGCGTGATAACATTGATCTGAATTTCATTGAGTCAATTATGAATAAATGCATTAAAATTTCGTGAAATTCAGAGAAATAAACCTCATGAAAGGAAGAGAGCCCAGAAATCTCTCGGAAGTTCAATAAAGAGAGAAATCTTGAAAATGAAATATCTAGAAATAGTCTTTGAATCTAGATTATAAGCATAGGTTGGAGGCTTTTGAGATGTGTATGTGGAGAAATATGGAAAAGGTTGTAAAGAGTAGAAAGGAAAACAAACGAGAAAGTGCTAGGTATAATAGGGGAGGAGAGGGGAGGATTGCTGGGAGAAATCCAAGGGAGGCAGGGAAGGTGAATTCAGAACGTATTGATTGTCAATGGGATGTTGAAGATTGTGATAGACGGGAGAACATAAGGCAAATAAGGAAAAGGTCGAAATATAATAGGGGTGTTGTATTTAATGAAGGGAGACAGAATGAAGCAGTTTATTGTGGTTCCGCTTTTCAGGTTGTGTTTTGTTAGGAGAGACAAGAGAACTGTTGCTGTGCCGTTTGGTAGTTTATGTCCAACCAGAACCTAACTTTATCAGTAGATAACCAAGCATAATAATAATTCCATTATTAATCTTGACTTAATTCGTTTTTGTAGGCATCTACGGACTCTAAAATACACATTTTAAACGGAAATTGTTAAATCAATAAAAGTATTGTCCCCAAACATACATATTCTGGAATGAAAAGAGTGACTAATAACAAATAATTAAAAATGAAACTATTGTTTTTCATTCAAATTAACGCATGAATCAGAATCTTCGGAGGTAATGGCTTGGCAGGATTTCTCTCTTTAGTAACTTATTTATTTATTAGGTAATCTACCGGTTAAGGTCGGTTTTTGGATGGACATAATTACTAATTAAATAATTTGTGACCCCTAGCAAAATCCAGCATCCTACTCTACATCAGGTCCCTCTTCAGCTCTGAGTACTTCATTCCTCCCTTCATCTCGTCCAACATCCCTATCCTGTTCCTTCCCTTTCCTCCTTTGCCTAACATTCTCCCCTCAATTACAGTCTTCAACATCCCGCTGCCGGTCAATACCCCCTTCATCAACTTTTCCTGCCTCCACAGGATTTCTCCCAACAACCCCCTATCTTCGCCCACCATACCCAGTACTTCCTCATTTGTTTTCTTCTCTGTCCATTTCACCTTCTCCATTCTTTTCCACACCCACATTTCAAAAGCCTCCAGTCTACGTCTATCCTCCTGCTTCAATGACCACGTTTCCGCGCCGTACATAGCTACGCTCCATATCAAAGTTTTTACGAGTCTTTTCTTAACATCCTTACTCAACGTCCCTGTCATCAACTCCCTCCTTCTTGTGAAAGCCTTCTTTAGAAATATTTTAATTCAATCAAAACAAACAAACAATCATATATTGAATTGAAATTTATTCGAATAATTGAGTGTGATAATGTGCTGAGCCGTGACAGCAAATTTACTATCCATTTCAAAACTTTCATTCACTGTGCTGAAAGATGGGTGTTGTTGAAATGGTTTATTCAATTCGTTCCATGGTTGTTTCCCCTCACGTTTTCTCGGACTGTTTTCCCCGCATAAAGCAGAAAACAATGCATGAACGAGAATTCAAAATCATCCTCCTGCGATGCAGTTCAGTAAAATAAAGAAGAGTGGAGAACTCTGCTTACATAGGTCCTATTGTGCGAGGAGGAACCCTGCCTCCAGTGCTCCACACCCAATAATGGACTAGGCCCGGCACTCGACCGAGGAATTCGGTCTAGGCCAACTTGCATCTCATAAGATGGTGGGCACAGCAGTTCACCGTTACCCGCGAGGAGGGGGGGGGAGGAGGATAGCCATCGTGCCTCCTGGCACATTTTCCCAAAGGTAAGGCTAGGGTAAGCGTTCCGAATTTATTTTTTCTCCTTCGTATCATTTACAACTGAAGAAACAGGTAGCAATGATTTATGATACAGCACTTTATCCCGACAACAATAGGAGATGGGTTTCTCAACAAATTGATATGAGTGAGCATAAATGGCGCGGCGAGAGGATGAACCTAATCGATGTCAGTTTGCAGAAATGCTCCGTCCGCCTCGGCCTTTGACGAATGAATTGTTAGTTCTTTTAAGTTCACGTTTAATTTGAAAGAATGAGTCACTAAAGAATTATCGGTGTCAAATTGGGACAGTATCGTATCTAAAACCTGAAAATAATTATATACGTTCCGGTGTTGTGTTGCCTTCCAGGTTAGGTTTCGCGATGCCTGCTTCGATTCGGTTCAAACGTAGGTAAATTATCAGTGCTGCGAATGTTGATTTATTGGGTCGTGTGGGTTTTCCTTGTTCGTTAAAATATCGGAAATTGCTTGATACTGAAAAGGTACCGAGAACATAGAATTGCAATCTACTTCAGGTCGATAAATATTACCAAGCTGGTAATGATTTGGGGGATGGTGGATTGAGGGTTGGCGAACCTCTCAATATCTCTCCTGGTCTGATTCGTTTGTCTTAAAGCCAATTTATTCTCCTTCAATACTTAACTCATTTACTGCTACCAAACCTGAAATTTTACCATTTTTTTATTCGGTTAAAATTTGAAAAATTACTTTGCTGGGAAAACGGACAGAAAACTGAAGCTTGACATCTGAAGCATTTCAAGAAGTCAAAACGCGTATCCTTCTACACCATACAAATTAGAGCCCATGATACACCCTATCGAGGTGGATAATTTCAAACAGGAGTATCAAACTACATTGCCTTCTTCAAATTATTTCCCTGCCATACTGCTGAAGCATTTCCACCTTAACCTTGCATTTAGCCTTCGATCTAAACGTACGCACTATAGGCGGGAGGCCTAATTACCACGCCACTGATGGTATTTACGACCGTTGCATAGGGATTAAAGTACAAGTATCTTTCTTAGCCGCAGTCACACAGGCAATCGTGTAAAATTTTTCATGGAATCCCATTAAGGTCGCTTTCTATGAAAAAAATTCAGAGAACCTCATCAATTCTTCTTGAAAAAACAAAAAGGCCAAAGAAAAATCTGATATTTACAAACCGGTATGCGATAAGATTATGGTAAAATTCGAGCAGAGTATACATATTCAACGAATATATAGTAAAACTCGTATTACATTAAGAGCAAATAGATTGTGAAATTATAAATTAAATCAAAATATTACCTCTTCTCTTCAGTAAACCCTCACTCGGGAGATCTGATTCGTCCAACAATCAATTATCAACGGTCATTGTGATAGTTTAGCAGCCTCTCCTAATTGGACGAAAGTTATGCTTGACACTTTGGAGAAATGCATGTGAATCCTCAACCCCGAGAGTCATTCTAACCTTGCCAGCGAAAATCTGTCTCCTCCAATCCTCCTCTAAAGGTATCCAACTGCTTACACATCCAACAGCACATCTTCTCTTCAGGATCCCTCTTAAATCGCTCATCCCATACTCCATCGTCCTACCAGAAAATTTTGCGTCACCGTTGAGGTATCCCTCCTTCAACCACCCTTGAACTCCCAATACGCCTCCATCCCTTCTTGGGGCCCTAACACGCTAAAAATATATAAGGCCAATATCTTTTTAAAACCAATGTGTCTCGTGCACCTGGATGTGACGTAAAAGACGAAACCGGTTGTTCAAACAACAAAGGTAACTTCTGAATTTGATAGATTTCATTTTATTTTATCCTAAAGGCGGGTTATTACGCCCAAGGGGGTGAAGTCTGTCGACCCCACGAGTTGTTGGGGTTTCCCATTCGGCATATTTTGTGTGGCATCGCTACATAAAACACGTGTGACTTAAAGCTTGGAAGGCGAATATTACCGTAGTCTAAATAAAAATCACCAAGTCTCAGTTGTACCTTTGTTATCTTTCTGCGGCCAATATCGTACAAACGGTTACGATTCAGACATCCTATATTTTTTCTGAGGGTTTCCAAACTGTCGCTTGTGATAAATTTATTCCATTTATTTTTCCAATCGGTGACCCAAAGTTAGAGGTATATTTTTCGCCCGTCATAGACTGCCGACTTGAGGTCGTTGCTCCGCTTAAATGAAACCAGTGGAAGTCGCGCCTCGGGGCACATCCCACAAACCTCGCCCTTGTTTGTTCGAGGACCGGTGGAAGGAATTTGTGGATTATTTGGCTGACTCAAACAATACTTAATACATGATTAAGTGAAACAACCAGATCCGATAAAGAGAATATGTTTCCCACTTCTTCTTTACCGTGATAAGAAGATTAGAATCACTTCTTCAGCTGTCAAAAAAGCACTAGAGCAAATTTAAAAAAGTTTAAAATGATAGCTACCATTAATCCTTAGGCTTCCGCGGCGTCTATCTGATGTATCAATTCTGCTTCCGGGAATTCCCGGAAGCAGCATGGATACAGATAGTTACCATGTTCATTTAACTTTTTAATACTCCTCTTCGGATTAAAATTTTTAGAAAATAAATGATCAATCATGAGAAAGGAAGAGCAAAAGAATTAATAAACTGGAAATTAAATAATTCAGTAACTGAAGCATCTAAAGCGATTCATTTCCTGAATTGAAACATAATCAAGAACGAGTACTGGTACAGTAATAGTAATGGCTGGAATGTGTCAAACCATTTTGAGACAAGTCATGAAAAAGTAGTATAGGTAGGTTTTTCTCAAAAGTTTTCTTTCACGCCTACGCAGACGTTATTCCGATAGTCTATGGTAAATGGACCCATTATTCCCAGTCTATTAAAAGTAGAAATTCAAGGAAGCATTGGGTTCAACATAAATATTTTCCCCCAGAATTTTACGAAGTAAGACCTTGTTACCTGAACAAAACTTAACTATTATAAACATTCGAGCATGTATTCATATCGTTATCAAAACCAGTATTTTCTTTGTAGAGAATTGTACCTTTAGCTATCTATGCTCATTTCTACGAATGTGCTTCACAAGTAATTTTACTGAGCTCTGGAAGGCGCGGGATTTCACAGCCAACGCTTTCCCACTTCGGTGAGCCATTTACAACACATAAAACTTAAACTCGCACCATTCTTTTTTAATATGAGTTAAAACTGTAAATAATAGGTAAGGGTAAGGATAAAAATAACATACAGTAATGATTAATTTTCCGAACCTAATCCCTACTAGGGTAAAACATCTAAAAGACTTATGAAGGGATAATTGGTAAAATCGACAGCAGTTAATCAAAAACATAACATAATAGGCATTTATTTTGATCGCCAGCTTATACGTTAACTTCAAAAAATAACTCCTCAAAGGTTATGGGATATTCTTCGTTCCTTCACTACCTGAAATCATACCTATACCTCAACCCTCCTCTAAAACACCATTAACTGTAAAAATAACTCAAGTTCCGGTTACGTATTATTTGAAAATTCTAGACAACGAATAAAATGTTAAAATTCTTAGATTGAGCAAGAGCTGAATTATTGACATATCACTTGCAGACAACTTATGATATTTCCTTTTCTCTTCCAGTCAAATTTAAATTCATACATTGATTATATGAGATTGGATTGTAAACAGAATTAGGGATCCTATGATATTCCTTGTGGAACTCTGGAGCACGTTTAGCAAAGTTTTGGAATTATGGTCAATACCAGAAACTCACAGGAAAAAATTAGTAATTTTGACTCTAGTTGCCCATAGTTTGATGCTATACCTACCTAAGATTAAATCATCCCTATTTTCAACTTATACTTACATGAACGCGTAAATGCATACGAATTCAAGAAGTACCGTCTAAAATACCACTAAAAGTAAATGGTCAAAATATGAAGAATTATTGAAGCCTACGAGATGTGTTCTTAACTCAATACGCTCTCGAAGTAAGTCTTAAATTCAATATAAAAATAACCCATAACTTATATATTACCAATGGAATTCGGTTTTCATTTGTGGAATCGTTCATTATTATAGAAACAAAAGTTTAACCTAACCTTGGAAAATTAACGCGAAGTGTTTCTCCAAGAGTTTGTCGTTAAAGGACTCTTTTCAGGACAAAAGAGGATTTTACGTGACAATGTACAACCATAGTAAAAATGCGTGTTAATCAAGAGGTCTTCAGGATCAAACTATAGGAAAATTTGATACAGCCGCAGTAAAATCATTAACCATGCTAAAAATAACTCCGCTGACAGAGGTAAATGACGGATTATCACGCATGTAGTCACCAAATCACTAAACATTCCTCCATGTTTCGAAAAAATAACTTCTTCATGTTTCTGAAACATACCAAAACATTTAGCTGCATTTTTTTGGCAAATATTACATGGGAAATATTCTTTTTGGTTGCTATATTTGTCCAAAGTATTTGCGTCACTGAGTAACACATACACATTTCATATGGACAGGGTACTTACTATTTGTGAGCATAAATCTATAGCAAGTAAAATGGAGAGGAATATTGATATTTACTTGTAAAAGATGAAATAAATATTATGCAACTATCTTTTCATTTGAATTTTAGTTCACATGATCAGCGTTCAGATTCATCACCTAGTCCCATAACATCCGATTTCATTTTGACAGTTTTTCTAACCCAATTCCAGAAGAATGTGAGAATCCTTCTCGTCTAGTTACATTCAAACTAAAAACTGTCTCGAAAAAATAACATTAAAAGATATCTGACTGAGTAACTTTAACGCCAGTATAGACGCGTGCTAGCGAAGTGGTCAAGGGATCGAACCCGCAGATGCCATAAACATCGAACCTTCATGCCAACAAAATATATTAATATATCAGGCACCAGTTAGTTAATTTTCCCTCAATTTCCTGTGATCTATCCACGCCTTCGGAGAGCACTTGTTATTTAAGCAATATTACTTCCATAGTTAGATATAATGGCTGTATTTTAGGACAATCCTCTGTTCTCATGCCCGAAGTTGATGTACAAATATCCTGCCGATAAATGAGCGTAAGGTTCAATCAATCTTAGAAATGCGACGTCATTGAAAGACGTTCCTTTAGAACGGCCTTACCTCATGGTGTCTTAAAAATTCCCCTTTCTCTCCGAAGGGTCAAAAGTATGTATGTTGGTATCTGATAAAAAAACATCATTATAAAAGTATTCAGTGGGACGGGCACACCATATTTCGGAGATCAGTACCCAACAGCCCTAAACCACGTTGCGACACCCACATAATTATCTCATACGAAAAGGTATTCCCGTTTCTTAACGATGTTTTCCCTCCAATATCAATGCAGCAATTAAAAAAACAACGCTTTCCTTAGGAATCCCCAGTTTTCCTCGCTTGGTCTTGGGATGGAAAAGATATCCAAGACTTGAAATCATTGAAAATACGATTCAACGCAACTTACACTGCCCGAATGGCGAATCAACACAGCATTACGTAAGACCTCAAGGAATGCCATGGTCTGAGAAACAAAGGAATTTTTGTGGGGTAGACATGCTTCGAATAGGAACTCGAGCAATTAAGGAAGACGAAAAACTCAGACGAGGAAATAAAGAATAAACGCGGCGTAACAAGAGAGGGAAACGGCACTGTGAGAAAAATCGTCCGCAAAACGGAAGACGCTAAGTTTACGTTTCACCAGGTGGGCATTCCTCCGAATTTTTTGACGTAACTTGAGTGGACTAAACCAAAAAAAAAACAAAGAAAGGAAACTCTTACGCTCATCCACCCAAACAAAAATGCTCGCGGCGAAAATATGAATTTCTCTAAGACCAATTTTTCCCGCCGAGGAATTCGTAGAAAAGCCAGTAAGAATGGTTCCAAGGACTCCGCTTCACTTCGGTGAAAACGAGGGACAGGAAAAAATAACAAAATAAAATGAAATGAAAGGGAAAAGGATCTAAAAAAAACTGCGGACGCTCGCGCACCCGAGCGCTTCACTCAGGTCTCCTCCGTCGCGACAAAGGGCCCCCTCCCTCCCCGCCCCCGTCCCTGCTGCACGAAAGGTAATGACTCCTCTCCCTCCTCCGCGCCCGAGAGAAAGAAAAAGCCGAAATTGCACCTTCGCGAGCGGGCGCGGGGGATCGATTGGATGTTCCCTCGAGAATTGCGGCCGTCATTGCACAACGCACTTCGGGAGGGGGTGGCGGCGGACGGTAGGACGAGAGGGGCGTGGGGGCGAGAACGACAACAACAAAAAAAATATATAATGCGATTGCGTCGAATTACGCCGAAGGTCTTTTTTTCCTTTCCTCCCTCCCCTCTCCTTTCACCCTTCCCGAAAAAACACTCTCCCCCTCGTTTTACGCGGGCGCGCCGTTTTCGAGCGAGAGCCTCCCGCACAATGGAGGAAGTGGACGACGGGCAACGTTTCCTCCGACGGAGGCGACTGTTGCGACCTGCTGCGCCGCTTCGAGCTGGGAAGGTAGGGTTGGGGGAAAATTGGAAAGGGGGGAGGGGGGTTGAGGAACGCGAGAGGTGGGAACGTGGTCGTGGGGTGGGGTCGCGGGAGGGGGTGATGAGAAGACCCGTTTGGGGGGAAAAGTGCAAGGGGAGGGGAAATAGCGAAGGAGGTCATCAACAAATTAAGGCTCTCTCGAATAAAAATCCCAAGGCCGTCCATGTAGAAAGTTTTCGGCCCCTCACGTCGATTGGAAAGATTGCCAGCGAGGTAAAGAAAAGGCAGATAATCAACGTAAAGCCCGAAATGCCGAATAATCGAGGAACCACTCATGGGCCGACACCGATGGCGTCTCTGAAAAACAATCACGTGGAGAGGTAATTCACCTCTTGAGGATTTCGTCCAAAGCACGCCTCAGTTTTGCGTGAAATATTTCACTCCGAGTCATTCAAAAGGCTGAGCAATGCGCGGTCGCGGTGATCGTGAGTCATGATGCATCAAAATACAACGGGAGATTTATTTTATCGAGCCCAGGGAAATTATTCTTCAAGCAAGCACGCTCAAAATGCTTTCTAACACCATTATGTGCAATACCTCATCGAGGTTGTGAGGATTTTTAATATTGCCGCAGTGCAGGAAACTCTAATTTCTACATGGTTTCCCAATGAAAAGCACACTTAAGATATGATCTGGTTGTCATTATGTTGCCCCAGTTAGCATTAATTGCGCATCTGATTAAAAGAATCACTCGATTAGAACTTAAGAAGTTGTTTTATCAGAATAATCGAGTTAATAAATCCTTTAGAAAACTTTCCCAATGTGTGGCAACGCTAGTCCAAGGACAAAGAATAGCTAGCTGCATTACGGGTTCGTAAAGCAAAAATAACAAATTTTGGCAAACCCTTTAGATTTCAACACTTAGTAACTAGTTATTTTGCGCAGTAATTTCCCATGTGACTTATCACGTATTCTTCATTAGTAAAGATGAATGCACGAAGTGATTGACACATTTTCAGGATTCTCTTTCTTTATTTTTCTGCAAATGGAATTCTTCATTTCAATCCTCTTTATTTATGCAAAAAATCAGGACCAACTAGTTCTCAACTAGCTTTATTTCAAATTTAAGCTAATTGCAGATTCGGCAGTTGCCAGAATTGGAAAAACGGAAGGGAAGAAGGGAAGCGGATGTGTTTGATGAAAGGAAAAATAGACATGTATTCTTTTACTCTTGATGCCATTACCCAGAGAAGATATTAATTCCTTAATGAATGAAAAAACGCTCCCATTTTCTCTCTTCACAAGTGTACCATTGCTTAAGCTGCAAGCATTGTTGAGTGCATTAGAAAGTCAATGATAATAATAAGAATGAATGTATGAGGGTAAATGATGAGATAAATGTACACAAACCAAAGTTATGTGTTTTTCGAAAAAGAGAAATGCTTAGGAGTTGAAATAGGAGTTCATTAAATAGAGCAGGTGGGACATTTTACCTTTCCGGAAAATGTTCTGGACCAAAATGGTCAAAGTAGTATGGATTTATAAGATGAAGAATGGCACTGTGCAAAGAAGCTTTCACAAGGAGTGATTCGATGACATAGACGTTGAGTAAGCATGTCAAGAAACGGTTCGTCAAAACTTTGATATGGAGTGTGGTTTTGTATGGCGCAGAAAAATGTTCACTGAAACAGGATTATAGGCATAGGTTGTAGGCTTTTGAAATGTGGGTGTGGAGAAGGATGTAAAAGGTGAAATGGACAGCAAGGAAAACAAACGAGGAAGTGCTAGGCATTGTGGGGTAGGAGAGGGGATTATTGGAAGAAATCCAAAGGAGGCAGGAAAAGCGGATGCAGAATATTCTGGTTGCCGATGGAATATTGCAGACTGTGATAGAAAGAAGAACGCTAGGTAATCGAGAAAGGGATAGACAAATATATGTTGGACCTAATGAAGGCAGGAAGCTTGCGGAATTGAAGAAGGGCTTACTCTGGTGTTGGATATCTGGTTGTGTTTTGTCTGGGGAGGCAAAAAAATGGTTCGTTGGTATACTCCGTGTCCATCAAAAACCTAATTTTACTGGTAAATATCGTTAATACTCACAGTATGTGCCCAGAGATCGTACAACCCAATGTAAAAATGTGTTTTTCAAAATACTGCAATTGGAAAAGTAAAATATGCACTTTATTTCCAAATTTTAATTAATGGACCTTAATAATGCGATTTATTAACGTCTAAAATTGAGCTACAATAACTTTTTTATGAAAGAGTAAAAGTTATTCGCTATACTCCATCTCATCTATCTTTAGAATAATTTTGTTTACAATGATGAAAGACACTTGGGGTCCAGAAGCATTTTTTTGGTTTACGAATGATGCCGCCATGCATTTATTCATAATCCATTGAAATAAAATGTACCAGTACACAAGTTAACCATTGCTTAAATCAAATGAAAAGCAAAATGCCAAAAATTATTTGTAAAATTTGTGTAGGTGTCTTTTCATATCTCATTGATAAAAAATATACTGTCTGTCTTCCGGGGGGGTGTAGTAATTCGGGAGGAAATTTTTAGGGTCTATGGGAACTTTGAAAACGGGAATGCAGACTTATGGGCCGGGCCCGCTGGGACCCCTAAACTGCTTGCTTACGCTAGTTAAATGTTTCAATGAGAAAGCAAGTTACACAATTGGGTTTTTCATGCTTCGTGACAAGGAAACGAAGAGAAAACATTTTTCGGAATTGATACCAAGCCAAGGGAAGGGAATCCACTTCACATTAGAGGAAAACTGTCGCTAGGTTTCATCTTTCATTACTGCGCGCAAGAAGCTGCGATTAAATGCTTTCATAATATATGCATTCGCCATTGGTTTTACTCATATCCACTGATACAATACCGGGTTTCCGCAAATGCTATGCATTGAAAGGGAGCAACAGGGAAGCATCCCCCCTTCCAATTCGAATTATAAAAGGTTCCCCACCGCAGTAATAAGATCGAAAACTGATGTTGATTAGTGAAAAATACGCAGAGCCAAGATCTAATCTCTCACTCAATCCTTTTACGCGATTTAAACACGACAAATTCAGGGTGGGGAATCCATTTTATTGTCCTGTTTCCCACCATTTAATTTCCAACCAAATTATAGTAACTATAAAATCAGACTCTGGACATTATTACGTGACACGGCCTGATAGTACATCGATGGAGTTACCACCCAGAAAATCCCCATCTCTATCACCATACGTTGGTTTTAATAGATGAGGGTAGTACACATGTGCTGAGTAGTCCTATGCGATGTTTACCGCACAAATCAATGGTCTAGTGTGCCGAAATGTATTGCCATTTTATAATGCAAAAAATCATATTAGGATCACACAGGCGTTTTTTCACTTTTCCATCCCTTGTATCCGTATTTCTTTCATTCGCTTACTGCTGCTGCCTCTGCAGACCATGTTGACCCGATCTTTTTCTTGTTTTCCGTCGAAATAATTCAAAGTCCGCACTAAAGACTGAAGTCTCTGACGGAAAATCTCGTAAAAAATCTTCATTAACCCTTGTGTTTTCTGAAGAACAGAATATGTTCCAATTAAAATCAGCAGTTTTTTTCATTCACGCATAATAAAATAGCAAGCAAAATTCATTATATTTCTACACAAATAATGGAGTATCATTCTACTTCTAGAAGGCAACAAATGGGAAAACTACCCGGCCAATATCTGACCGTCTCACATTCCATCAACGCCCACCATTATGACAATCCAATTGATTTGTACGTTAAGAACTTGAATCTCTATACTGAATTTGCTCTCCTTTGCAGTGAAAACGGTATGTATGTAGAACCTGCTAACAAACTTCACTTTTTCTGTATTGAATGTGGGCTCTATCACCCTATAACTATATTTAAGAACGATCGAATACCCAAACAACATTTTTCGCTTGACAATTGTTTCTTTTAAAAATAATAGCACACATTTGCATATTCTAGGTGCGTCAGTCTAGTGAGTTTAACGTTCAATTAACACCAAACGGTCCCAGGGTTATATCCGGGAGATGCCTTTTTAGATCCTCCAAGCTTCATGTACGCTGTGATATTTATAAGATGGCTCATACTAATCCACATTCACCAAAGGGAAAGGAACTGCCCCTCCGCTACTACCCTGCAGGCGTTAACTTGACAAACACCGTACCTCAATTCCTACCATCTGGTCTATCAGACCTACCTTGAGGGTTATCTATTTTAGGGGTGGTAGGGGATCAGAATATTCAGAGCCCGACGGACGTGCCAAATAAAATACAATAATTAATTCTAAGGTAGCATCATCTCTTTCTGCATTTTCCAAGCGAAACTTTGGACCCATAATATTCTATAGCACCTGAAACCACCACGATGGGAGTTCAGAGACACGAGAAGAGGGGAGAAGCCATCGTCGCGGTTGGATGCGCAAGGAGGGAATTTACTCTTAGTAGGGGTTGCCATCAGTCCACCTCTTTTTGCACCCTTCTTGCACTCATCTAATGACCGTGCCATCTTACTGTTCACCTTTATAACACCCTCCCATCACCCTCCCACCCGCATCCTTATCTCCATCCCGGCACATTCATCAACAAACTCCCCACTCACTCCTCACACTCACCTGTGCTCACGTTGGCACGAAATAAAACGATAAACCTAAGGTGAGCACCTAAGAGGCAAAAAAATTCACATACCCACCAGAAGCTTTCTACCGCGTCACATTAATCAGGGGATGCGTCCCACGGAATATGTTTTTAAAAAATCTTCACCCGCCCTCGTGATTTTGGAGCAAGTGAATGTGCTACGATTAAAGTTAGGATTTTTTTCACCCACGCGGACAAAATGTTTGAATGCAAAAGTTGTTCTTGTTCCACACAAGTTATCATCAAAGCTTTGATGATTTATTAACTAAAAATCGAAGTGAAAATGTTGTTAAAATGATCTTTGATAATTAACGATGGCCTTATTTTACTAACAATTTTCATTCCTGTGAAACTTTTAATATTAGAGTTATTGATTATTTAAGTATGCTAAGAGATGTCAATAAATATGACGAAGACCATATGGGTAAAATTTACTGTGTTTCTGTAGATGGTACTCTAATTATAATGGATCTCAATCAGATCACTACGTGAAGAAGGTGATAAATGATCATTTGCACACATGAGGTACACATTGTACGTATTGTCTATTCTCTTTTATTGATTGATTATTAGAATGGCATGACATTTTTTAAGATTGCCTCAAGTGATTTTCATGCATCAGGAAATAGTCCATGATAGATATTTGGTGCCAATTCAAGCTTTGAATCGTTTCAAAAGAATGGTTACAACTACTGTCCTTTCGCCTGTGCAGTGAAATTATCCGATTTCATTGTAATTTCGCAGGGCGAATTTGCATAAAAAAACAATTTATTGCACATATTCAGCTTATAAAACAATTTTAAAGGAATGCAAACATCTTGTGTACTGGTTTTAAAATAACTCAGCGCTCGAGTCCTCCAAGGACAAGTTTTTTCAATGACGTCGACTTTCTGCTGGGGGCGACTTGAATGAGAAGTCCGAACACGGCGCCTGGGTGTAAATAAAATTTAATAGGAACCTAAGTTTGGATTTCGAATACGCTATATACTAAAAAAAATAATGCGAAGGAAAAGTATGTGTTGTGGTTTCCTCTTTCTGAGTCCAAAACCCGCTAAAATGGTGCCGCGTAACGTGTGATTAAGTTCAAGTTACCTTCAAAGGCAAGAATTCGCCATAATTGGGACATTTTTTTCTTAAAGAATGCCAACGACAAAAATTCCTGTTATTGACCTCAATGTTTCTAAGAATAGAGGGGAAGTTATGGAACGGTAAGGTTTATAACGTTACGTATGGTCATTTAGTAGGTTTTGTCGGACATGTATACAAAGGCATTTTATTTTTCAATTGCCGATGCTCAAACCAGAAATTAAAATAGAGATTCATTATTGTCGGCGGCCCTTCACTTTAACAACTATGAGCGATGAGCGCATGGCAAGCGAGGCGCGTACCTTTGGAGTGGATTCCATTCGCATTTCGCCCTTCCTCAATGATTTCGTCATTGTGTGGTCGTTTTAGGCTTTACCCTAGGCATAGTAAGGGTTAACTCTTGATAGAAGGGTCGTCATACATAGTCAGCTGATCACTTTTGATCACCTTAATAATTTTAACTCTTGTATACTTTCGGCCGAAGGAACTTAACGCCCCGCGGTGACATGCACGAAAACGGATCCATTATCGGTGGAAGGCGCGCCTATGTACATATGTAATGTAGCCGCAAGGCTTTGTCGTAGACTATATTTGCATGTCTACGCAAATGTTTTACACATTGCAGTAGTTTTAGGGGAGGCGGCCGACAGCTGAGGTAATTTGCGCCATAAGAGATGGACAGGAAAGGATGAAGGGTGGAGAGAAACCCGGCTTCGGCATTAGCCTTCTCTTTGCGAAAGGCGCCAAGGGGTCCGCAGCTTAACGTCCCATCCGACGGACGGCGTACTCACTCAAAGTGCCCTCTACAAAGCACCTCAAGTAGGGATAGGGGTACCATTGATAAACATCTGCCACCTCCGGGATATTTTCCTCTGGGTGGGAAGCCAGTACAAAAGCCACCGCACCATCGCGATCCCTGTTTACTCGATTACACGTTTTCTGCATCGTACACATTCCTGTATTAACCATAATCAACGTGGTCATCTAAAAGAAACCCCAAGATATATTTATCACCTTATTTTAGAAGAAATAAACGAGTTTTTAACCTTTCGTTTAGTAAACTGGTTGAGGTTGATAGCTCTTTATTTTGCTTTCTCGGCACTTAAAATTAAAGCAAGCAGCAATGTCATTTTACTCACAAAAAAGATAGGAGAGGAAAACCCTTTACGTGATAATATGATGAACTATCAACAAAATACCTAAGTGATATTTTTGCAACTTTTCCTAAGTATTTAATTCATTTAATTGTCACAGCTAATCACCTCTACCTAAATACCCACTTATAACGTTGTTCTGCCAACCTTCTATCCTGGAAAGGTTCCATTGAATCCGCCACGTATCAAACGTAATTCCCTGACACAATAGAAAGAAAAATATTTCCGTGTAGTTTATGAAGATCACTTGTTGCGCACACTTAACGCCGTATGCGTGATTTTTTACAAAGCATAGTAGATAATATCATTTTACGCGAGGGAGTAAATAATCGATAGTCGCACATAAAACGAAACTAGTCGATAAGTATGCTCTAAAAATCAGGGAAGAGTCTAAGAATGGGCAGAAATTCATCATCAGTTCTTCATTCCTATAATAATAAGTTTGCCGAAGTCATCCATTCTTTCGAATCCTATGCCAAATCTCTTGGCTCTTGGCGTAACTTCACCTAATATACCACGCATATTTTTCCGATCTACTGTTTTGTCCCCTGATTTCCCTCGCGTGACAATTTCTTCTGCTGTGGATTCGACGAATCCGTTGAGCGTCTGGTCGATTCCGTTTGGCACGTTTCACAAAATTATGATACCAAAAGGAGGTACTAAACATTAATCCGTTGTTTCAAGCGTAATTCTTATTGAGAATAATTGCAAATTATTGAGTCACAAATACTTAGTCAATTCACACCAAATTTGTTGCATGTAATTGGTATTATGTGTGTGGTGCGCAAAATGTTTTCAGTAGGATAACCAAGCATTTGTGTATGAATCCGATGGGTGCATTTACTACCTGTTTAAAACTAGGTAGCCAAGCCTGAATGCCTGCACGTCTTATTTCGTGAACCACAAACGATACTCTTGGTGACACCTTGACGTAACCTTCGCCGGGTATGGAAATAACATGAACGCGCACTGATTTGACAAAATAATATCCCTTAAAACTACTCACCGCACGCAGTTATAGCGGAAATCGTTTATGAAAATAGTGACAGCAAAAGGATCCAGCTATCGCTACTATCAGCAACCAGTGAAAGAGATAGTAGATTCTGAAAATTAAAATGACGACAACTATTTTGTTACAATAAAATGTTTGAAAAAAGTTAATACCTTGGTGGCTCGAGCCTGTGACCAAAAGGAAACTAAAAGTAAACCATCACTTCCTACGCGGGACGGTATCGTTACGCCACAATTTCATTCGCTCTTATTTTGCTTAAATGATATCTGGTGCCTGGAGTTTCCCCCAGTAATGTCTATTTTGGTAATTCCTTTCACGGTTACTACACCGTTTACAAGGTACACACTACACTTTTATTTTATTTATTCATGCATGAACCTGCAAGCCACCTCCAGGGTGTGTGGCAGGGGGTGAATCCACACCAAAATAATTTTGCCCGAACATGACCCTACCGCGGTTGCGTTGGAAGAAGGAATTTCATAAGTTAGCCTTTTCCAAAGTGCTGGTTACTCTTTCGCCTTTATCATTTTTGAGTGAATTAACAGTTGACTTATTTCCAAGAATTTATTCTTGGCATTAGCTCAAGATATCTTGTAAATAAATAAATAAATCATAAGTGATCTCATTTTTTTGTCGCTAGGGATATCATCCCTAATATTTTTCATCTTGGCGCGACAAAGCCTTTGATATTGTAATGCCTTTCTAACATCCGCGTCGTACCATCTAGGTTCCGTGTTATCTTTTATAAATTTACTGGGAATGAACTTGTTGACTGCCGAGCGCGTGATCTCAAGGAAGTGATTCCACGTAGCCTCAGCTCGTATTCCGGTGATTAATATCTTTCTTAAAACTAGCAAATGGATTCTGTAGCACCTACTTTGGGCCATTGTAGTCCCTTTCTTTAAACAAGAAAATTTTCCTTCTTGATTTCATATTTCGGACCCCATGAAGCATTTATTGCCCTTTGGTCACTAATTCCTTTTACAGTATCTATAGTTAAGATTTTGCGAATTATTCGTTGCTGACAAATCAAGAATATTATGAACTACATGTGCTCCAGTCAGTAGATGGGACTGAAATCTCCATCGAATATAACTTCGTGATCAATGCGTTGGGATAAAAACCTTTGATTTCCTGATCTAATTCTAGTATTGAATTGTATCTGCCGACTGGCGGTCTGTAAAATTCACATGCATACATTCTTTTGGATCGAGGACTTTTAATTGATCACCAAACGCTTTCCAAACCATTACCCGGAATTACTTCAGCCCTGTTGACGCAAGAATTTTTAATTGCAATGAAGACCCTACCCCCGATTCTATTTGTTCTGTCATTTCTGCCAATGAAAAAGGATTTGGGTAAAATTTCACCGTCGACAATATCAGTGGGGAACTAGCTTTTTGGCCCAAGAATTATATCTGCGCCTATGCTTTGAATGATGTGATGATATTCTGCGGCTTTGTTCTTTAAACTTCGGCAATTTACTACCAATACAGATGATGTTCTCTTGGCATAACGGTTTCTTGAATTTTTTAAGAGGATCGTCTTCTTATTAATATTGTATCCCTTGTAACATTTTCCGTCCAATGCTATCTGATAGGGATTATATTAACTATTGCTAGCCATGCACCTCACTTTACTTAAAGCTACATAATTTGGCAAAGAAGACTTAGCAAAGAACCACTAATTGACCAAGACGCTGACCTAAATTTTAATCTAATAAAACCAGCAGTACTCGAACATCCTACCCGCTACACACCTGGCGGCCTCAGACGTGTAGTGAACACCAGAACACTAGGTTTCTACACGATTGGATCGCCGGCTGAAGGTCGACGAAGAACGCCCCAATATCCCTGCAGCAAGCACGCAACCTCTGATTGATGCCTTCCACTCGGCTCCAAAACTGTGGTCGACGATCAATGCTTGGGACAAGGCTGCATTTCGAGAGCGTCACATCAAACCCCTCGACATCACCCACCCGCTTCACTTCCGAGTTCAAATCCCTTGAAGGAATTCAGAATCTCTTCAGATCCACGGTCGACGGCATCGTTGACGCCAACATGAGCCACGACCTGCAGCGGAATGCAATGGGAATGCTAACTACCATAACAAACTTTTGGAGACCAAGGAAATCGAACATTTTCGCTCTTGCCGATTACGACGTTTGGCTAGACTGACAAGCCGTTTGCATTGGTTTCAATCAGCGACAAGTTTCCAATAGCATACAGCAAGACAGCAAAGAGGCATTGGTAATAAAATATTTTTCGTGGGAAATTCACTAGAAGAAAACACTACGATGAGCTGAATTAAACATCATGGAGAGTGTCGATTGGAGCGGGTGTCCGTTTCACGAACAAGAGAAATTCTCAGTTGCAGTTTGTGCGTGGAGCAAGCCAGAACGGTGTCGCCCTCAGCCCAGGACGAATGTTTACTTTCGCGCTTCGGGCGGGCTGGGCTCACCGCCGATCGGGTACGGTGATCGGGAGGGGGAGGGTGACGCGCGGGAGGTGGGAGAAGAGGCAAACGAACGCTGGAGGCTCCACTTCGTTATCTTCTTTTTTTTCTCGTCAACACCAGAAAACTTCTCATGGCGTGGGTGGTTTATGGAAATGAGGGGAATGAAAGGGGTGGAGTGGGAACGTTCGGAGTAGGGAGTTTTTGCATGGGAGGAGAGGGGGAGATAGAGATATATCTGTATCTACAAGTCAACCTACAAGTCGCCACTGGAGCGTATGGCCGGGGGTGTTAGGTGACAAGCTATTAGAGAAAATTGCGATGCGGTGTAATGAAATATAGGATGTCATCAGACAACATTTATTTGGTGGCATGAATGGTTGTGCCAACTTTTATGGCCACAAAACATGCAAGCATATATAAATATAAAACTATAAGAGTATATAAGAGCCCTTATATTTTACGACGATTTACCAAAGATTTCAATTTTATTTTGCAGGCCCCTATGATGTTGTATCAAAACTAACTTCCTTTGGGTCAACATAAAGCTCATTTGATTTGTGATTCTCCAGATGAGCCGCGAAAGTAACCTTCACTTGTATTGATTGATACGCGTCCGTATTAGCGTGCCACATCTTTTATCAACCTTGATTTCGATTCCTAGATCCTTATTACGTAACATTTTTAAGCCATTATTAATCTTTTATTTATACTTTAGCAGAAAATCAAATATTTCTCGCATTATTCCAAATTTCGGAAGCATATGCAACTATGGTTCAACCAACGCCTATCATTAACGATAATTTCAATGCCATTTTTCATGCACATGAGTATCACGGATTCATATCCGGAATGGGAAGTGTCGCTTTAAGTCCAGAGCGGAAGTCTTTGAACGATACCTTCCTTTATATTTTAATTCAAATATTTCGGAACCGTTTGTGTCGGAGGCGAATGATCGCTGGTTCACAAGTTCTTCTTCCTCTAGCTCATCATTTCATCACGAAGGTCAACGGAAATTTTCCAGAAGTGTGGCCGCCACATGGACGAAATCAGAATAGGATGAGATGCATCGGATGCTTGCCTAGGATGGGTCGAGAGGAAGCGTGTTTAGGGAGTGGGTGGGGCAGATTCCTTTGGGGGTTGATGGACCGGGCGAATGCACCGCAATGGACAGCAGCCTTTCCCCGGCCAATTTGGGGAATGCCGCCAATGAGCTCGTCTCCGCTGCAGGGGGGACGAAGGGGATCTCCCGCAGCCGGAGGAAATCCGGGAGGAGGAGTTCACTCTGGAAGGCTGTGGGAGGGAGGCAGAGCAGGCGCCCGGCGTCAGAGGAATAGTGGAGTGCTGGGTGGGAAAGGACGGATACCTTGGGGGGGGGGGGGGTAAGGGTTAAGGGGAAGAGGGGGGAGTGGGGTTTGAAGAAAACCTGTTCCCCCGAAGGTCAGCGCAACTCTCCGGGAGAGGTCTCTTTCCCTCCGTGCCTGCCCCGCACAGGAAGATCGCCAGCGGGCAACGGACCGGCCGCCGCCGCCACACACCCGCTCTCCTCGTAGTCGTCGCGGTTCCCGCACGCCACACGAGCGGGGAACTTAGGTGGGTGAGGAGGTTGGTGGAAGATGCGTGGGGAGAGCGCGGCGGTCATTTTCGGGGGTGCGGTGCAGGCTGCGGAGGTGGTGGGGGGCGAGGTATGGGTAGGTTTCTCTACTCCTGCTCGCTAGGAGAGTGCCCCACTCTTAATGCTCCGCGCGTGACGGCACCGATACCCCACCCCGACCCGCCGAACAGGTTTGCGAACGAGGAAAAGGCAAGCCTTCGTGGTCTCTCGCGCTGCGCGGATGTGCGCGGCATGTGGAAAACAAACGCGGTTTTCCCATTCCTCGACGGGAAAAAGGAACAAATATTTGCATCCTCCCTATGACGCCAGTGGGTTACTTTCGCACGTCCCCGCCGTCCACACCGGCGATGCGAACGGACTTCTCGTTTCGGCTGCAGGCGAGGGGGCGGGAGGAGGAGCAGCGAAAGAAAAAATGTAACAGGTGGGAGTCGCCCTCATGCTTACGCAGACGCTAAGGAGGCGTAGCTAGGCTCATCCTTGTCCCGCGTGACGTCTTCGCCATTTCACTCCGCCGAGACTTAATGCCAAAGCCCGCTATCGTTGTTTTTATTTTGAATGAATTCACCGGAAGTGATGACGTACTACTTAAGCGTCCGATTGCTTAGGTCATTTACTCCCTCGGAATGAACAGGCTGACTTTCTTTGGCACGCATAAATTACATAACCGTGGAAATTTTAGTGGTATGCCATACTTGACTGAAAATGAATATGATCAATGCACTATGTGTCGAAGTATCTGATCCGCAAACTGACGAAAGTGCGTGTACCAATTACGAAAAAATGCACCGTGTCGATAGTGACCTTTTTTATAAGTAGCGAACGCATAGAGCCAATGTGTATTTATGAAGCATTAATCGGCGCAAGGGAATAATATGAGTGAATGAGAATGTGACGGTGATTGATGCAAAATAATTGTCACTCTCTATGCAAATAGCAAAATACAATGCGTACCAACATATTTTTTCTCCGATCGTGGCCATAAACTGTACGCAGGAAAACAACTCTCCCTATTCTTTAAATGTAAATAATAAATCATTTCGGCCAATACGTTCAACAAGAAACTGACAGGTACTTAATGAGATTTACTTGGAAAGATTGTTCTTGGCTTCATTAATCCCTTTCGCTAACATCTAAAGTGACGTGCTTGGTGGAACGCCTCATGTTAGAGGTTAGTTCGTTCATCAGAGAACCCAGGTTCGATTCTTGCCGACTTTGACTAGATTCATTCAATCTGTATGCTTTTTAGAAAACCACCTCTTTTAGGGGAACCACCAGGGATCCAGGAAAAAGGACTACCGCCCCTGATGCGTAAGTATCATACGCCATAGTGCTTAGTTTATAGTTAGTTCTAAGTTTACCAATAAAAACAACCTTTGGGTGGATTATTGAGGCTTAATGTCTAAAATAATTACAAGAATGGCGCCATATTCGTCGTAAGATTAATCGGCTTTGAGCTCGCACAATATTGAATTAGAAAGGAAACATTTAACCACAAACAATGCGGCGAACAACGTTCACCTTGATTCTGTCAAGAAAAATGATAATTTACAGCTAATTTGCATGCTATTTCAAGATACAGTGACCAATGACTAATTGACAGCATCTCATTAATTTAGTCCAGCTTGCCAACGCATGGAAACACTATTATGAAACGGAGCCTTAAAAAATAATAAAATTATGAATATCAACTTTTAAATATGTTAATTTTTACAAAATTTTATTCGTTTATCAATTGTAAGCATGTATTATGGGTGCTATATTATGTCCCGTTTGCATTACGAATTTTCAAGGATTCGGCTCTCGGAATCTGCTAGATCCTCAACACGATACAAAAAAAGGACAAAGTAGAGAGTCGAGTGCCATCTTTCTGTGCTTCATAGAATACGATTAAAATAATTGAGTATCAATCGCCGTAATAATCACGTTAAACCCGATTCGAGAATCATCATTAGATACTGGAAGAATATCGATGAAAGCGAATTGGTAAAAATAAAAATGTTGGCTAAATTTGATATACACGTAATATTTCAACTAAATAATAATAAATAAAGTGAAAACTAATAATTTCAACGTGTTTTTATTTGTATGGAATGACAAACTTTACCGTTCATTCAAGGGGACTCATCAAAAACAATTGTTTGGACATACCACAAAAATATAAAACAACAAAAAAGGGATTTATTGATCAGATCCTATTGCATGAATCTTTCGAGCTACCGTGTGGTTCGCATTTTAACGTCTCATCCGACGGACGGCGTATTCACTCAAAGTGCTCTCCACAAAGCACCTCAAGCAGGGAACGGGATACGACTGAAAAATATCTGCCGTCCCCAGAATTCGAACCCGGGTCCTCTGCGTGGGAAAGAGCCCAGCACGTTAGCTACCGGACCATCCCCATCCCATAAATGGCTAGGGTAAAGGCTCAAATGTCATACGATTTATGTAATTGGATTTTTTTCTCTTTTACTCACCCTTTAAGCATCCTACTTTTCCCTTATCCCTTTAACCTTTCCCCCAGACGATTGCATCCTCTGCCACGTACCTATTTGGTGAATCGCGGGGTATTTGTGTAGATGTGAATAAATCCTAAGAAGGTGTAGGGCTACAGGCATACCAGATCTGAAGACAACGTCAAAAATTGATTGTGAATAAAAATAAGTTCAATGATCGTCCGATTTATCCTATATCAAGTGCCCGTAATGTTTACCCACCATTTTGATAAGGAATAACAGTAAAAAGTGACGAAGATATTTTCAAGATTAAAGGTTACATATTAACTAAAATAAATCTGCAATTATAATGAAAAAAGAGATGTAATTTATATTTGCGCAGCATTAGATGCCTCCACCGATCACCGTATTTGATATGGAATAACAGTAGGATCATCCACAAACCTGATTTCATGAACTGTCCATCTACTTTCATTTCTATCACCAGTTCTCCCAGCGCCTCTTCATCCATTTCCTGCTAACATTAGTTTAAAATCACGGGTGATAATGGACTGTCCTGACTCAACCTTTTTCCTAACACTTCCCATCCTGATTCAAATCCGTGACTTGCAGACGGCCAGTCTGAGACACGTACAGGTTTTGGGTAAGTTTCCTATCGCTCCAACCTACTACACCTATTTTCTTCAGGACATTTATAAATTCCACCCAATTCAATTTATCAAACTCATTTTTGAAATACACGAAACAGACAAATGAATTCTGATCTATTTTTCTATCTAATAGTGAGCACATTATTGCTTTGCACATGGAATCACGGGTACCTCTCCACTTCCTAAACTCAAACAGATCATCCCGTACGTAACGCCATTTGCCCTCCCCGAGATCCGCTTTAGCTGTGTGTGAAATCAAACTTATTGTTCTACGCACAGTCCTAACCTACGTCTGCCTTTCCCTTCTTTGTGATGGGAACAAATACTTATCTGATGAAATCTTCCGGTCAAATCCCTCCCTCAACAATGCTTCGAATCAACCCATAAAAACTCTTCCACGTTCCTCTAAAATCTTACGTAAATCTGCGGGAATATTATCCACTCCCACGACCTCATTTGATTTCAGTTCATTTAATACCCTTTCTATCTCATAGTTAAATATGTTTGGACCTAATATATCCTCATCTAAGACATATCGTATTCTCCATCTATGTCTAAAACATTTGG
Source organism: Hetaerina americana (assembly GCF_022747635.1). Classification (NCBI taxonomy): domain Eukaryota; kingdom Metazoa; phylum Arthropoda; class Insecta; order Odonata; family Calopterygidae; genus Hetaerina; species Hetaerina americana. The sequence goes on from NW_027286875.1 coordinate 1,379,125, forward strand.
ACTAAAATCCTTACATATACATACATCTTCTATCCCTCCTGAATATTTCCGGGTTCCATCAATAATTTTCCTTCCTTCGTGCACGGATTTTCCTTTCTTACTTCCTGAAAGATCTTTTACCTTTTTGTACGGCGCACCCATTTCGCCCTTCCTTTCTCAACTGTTCAGGTCGTCTAACTGCGTTCTCCGTCACCTTCCTTTTCCCTATTAGTTTCCCGCATTAGTTTATTATGTATCTCGCTGTATTTCCTTCTACCTCATTCCGTTTATATCCTTCCATATCCTTCTCTTATCTATCTTTTTACTCATCTCGTCAAGCAGTCATACTTTCCTAATTCTATTATTCTTTTCTATTCTATTTATTTTCCTATTCAAGTGCTCATATGGTCCCGTTTGTGACTTTCGATATCCTTTTATTGATACGTTCCCATTTTTTTCTACTGTACCCGTCTCCATATCCTCACTCATTATCTTTTCTATTGCTTCCTGGTAATCCTTCCATTTCGTATCGATTAATCCTTTAACATTCCATTTCTTCATCCCTATTCCCTATTTTTTCACTATTGGATGAGACATTATACTGTCTTTGTACAGAATTATGATCAAAATTTCCATCCGCCTCCAGGAAAATATGAAATGCCTTCCAAAATCTGTGCCTAAACACAATAGTCTAACTGAAATCATATATCTTAGGTGATTTTTCTTATATCTGAAATCTTATATAAATCTTAGGTCATTTTTCATTTACATCTACTTCTATTTGAGTGTTTAAACCAAGTCTTCTTTATGATTAAACATTTCCTCCTGCAGCACTCTGTTGCTTTCTACACATGGTCATTTCTCGTTACCAAACCGTAGTACCCTACCTCACTCCCATCTCTCCCTTCGCCCACCACCGAATTCTAATCTTTCATAACAATCAAATGTTTTCTCCCAGGGGCACCCTCAATTTTTTCCCCAAATTGATTGTACACCCTGTCTATTTCTCTCTCTACTGTCGCGTATTAATCAACATAAGCTAACACCAGGACTAATTTACGATGGTAAACCATGTTAAATTTTTTCTCGAAAATTCCGAACTAGAAAGGAAAATTACAACTTGCTTTGAAATCACCCCTTCCTTCAAGATAGACTATGAGACAGGAAGGTGACCTCATGATTAATTGTTTCAAATGAGCGAAAAAACTCGAAGTGCGCAATTTGTAGAGCGAAGATGAAGCCAATAAATAATGCCCACGTAATATTCCTCGCTGCATTAGGAGTTAGGAATTTTTATTTTCCATCCTCTTCAAGTGAAATACCATTAAGATTTAATTATAGCAGAACAATGTGAATGCTGCGTTTCTCGATTTTAATTCTTAATGGATAATTTTTTTCTTCTGTTATTTGGATTTTTTTGTCGTGATATAATTATCTTGTCAACAGAGAAGCCAGAAAACTTTCTTTCATTGCCAGGAACATTGTAACATGCAAATGAAATTCAAGTATTTACCAAATTCCAGAAAAGTTATGACACGTACTTGTATTTCTCTCATGGTAGAATACTGCATGTATTTCAGTAGCTGCAGGCGTTTATGACAATTTATATATTGCATTCTTATTTCACATTTCATAAACATTGATCAAACGATTTAACTGTGGACATTTTATTGGAACCATACTATATGCTTCGACGAATATGTGTCGTTCTCATGTGAAATAAAACTCACTTTAAGTTTTGAGACTCGTAGTGTGGCTTCAAATAAAATCAAATAAAAATTAATATGTTTCATCTGAAACTGCAAACTTTTTTATTTTCTTAAATTCAACTGTCTTTTATTTCCAATATCGTTGCAGATATCACACGACCTCTTCCAGACTTATTTTATGTTTAAAACGACACATGTTGAGTATTTCAAGACAAACTGAGGATGCAAGCTTAGGAATACTTCTTAGATCAAACCGACATGATATTCAGGCATTTTTTTTATTTTTGATAAATCTATGAGAGTGCGGCCCACAACTAGAAATTCGTAGGTAGAATTGAACTTCTCGACGTGGATTGGTTTTACGTATATGCAAGGGGATTGATTCGTTTTGCTATAGCCGACGTCATCGTGTAAACAGAAAAAAGTCAATTGACTAATTGCAAGTAGTGTAAATTCCGTTGCATTAGCATAATAAAACCTTGCCTGAGGGCTTTCTGCATCACAATCATCTTAAGAACCCCTTCAGTGACGACCTGGGTGTGGCTGTGGGAGGACGGGATAATCTTAAGGTTGAGAACTAGGCCAGGAATAAAAAAGTTAAAATTTCCGTTGCAGCTGAGCGGACTTTCATGCCACTAAAGCAAAAAAAAATTGAAGTTACCCAGCAGCCTTCTCCTTTCTTTAAAGCAAAAACAAGCATTTCACGATTTCAAGTCGTGACTCAGGAGCAACCCAGGAATGTTAGAAGGCAAGACGCCAAAACATCCGCAACCAAAATAAGCCAGTATATTCATACCTATCGCTGTAATTACAGCTCTTTATTTCGCGTTCAATCCTCTACGAACACCATATTTTCTCTTACTACACAGATCCTATGACAAATTCTTGATAAAAGGAAGTCTAGAAGTAATTTCATTCGATATGAAGTGGGGTATGACGATGTGAAGTAGATATGAGGTTCATATTTCCGCATGTAAATCGGAGAATTTGAAGAGGTCAGAATGTCAAACGAATAAATGTCTAGATTTGGCAACTCACGATGGTGCATACATGAATACAAGGTTTGCATAAAAAAATATCGGAAACAATTTTTTCCTGACGTGACTGTACGCCGCAGCGTGCTTATACCGCGCAGGCTTGGGAGGGGGGTCTAACCTTTAACACGCATCAATCGCATACGAGCGTTTGTTCGGGTTGGATCACGTTTTTAGTGGACCGCTGTCGAGTGACTCAGGACAAGCGCAAAATCAGCGAACGATTGAACAGCGGGTCACCATCAAATTTTCTGTTGGACAGGGGAAATCGGGTACGGAGACCTTGAGCACGATTCGCCAAGTGTTTAAGGATAAAAGCATGTCAAAGACTGCAGTTTTTAAGTGGCACAACCTCTTCAAGAATGACCGAGAGAGTGTGGAGGATGAGCTCAACACTGGACGGCCGTCGACGTCAATAACCGATGACTGTGAAACGGGGCGTGAAATGCTAAATTCAGACCGTCGGTTAAGTGTGCACATGATTGCAGATCGTATTGGCATTCATTAAACGACATTGCACACCATTATCACAAAAAAATTGGCGAAGCGAAAGATCTGCGCTAAACTGGTCCCGAAGACCTTTATGGACGACTGAAAGCAGAGCACAGTGTTTGCTTGCGAAGACCCTCTGCAACGCGTTGAAGAAAAGCCCGAATTTTTGGATAGTCTAGCCTTGGTATCAGTCGACTATTCTCTATTCCCAAAAGTGTAATCCCTTCTCAAAGGACACCACTATGGGACCCTAATTCCTGTCAAAAAACGAACAACGCAAAAAGTACGCACGCGTACCCTTAAAGGCCTTCCGGTATCTGCCTACTAGGGTGCCTTCGAGTCGTGGAAAAGCCTCTGGTAAAAGTGTATCGATGTTCAAGGTGTACACTTGGAAGAATTTTGAGACATTGTAGCAATATCTGAAATAAATATATTTTTCCGAAACTTTTCCCAATACTTTTTATACGAGCCTTGTTAATACCTGTACCTAACAAATCACACACGAACGCATTGTCTCCAAAATTCTTCATTACTTATTTCATTATTCCTTTCTCAGGCTACTTGAATCCCGCTGTGGTAATTTTTAGGGGAAGCGACCGACAGCTGAAGTCATTTACGCCATTAGGGATGGATAGGAAAGGATGAAGGGTGGAGAGAAACCCGGCGTCTGTATTAGCCTACTCTTAACAAAAGGCGTCATGGTGTCCGCAGCTAACGTCCTATCAGATGGACGGCGTACTCGTTCAAAGTGCTCCCCACCAAGCATTTCAAATAGGGATCGGGATACCACTGAAAAATATCTACCGCACTCGGGATTCGAACCGGGGCCCCCCCGGGTGGGAAGCAAGTACGTTGACCATCCCACCATCTCGATCCCCTTGCATCCAATTTACACACATCCTGAATTCATTCTAAGTGTAAAAGTTTTGTTTCATTCATAACTTCTCCGATTTTGCCCAAAAGATGAATGCAATTGAATGTGTAGTATTTACAAAAAAAACACTTGATAGCTCAGTGTTGAAATGAACTAAATATATGACACACAAAAGGATAGGTATTGCTATAAGAAATTAATAATTAAGTTATATTCTTATAATTGAAATGTTCGGCGGGGTTCTTACGAGATATTTATGAAGAACCAAAATTGCTAATTTCAATGTAGCTGATTTCACCCAACCGTTTTGGTCTCATTTTATGCGAAATAATAGCATTTTACACACTCTTGACCTCAAATTTGATGGGTTTTATAGGCCAGCTGAAGACTACCGACATACATTTGCCTCACTCGATCAATATACCCCTGCCACAACCCAGCCTCAACATCGCCAATGCTTTGACGATTAAGAATAATTCCCCCACATCGTTAAATCCAGTCACGCAAATGCCAGAAATCAAAATGAAAAATTGGAAATGAAACATACAATCATATATTACGTCATAAATTCTTGGCTTGTATTGCTAAATGCTTATTAGCATTAATGTCAGGAAAAAAACACCTTAATTCATTGATTACGTATGAGTGTTCTCAGGAAAAGGTAAGCATGGTGGAAACGTTCCTCATTCAAGCGATACATATTTACTGTCTATTATATTCATCTGCATGAACATTGACGCACGGACCGAAAACAAATTGAAAACCAGAAAATTTTGACTGTAGACAACGTTAATTTCTTATTTCCGCAAATTGCTGCTTGTGGGAGTCAAAAACCAGCACGCAGTAGTTTTGTGTGAGGAACATCGCGATGGTAGGTACTCACCGGGGACGCCTCGGCATGTAAAATACCCAAACGGTTTAAATTCAAGGTGATTTCAACTCACTCTGGAGGTGTTTAGCCGTTCAGTAGTTTCGAGCATGGCAAGTGAAGTAATATTAACCAAAATAATGACACGGAGGCGTAACCTCACTCTCTTTGGAACGAAATTACTATTACTTTACATTTGTATGCTCAACATGGAGAGGGTGAGAGAGAAATAGAGATAAATGAGAGCTCTTGAATCGTAAATTGATGAAAAGAATGATTACCCGATTCGTTGGATACACGAATGACAAAACACAAATCCACACTCGAATATTACCCTTGGAATCTGAGTAGTAGTAGTTTTTATGGGTGGCGACCAACAGCTAAGGTCATTTGCGCCATTAGGGATGGATGGGCAAGGAGGAAGGGTGGAGGGAAACCCGGCGTCGGCATTAGCCTACTCTTGTCGAAAGGCGCCAAGGCGTCCGCAGTTGAACGTCCCATTCGACGGACGTCGTACTCTCTAAAATTGCTCTCCACAGAGCACCTCAAGTAGGGATCGGGCTACCACTGAAAAATATTTATTGTCTCCAGGATTTGATCCCGGACCTTTTCGCTGGGAAGCCTATACGATGGCCACCGTAATATCCGGATCCTACTGTGGCATCTGCGTTAGAATATTTTGGGGAGCAAATGGGAACTACACAGCAGCTCATTTATCTACGACGACGGAAAAAAGACAACTTTTGTCCTCGGCCGTAGTATCAATCATGGTGACGCGTACACGACCTCGCCAACATTAGTTTATGCCCCAGGAAAAATAAATATAAAGCATAAATATTCTTTTGCTCCGAAGCGCTTTGCGGTCAAACAAGAGGTAGAGGTCAAATAAGAACACATAGCGAAAGATAGCATTTCGTCTACTAATTACTACTGCTTATAACTTTTGCCTAATTCATTTAAAGTTATCCTGTTAACATATTTGTCAACAATAAAAAATTACTTTTGCCATTCGATTTCAACATATCTTTGCTATCGAAATAGTGAATGCATAATTTTTTACTGATTCGCCGAAAGACGTGGGGCGCCTGCTTTAATAGGTATCGAGTGAAATGGAGCCTGCAGTTGGAAAAATAGCTATTCTGCTGCTCCTCAGGGCAAAGACTATGAGGAACGAAATTTGGTAATCTATTGTATGTCTTCTTATCTAAACGGCTAGCGGAAAGCTTTGAAGAAAGAAATGTTAGCTAGAAATAGTAATATTATTGAGGGGAGGCGACCGACTGCTAAGATCATTTGCGTCATAGGGGATGGACAGGAAAGGATGAAGGATGGATAGAAACCCGGCGTCGGCATTAGCCTACCTTAACGAAAGGCGCCAAAGGGTCCGCAGCTTAACGTCCCATCCGACGGACGGTGTACTTACTTAAAGTGCCCTCCACAAAGCACCTCAAGTAGGGATCGAGATGCACTGAAAAATATTAAACACCGCCGGGATTTGAACCTCGGCCCTCTGGGTGGGAAGCCATTACGATAGCCACCGCACTAATCCCGATCCCCATTGGCAGAAATGTCTAGTGGAATCATCATAGGTGAGTAAGGAGACCTCACATTTCAGAAATCTGTCCCCTGCCAATAAATAGTTGGAAAAAGGGACTATGATGTCTCAATGTCACCCTAATAAAGTCGTTAAATAAATAATTAAATAAACGATGATTGTATTCTATGCTGTATATTACGAGATCTCTGCATAATGAACACCACCTTCTGTCAGTAGGCAGTAGACGTAGGTCAAAATGACACTAATTTGCTACTGCCACTCCAAACCAAAAACCGGTTTTATATGCAAGGGTGAGATCACCTTACACATAGTCTGACGGGTTGTGGAATTCGCACATCAATGTGATACAAGGTGCGTTCAAGTTCTAAGGTCATCCAATTTTCTTCTCGGGAATAGGAATAGATAAAAAGATTTATTTGAAACTAAATTACACTGGTACTCTTTATACATGGAAAACATTCCGGTGGTGATTCGTACGGGGCACAGGGTTTATATAGCTGCCGCTAGAGTGGGACATGTTTTCAATTTTCAAAAATGGCGTCCTCTGATGTAGTAGAACAGCGTGTAATCATACTTTTTTCAGTTGGTGAGTTCGACGGTTCAAAGAAGGGAAAACATCGTACGACAGCGAAACTAAGAAGCCACGGTCACGATCCAGGCGGTTTCTCCAGTGGGCAAAGGAGGACTGTTCCAAAGAAGCACTCTCGGTTATCGTGAAATCATTACGTCGACGTTGGCAGTAATATACATTTTTCACGAGGGGATTGTGTCGATAAAAAAGAGAATTTTCATCATCCTGCTTGTAAGTAGTCCGCTGGAAAAAATAAGACACCTTAGAACTTGAACGCACATCGTAATGGGATCAGTTCCTTTCCCTGGACCTCCTGCAGATTTTAAGGGAGATGTGGAACAGAAAATATCACACACCATGGACAAAGATGGAAGTGCCCAGGGGCATCACTCGAGAATCGCGCCCGATATCCGAAATCTCCATCCATTACAGTACGCCGCCAACCCTAACCAGTATCGAGCATCATGTTTCTTCACTCCGTGATTATTGTCCGTCATATTATCTGCATATAAGTCATAGCTATCAACCCAAAGGTTGGTTTGATAGGTGAAGGTAGAGCTCACCTTATACTAAGCCCACCAGCGTGTCAAATTCACACATCAGGGCAGAGCAGTTCCTTTCCCTTAGTCGCCTGTAGTTTCCCAGAAACACCTGGTACCCGAGAAGTAAGGCAGTTGAGGTGAACGCTAAGGTGTTTAGATGTGTCACCCGAAATCGAACCCGGGCTCTCTGGTCAGTTTCACCCTGCTCTATACACCGTACTACGATGTCCCTATCTGCACAGAGACAAAATTACTTGTGGTAAAATGTCAATCGCTAAACTCTTTAACTAGTCGTCCTACTTGTAGTCGATATCAAAATTAGCCATTTCCACTTATTTTTCCTCAATGAAAATATCCTCCCAGATCCCCCACTTCTCCCTGACGCTCTGCTATTGGATTTGTCACCTGACCAAAAGGTCAAAGCTCAACTTGAATCAGAGAAATAGAATTCTACACGAGTCCGTCTCTCGCGCAAATAGTGTTTAGCAGCATATTGCCCTAGCATTCTATGCGTCCCAAGGACGCCCTCTTTACGTCTGCCGGTTGCATGTGCCCCAGCGCCATTCGCCCTTTCCTTTTTCATATACGTCAAATGCAACTGATACTATTTTTGGATGGTACACTCATTCATGTCAACCGCTTTAGAAAACCGGCAGAACTACTTCATTTTCACAAGATTTTTATGACAAATGCATAGGCCTTTTTTATGTAAGATATGTTGCTTAAAAAATTAAGGCAAACAACTTTGTGGAAATACGCATGTTATGACATGTTTCATTACTAGATCAAACTTGATTTAAAAATCCACAGAAATAGGTTATATCGGTGAGAGTAGTCTGAAGGAATAGATTATGGGAGTACAACCAGAAAGAAAACCTCCTTGATATAGCAACGTTGCTTTGACAGATTACCAATCATTTTAACTGAAAGTTAACTTTAAAATAAAATAACAATATTTTTTTAAACCATTAAACGCACTCATCTTAAAAAAACATAATAAAAATAGGAAAATAAAATTGCCTTCAGAATCCCATAATTTTTCATAAACACAGTGCAAAATAAAACGTAGGCGTCTAGTGTATATTTAATAGCAAGTTTCAGAATTGCTAAGATTACTGCAAGCCATTGGTTAAACCCAAAGTTAAGACTTTAATAATTATAGAACGAGTAAAACGTGAACACACATTAATGTTTTACACATTTTTGTACGAAAATTATCCGAAAAGCGTAATAAAAAAATGTCTACTTATTTTTCATTGTGAAATTAAGGCCTGTTTAAAAAAAATAAAAATATGTTCCGATGTAAGCAAATTGAACTATATGTCTTTATTTTTATTCAATGGTTTTATATATTTCACTCGCACTCGCTATTCAATCCTTGCTCAAGCAGTCGAGGCACACAGAGAGAAGTTTCCAATCAATTCACTATTAGGAAGTGGGTCAAAAATTGCTCTCATATTCTGAAGGCAACAAAAAACTATGTTGTGAACATAATTACTACACTCGACGAAAGCTCATCCGCGACTTCGAATATAATCCTTGATTTTACGTAGTTTAATGCAAATATGGTCAACAATTCATGCTTATTGAAAACAACTGGTGTCGTAATCAATAAGGCGCGTTGAATCAGAAGGTAGTAAGTGCACGACAGCAGAAAAAAATATAACGTCTCAAGAATGATTGGTCGGTAATGTTTCTAATTATGGAACATTCTTAAATAGTTACGCCCCAGGTAGTTGATACTGCTTTTAGGGGCACCACCTCCGAGTACAGCCAAAGATAGAAAACCACAAATAGCTATATACGTACTAAGACAAAAACGCAATACCTATTGGATAATGAGTAGGTTTTCCATAGAGAAAAAGCAGGATATTTTTCTTTCTGGGGACACAAAGAAAATTTCCAATCACCCATAGTGAAAATTTTCATTTGATGGCATAAAAATGCCCCAATAGTTTTTATGGCAATATTAAATAAAATTGTATAGAAAATATTCATTATCATTTAAATTGAAAGTTAAACTAACGCTGCTCATCTCACAAAGTTTATCTCTCACATTTTGTGTTCACTAAGTGACTGAGTAATGATTATTTAAACTGGCAGTCCAAGGACATGTTTGCGATTCATCCCTTAAAAAGAATAATTCTATGTAGGTAGGTATGCAATACCTAGCTACACTAGCAATACATAGCTATTGCTAGTGAAATATTTTTCCCTATTACCAAAAGATGAGTAACTTCCATTAAATTTTCTTCATTTTAATCAGATTATTGAAAGAGTATTACTTTACAGAAAATTACATATCACAGAAAATATTATGGTATATCTGTGCCAAGGAGACCAAATCTACATCACATTACTTCACGACGAGAAAAATAATTTCATTGATTAAAAAGTTATAAGAGTAACTAGATGATCAAGGATAATTTTTCAAAATTCAAGATTTAATTATATTTTTTCGCTTTAAATAAATGTCTATCCATCTTCAATGGTTTTACACCACTCCTTTCACAGACTTAATTATGCCATTTATTTCTTACTGATAAACTTCATCTTTGACTTATCAAGTTAAAGTGCAAGGCCCACATAAATATACGCTATGGAAATAACTGGTTATTAATTCTTCAAACGCCATAAGGAAGTATATTAAAATTGGCGAAACCTACTTAAAAATAACGTGTTCTACTTTAGTTAGACATTAAATCATTCTTTAATGTGAAAATACGCTGAACCAACATGGAACAGTAATGTGAAGCATTTATGAATAATCTAACCCGGAATTCCCTCGGGTAATACACTTGTTGGATAACCCCAAGACAACTAATGTGCAGATTTCCGCTTCAGGCATTAGCATTGAAACGTTTAACGATAGAGATGACATTTTTTACTGAATAGTTTAAACATACAACCTCGACGTTAGAAAATCAAAACTCCTGAATGCATTCCATTAAAAATAAAATCTCCAGAACCATTTATCTTCATGCGTTAAATTACATTTGAAATAAAAAAATATCACGCTACTGCCAAAGTCTTGAAGGACACCTTAAACTAATGTATGTGTTCAGAACCAAGTCTTCCAGTCACTTTTCCCGTTCTCTCCTCCATATGTGAGTATTTTAAATATCTCGCTCAACGTAAATCCTTCACAAATTTCAGGGAAAATTCATGTCCAGAGAATTTCAGACATGGACGAGTTGAACTTAAATGTTTTTTTTTAAGTTTTTTCACTCGCACTCCTACAACATTGGAAAAATATTTGAAAATGTCGCGTTTGTGTTTGTGCTTTTAGGGTATTTGGAGGCAAAGGACTCCGCATTTTCACTTTCAATTTGACGGACAGTGTATCACTCTTAGTTATCACTGACCACATTTTCACTGGGACCGACATTAGAAATTTTCAAAGTACGTAAGGCAAGCCATTAAACAATCCCCCACCCCAATAATAAGGTTCTCCAAAAAATTTTAAAAAGGAAGATGAACAAAAAAAAAATTTTTTAAAAGGAAGATGAAGGAATTTTAAAAAGGAAGATCCCTTGGTATAAAATACCATTTATGTTATTCTATCGGTCAAAATGTGTTTTGGATGGATAAAAAAAGAGGCTGACAAAAGCGACAGTCCTAATATTCATCTAACAAGACCCCCTAACACGCAACAGCAAAAATTTAATCACACCATTCTTCAATATTGCATACTTTTTGCCTCGCTTTATTCCGTTCAACATGTCTAATCGTTTCCCTTATACATACCTCGGCTTACCCATCATTCTCCCCTCTGCGACAGTCCCCAAAAGTGCATGACTACTCTCAATATGTCCTACATCCACTTCTCCTACCTACTTTTAATTTATCTCATTAACCGCCTCTCCTCTCCTATCCATGCTTTATCTATCCTCCGCTTCCTTTTTCTGTCCGTCTTTTTCACTTTTCCCATTCTTCTCAATGCCCACATTCCAAAAGTCTTTGATCCCCGCTTAGCGCAATGTAAAAACTGAGGATTACCGTAAGCTGCTAAAGCTGCAAATAAAAACGATATGTTTCCTTTTAACATCCTTCTACCAATGAGGGAACACATGACAAATGGAGTTGGCCATGTCTACTCAAATGCTCATAGTTAAATATTGACCAGCCCCCAGAGGTCCGAAAATAGTGAACGGACAGTTTTTCTAAGTTAACGGGGCAATGATAATAGATATCAATTATCTCTAGAATTTTCTATTTAATAGAAAGCATAATGTCAATTTATGACAACGAGGATAGTTGAGAATTAATTCATTTCAATTTATATAATAGAAGGCGGAAGAAAGACGTAAATGTTTTTAGAAATATCACCTCCGATTAACTAGCCTTTCCAGTGACCTTGCTGTCGCAACGGAGATGAAATGTGGCGAGTATCACGAAACTGGTGTGGCTTTTTAGTCCTTGTGAGTCACATCACCCCAACCCAAGAAAGTCACGAAATGTGATATGATCCCCCCACGATGAAACGACCCAGCCGAGAGCAATCGGGTTTCTACGTCTGGCTCATTCGGTGGTGCAGCACATTCCGCAAGGGAAACCCTCGCCCCCACGAGCAAACAGCGATTTGTCGAGATTTCGCCTTGGGACTAATGACGGGAAAATACTAAAACGAGAAAAAATATTCCGTCATGAGGACAGAGATTAATAATGCGTAGTTGAGACGGGGAAATTCCACGTGCATTCTGTGCAGTCACTCTATAGAGCGTAGAGCAGTCGGCGAAGCGGAGCGTAACGACATCGACGGTTTAAGGACCAAAAGAAATATTTTCGTTGACGTCACTCTTCTATGATTACCGCGCAACCCCTTCGCCCGCGCATGCGTACGACACGAGTACGACACGAACACTGTCGTAGTCCGGAGCCCCGCGGACTGCGATTTCTCCTCCTCCGGTTCCATAATGTGCGTTCTTGTTTATATGTGCGCGTGTGTATGCACACAAATAGGGCATAAGGGCTCCAAGCATTCCGGTTCGGAGAGCCTCCGTCCCCCGCCTTCCGCTCTGGCGAGTGAATTAACCAACCGTCCCATTCATACCCGCCCCACGCCCGGGGAATCGCGGAGGGGGGCCCAATTTTGTTTACGCTACTGAGGGAATGCCATAAATTTCACGCCAAGGTTGATTTTTTTGGAATGATCTCAAGGCGCTCGTAATCGCCGCGTCGGCGACGGAGTCCACTTCTCCTCGCAAGACTCAAACCATTTAAAGGCGTCCGTCCACTCCAACCACGATAGAAATTTGGGATTCATCACGAGCGTCTATGAACAATCGGAAGTGATGATTCAATAAAGGAAAGAATTATTGCACCAGATTTCCGGGATGTGAGGAAGTCCTGCTATTGGGTAACCATCGTCATCAAGTCCGTATGTTTTTTCCTGCATTTCATTCAATGAAGGTTACCATTAACATAAAAAGAAACTTGAGAGAACCGGTGTATGATGCGTTCCCGCGATGCATATCCAACTTAATATGTTCGTGAAGGTGTCATTTCATTGAAGGAGGCGTGATGGCCGGATGGGGAAGCGAACTTCTAAATTACACAGCACGGTCAGCTATGCACGCGGAGCCATGCAGTATACATTGTTTCATTATAAAACGATTCCATATAATTTTATTAATGTCACTTTATAAATAGCCAGGTTAGATTTCTTTACTAGCATAATAATTTTAATGACATCATGCTTAAGGGTAACAAGCACAATGATCAACCCGAAGATCGGTTTCATGAGTAATGACATAAGTTACTTAATGCTTATCCTAATGTGGCATGGGACTTGCACATCGTTCCTATCCCTCAGCCTGTGGTTTCCCAGGAGGATCCGGTACCAAACAGATCATCCTGCTCGCGCATCTCTGAGGGTGTCCAAAGGCATCACTAGGAATCGAATCCGGGTAATCTGGTGAGTGTCCTACCATACTACACCTTCGTAACTCCATGTAAACGGGGTGAAGAGAGGTATTAAGTGTGCGGAGTTAAAAATAAAAGTTTGCCGTAATTTGAAGCTTTTATGGCATTAAGTGTCGCGTATGGCGGGTCTGAGAAGAGTAGCTACACTCAGTCCAAGCGTCCTTCGTAATACAATTTCAACCTGTAGACCGAGAGCTGTATTAATAATGACAGCGGTGACCACGCGATAAGTTGACCACACTTCGTAATCTATTGGAGGTAGATCTCTCGTCTACTTAACTCAAGTGTTCCATGTTCAGATCCATTCTGTTGTGAGGAACCCCAACAGCTACACTCAAACTAAGTGATTTTCATTGTCAGAACTTGAAGGGAAATCGGTAAACAGCATAGAGGAAGGAACCCTTATCATGAATGTGTGAATATCACGGTTCGTGATGCTGGGTTGCTAATATCAGGCAAGCTCTTCCTTGATACACCAAAACGAACTGAATATTACCATTTTTATGAGTGTGTATGACGATAAAAATGGAATCGTCTCCATTGAAAATCAAGTTGCTTCCTTGCAATCATGACGCAATGTCCCCATCGTATACCCTTCTGTGTGAACTGGACGTGATATGGTTATCTGTAAACGTATTTACGTTACTAACTAAGAATTAAGTAAGGATTGGTGCGGGTCCGAAAGGGGAAAGGGGAGAAAGATAATTGTATCCAAGCCTCATGCCCATCAACGTTTTTTCGACCAAACAATCAATGACTACGAGAGGGAGTAAGGCGTATTTCTTGCCTAAATTTTGAAGAGGGAGCACTGAAGTGTAATAAAAATAATGAATGCAAAAATTTTGTCAGAAGCGGAACACTATAGTACCAAATAATATTTCACTACCGAAAGGGGCGAATGATCGCTAATCTCTACCTTCCCCGGTGTTTCGGTGTGATAACAGAGTAGTTTTTAGGGGAGGCGACCGTCAGCTAAGATCATTTGCACCATTAGGGATGGATGGGAAAGGGTGGATAGAAAACCGACGTCGGTATTAGCCTACTCTAAACGAAAGGCGCCAAGGGGTCCACAGTTTAACGTCCTATCCGACGGACGGCGTACTCACTCAAAGTCGTATCCACAAAGCACCTCAAGTAGCGATCGTGATATCACTGAAAAATATCTGCCGTCTCCAGGATTTAAACCCGATCCCTTTCGGTGGGAAGCCAGTACGTTGGAAACCGCACCATCCCGATTCCCTATGAGAAATATAAATGACCTGATTAACTTGGGTCACTGCGTAGAAAATGAGGACAACAGTAGAATGTACAGTGAGCAGTTAATCTTACCAGTAAGATTAAAACCTTAAGTGGAATTGACAAAGTTGCGGTTTATGAGATGTTATTTCAAATATTCTAAAAATATCCTAATGGAAGATGAGCTCCTGTTGCTAATATCCTATTATGGTCATGGGAATCCTTCCAACATATGCCATGACAATTAAAGTTAAGTCTTATTCAGATTAACAGAAACTAAGGTGAATGCACTTTATTTAAGCACCCTGCAATAAATCAGTGAATTAGATGCCAGGCGAAAATAAAGTCGGAATGCTCCCAAAACAATTTTTTGTAAGTACCCTAATTCCTTTGTACATTTCGATATGACAATAAGAATAGAATGGTTTAACGCGTCACTTTGTGGAAGCGATTCATATCGGACATCCTGATAATGACTTTGTGAGTCGAAACCTAGGTCGTGTTCAATAAAATATCAGTGAAATAACTAAGTATTACTTTTCCGATATGACAATAAGGAAATAGGGTGGAATACAGATTTATTATACAAAAATATTTTATGATATGCCAATACACTCAGAATTTTCTTTGATACTTCCGTTTAGTAAATCTATTTAATATAATATGCTTTGTATTCGACCACTTATCATGGATTTTTTGGCAAAACATCACACTAAACTATTCTTGCTTTAGTTCTCAGGAAAATAATTGATATGGATGTTTCTCGCTAGATATCGGTCAAGCAAAATGTCTCGCACTTTTGCATTGGCAATTTACATTTTGAACTTAGCACATTTTACATGATTCTAATCCAAAAGAGTACGGAACAAAAAGCATTCAGATACATATTGTCACTTCATGCCATTCCAATATACCTAATCACGACAAGTAACCTACCATTATAATCCATCTTTGGTTTTTGTTTGATAATTGTTGGTTTAACATCCCTCATACGGGAACCTTATAACGTATCAAATTGACTCATTTGGGGAAAAAAGCAAGTTGCACTACATTTGTTTCTTCTAAACTCCCCTATATTCGAACCATCACCCTTCGGTTTACAACCAAACCACTAGACTACATTGCCAATATAGATGGAATTACTACCACAAGCCACAGAACCAACCCGAAGGTTGGTTTCTGGTAACATCTCATTGATGAAGGTTTGCCGGTTCCAGACTATTCACCAAACCGTGGTCCTGCTATTCAATCCATTTCCTCTCTTTAGTTACCGTGGGTGGACACGATTCCATGCGATAAAATTTTCCTTGGCCTGCCCATTGTTCAGAATGTCAAATCCGACGGAAAAAATACTTACTCGTCCTTCAAAGAGAACGCAGGGTCACCGAGTGGGCGAACCAGTTCGCATCACTTTTCCGGAAGGACTCTTCCTTCATCCTTCTCCCTTGTTTATCTAGTTTCCTGATTTTGAAATTTGTTCATAGTGATGAACTCAACTCTTCTTCAGCATTTCCTACTGATATATATACATATATATATATATATATATATATATATATATATATATATATATATATATATATGTATATATATATGTATATATATATGTGTATATATATATATGTATATATATATGTATATATATATATATACATGTATACATATATATATATACATATGTATATGTATATATATATATATATATATATATATATATATATGCTTTCGTAGACGTAACACAGAAGTGCCGAATAGTACAATACACAGTAACACACAATATAGAAACACAAAAAAAGAAGAACACTCACACGTTATTTCTTGATATTTCGACGGAAACAATCCGTCTTCCTCTGAAGATATAGAAGTAATGACTGCTGGAGTTGTTGAGGTGAGGGGTGCGAGAGAAAGGGAAGGGGGCCAGGAGAAGGGGAGAACGGGAGGCGAAGGAGGGGTGAGGGTGGGCTTCCACAAAGTAACAATTTTAGGTCACTCCCATCAGTGAACGACATTGAGGCCCGGATGCTGATAGGCCATACAGATGTAAATGAATGCCATTTCAAGTGTTTTTAATTGTATAGGGTTATCGGATGTGGGAAGGGAGGCCAGGACGGAAACATTGTAGCACAGGTTGAAAGGGGTATTATGATGGGAAGCATGTTTAGGGATGGGGAGACCCGCGGACGGGGAGGAGGGATTGCACGAGGCGCGGTGGTTATTAATCCTAATGTTAAGTGGTGTGGAACATTGGCCTATGTAAAATGACGGGCAGAGTTTACAGGTAAGAAGATAAACTACATTCTTGGAAGTGCAAGAGGAATAGGGGAAGGGCGGGAGAGAGTTAAATGGTGGGATGGAGTGGGGTGGAGTGGTGAAAATAGGGCAGGTTTTGCATCTTGCTCGATGACATGGAGTGGGTATGGCTCTGGGGGTGTGAGGGGATTTTGAGAGCGGCCTGGTGGATTTGAGGATATTTGCTAGGTTGGCGGGACGTTTGAAAGTGACAGAGGGGCATTTGGGAAGAAGGTTGGAGGAAGTGTTGTGATTTTTGAGGATGGGGAATAGGTCTTTGAGGATGAATTTGAGAGACTGAATGCCTGGGAAGTAGGTAGTACAGATTGAGAGAGGCTGGGAGTCTTTGGTTGAGGCAGGCTTGGGGGTGTAGGAATGTTTAAGTATTTTTTTATGGAGGAGGGAATCAGGGTATCCTCGTTGGAGGAGGGAGTGGTGAAGGTTGTTGAGGTATTTCTTAAGGGATTCGGGATGGTTGCAAAATGCGGTGACCGCGGATAGAGAGGGAGTAAGGGAGGGAGCGCTTGGTATGGGAGGGGTGACAACTGCTGTAATGAAGGTATTGCTGCTTATTAGTGGGTTTGGTGTGAACAGAGGTAAGGAATTTGTTATTGCTGAGGGTAATATTAACATCGAGGAAGGTAATCTGAGAGGATGAAATGGTCGAGGTGAAAGACAGGGATGAGGAATCGTTGAGTTGGGAGATGAAGGAATTGAGGGAATCTATGCTGTGTGGCCATAGTAGAAAGATGTCGTCAATGTATCGGAGCCACAGGAGGGGTTGCAGAGGATAGTTTGAAAGGAAATTCTCTTCTAGGACACCAAGGTGGAGGTTTGCATATGAAGGGCTGAATCTGCTACCCATGGCACAGCCCTTTATCTGGAGGTAATGGTTATTGTTAAAAGAAAAGGAGTTGCGGGTGAGAATGAAATCGGAAAGGTCAATGAGAAAATCGGTACTGGGGATTTGAGGGGTAGGGCGTTTGGAGAGGAAGTAACGTAGGGAAGAAAGGCCTTCTTGGTGAGGAATGGAAGTGTATAGGGAGGTGACATCGATAGTAGCCATTGGCCCCCTTCCCTTTCTCTCGCACCCCTCACCTCAACAACTCCAGCAGTCATTACTTCTATATCTTCAGAGGAAGACGGATTGTTTCCGTCGAAATATCAAGAAATAACGTGTGAGTGTTCTTCTTTTTTTGTGTTTCTATATTGTGTGTTACTGTGTATTGTACTATATATATATATATATATATATATATATATATATATATATATATATATATATATATATATATATATATATATGTATATATATACATGTATACATACATATATATACATATGTATACATGTATATATACATATAGTATATACACATATATATATACATATATATATACACCATAAACACAATAATCAACCCGAAGGTCGGTTTGGTAGGTGATGGTAGAGTTCACCCAGTGCTAAGCCCTATACGGCGTTTGAAATTCACACTTCAGGGTAGGGGGGCCAGTTCCTTTCCCTGTGCTGGTTATGGTTTCCCAGGAAGATCTGGTACGCGAAAAATCACCATAGCGGTGCTGGTGGAACGGTGGAACTGCAGGGTGCTCAGAGTGCCTCGCCCAGGGATCGAACCCGTCCCCCCGGTCAGTAGTCCAACGCTCTACCCCATGGACTACCGCGACCCACCCACACACACACACACATATAGTATACACATACATATATATATATACACATATATATGGGTCGCGGTAGTCCAGGGGGTAGAGCTTCGGACTACTGACCGAAGGGCCCGGGTTCGATTCCCGGGCAAGTCACTCTGGGCACCTGCTGCTGCACCCAAGCTATGCCATGCCAATGTACCAGATCTTCTTGGGAAATCATAACTATCATAACCAGGACGACCTTGGTGAGCGATGCACATGCTGAGTCAGTCAAATAAATTTTTTTAATCTCTTCTCAGCATATCTTGCGTTAGTCCAGCGATGACATCTGTAATTGCCTCCTTAAGAGCTCTCAAGGTCCTTGGTCGAACTTAGCAAAACTCAGCTTTGAGATATCCTCAAAGAAAAGTATCACATGGGCTCAAATCCGGGGAGCGAGGGGCCCATGGAACATCTCCTCATAAGGATATTAGGCAGCGGGTTAATTGTTCTTGCAGGCTTTGGAGTGAACGACAGGCAGTATGAGCCCTGGCACCATCCTGTTGGAACCAAAAGGCTTCTGTGCTATATTGATCACCATGATCTTCCATTTTGGGAAGTAAAAAGTTTTCCAGTATCTCACAATAGTGCACAGAGTTCACAGTAACAGTTGAGCCTCGAGACTCAAAACATTAAGGCCCAATAATACCTAAGGAGGACACAGCTCACTAAACTGTCGCTTTGGGCTATAAAGAGGTCTTGGATGAAGTTCGCGAGGGCCGTTAGTCGCCTAGTAACGAAAATGTTTTCTTATATACGAATGCCAGAGTGTAAAATTCGCCTAACAGTTCCGGACGATATTCCAAGAGCATCAGTGTTTCCGTGCAGAGCGCGATGAAGACTGTTCAATGGACCCTCTCGCAGCCATGATGTTTTCAGGTATCCGTTCAATGGACCCTCACACTTTTAGGTTACCTACAAGGTTTTCTAGGAAGTCCAGAGCCTTTCGCCCGTACACAAGTAATCCATTTCCTAAAGGTATTAGCATTAGGAACCCTGTCCTGATGAGTCAATTCAAACCACCTATGGAAAGCCCCATGCGTCGCCACCACACTATCATTGTTTTTACCGTAAAAAACGTTTCTACCCCAAACTCTCGATGCTCACCAGACCACTGCATGGTAATTACTAAAAATTGCGTTGTGTTACCCATCAAACGTCACTACTTCCCCTCCAATAATTTACTTGTGCGCTCTTCTGTGATTTTTTAAAACTATGGAGTAAAACCTGCTCCACCCTGCATAACTTGGACGGCACAATATAGCACAAAAATAAAATAGATAACACGTAAAAGAACCTATTTCCGATCTCGGACGGCCTGAGTATGGGGTCCGGGGCGGGGGGGGGGGGGGGAAGGCCGCCCAGGGTATGTTAGGAAGGGAATTAAAGACGGTGGTTAAGGGAAGACATTTTAAAAAATCGGAAAGCTAGTATATATGCAGATTCGAATGTTGTCGCCTATATATTGGTGGAAAAATTGGGTAGGGATTCTAGGGTAGTTTGGGAGAAACACTGATCGAAGGAAAGGTTATGGGAACTTGCGTGTTAAGGGATAGAAAGAGAAGAGAGTGAGGTCGAATCACAGGAGTAGCGGTGATTGTACATTCGGATGGACAAAGTGGTAATGCATTCGCCTATGTAAAATGAAGAGCATTGTTTGCATCACAAAAGATAGATGAAGTTTTTCGAGAGGAAATTAGTGTGGGAACGAGTTGGGGGGGCTATGGGGGAATGTGGGGAGCAGACATGTTTTATATCGGGGGCGATTGCAAGTAGGAAAAAGATGAAATTTGTCAGGATGGTGCGCCAAAGGGTTGTTGGACCTCAGAATGTTTCTGAGATCCAACGTCTGCATGCGAGAGTCGTCGTCGTCTGCATCACGGCAGTTAGGATGAGGTAGCGCCATTATCGTGGAAAATAGGAAACAGTTCTTTAAGAAAGGTTTTCAGTCTGTGGAATTCGAGGAAATAGGTGGTGCAAAGGTTGAGTCCTGCGTCAGATGTGGGGTTATTTTTCTGTGGTGTGTGAGGTCGGGTAGGGCAGTGGATTTTATTGTTTTGAAGCTTTTCTGGGTAACCTCGTTTGTGATGTGGATTGTGTATATTATGGAGGTATTTGTTGAGGGTGGCTGTGGTATTGCAAATTCTGTGTCCGCGGATAGAGAGAGTTGATAATAGAGTGTTTGGTGTGAGAATGGTGACAGTTGGTAAGATTTAGGAATTGCTGATGGCTAGTGGCTTTGATATGTACTGATGTGATAAAGTGAGATGTCTGCGTCCAGAGGGATGACGGTGGAGTCTGAAATGGATTAGAAGTGAATTTAACAGTGAAAGAAGAATTGAAGGCCAATAAGAAATTATTGACGGCCTCAGAGCCGGTTGTCCTGAGAATAAAAATGAGGTCTATGTAGCGGACCCAGAAAAGAGGTTGGAGTGGTTGTTGTGAATGGAAAGTCTCTTCAAGGTGGCCCATGAAGAGATTGGCGTATAATGGCACCATCCTCGTTCCCTTCGCTGTACCTTTGGTTCGTAAAAAGAATCATTTATGGAATGAAAATGCGTTTTTTGTGAGGACGAAAGTGACTTGATTGAGGAGAAATTCGGTCGAAGGGCGCTGGGGTGGGGGACGCAGAGAGAGATAATGTCGGAGAAAGGATAAGCCTTCTACATGAGGAATAGGTATATATAGTATGTGTGAGTATATATATATAAATTTCAGAAAAAATGTCTGGCACCTTTGTTAGGTCTGAAACGTTTCAGAACACCTGTGTGTGTGTATATATATATATATATATATATATATATATATATATATATATCATTTACTTCTATATCTTCAGATGAAGACGGATTGTTTCCGTCGAAATATCAAGAAATAACGTGTGAGTGTTCTTCTTTTTTTTGTGTTTCTATATTGTGTGTTACTGTGTATTGTACTATTCGGTACTTCCGTGTTACGTCTACGAAATTATATATATATATGTATAGTATATATATATATATATATATATATGTATGTGAATATTTGATTACGAAATATTTTTTTCCATTAAATAGGGTACTGCTGCGATAGTGTTACGGATTACGGTAGAAAATACGCAGCAAAGTTTCAGCCTGTAAAAGCCGTCGCAACAACTCTTTTAGACAAACACCAAAATTAAAGGTGAATCAGTCTTAATTTAAAACCTACTTCCATAAATCCCAATTTGGTATTACTTTAAATTTCTCTTTGAAATCAGATCCGAATAAGAGATAGGAGAAATATAAGAAGTTAAATCCTAAGAGGTCTACTTTTATAACTCTGTATTAATTATGCCCATTCATGTGTTTTAGCATAAAAGCAATAGAATTAAGCTATATTAACCTTTGTTCCCGTTTCTGTATATATCACGGAGAAATATTTTCAAAGACAAAGAATGTGGTGACGCATGCACTTCAAATATAATGCAGTAAATCAAAAGAACTAAGTAGACATTGTAATAGGGGAGAACCTTGTACAAGGAAATCCTATTGTTTGAAAAGCAATTCATATTTAAAATAGGTATGCCGGAGGCAACATATTTGATCTCCGACAATACGAAGGTAACAATAAAGAAAAATCAATGCATAGAATAATTCCATAAATGAATGATTACTATTTTATACAAGAATTGAATCCAGAATTGAATAATTAATACTTTTATACTCGTAATGATGGAACGCTTTCTCAAAATATAGCACGGATGTTTTGTATGTGCTTCGAATAGAGAAAATCGCAGATTAGAAATGGAAATTAATTAGATATGCATTTTATATCAATGGGGACTGTAAATAACTCGATATAAAAAATACAGTATCATCATTCTTCATTAAAACATTGGAAATATGGGTATATATAACTAATCCAATTATTTGTTTGCATGATTACAATATAAAATTGACAATTTTTACATAATACTTGCGCAACTTCAGAACAATATATGTGTAAACATTGGATGGATTAGCCTTTCCTTTTCACAGTTCTGTCTCCTTTCAATGCAACCGAACATTTCCTATGTATACTCGCCTACAAATTAACATTTTCTCTACCCCAGTGATGGAGCACATCCACACACATTGGGAAGCATAATCATTCAATCAATAAATTTTGACGTAAAACGGTATTTATTCATTTCTTACGGGGATCGAGATGGTGCGGGGGCTAACGTACTGGCTTCCCACCCAGAGGGCCCGGGTTCAAATCCCCGCGGCTTTGAATATTTTTCAGTGGTATCTCAATTCCTACTTGAGGTGCTTTGTGGAGGGAACTTTGAGTGAGTACGCCGTCCGTCGGATTGGACGTTAACGTTAAACTGCGGACCCCTTGTAAAGAGTAGGCTAATTCCGACGCCGGGTTTCTCTCCATCCTTTATCCTTTCCTGCCCATCCCTAATGGCGCAAATGACCTCAGCAGTCGGTCGCCTCCCCTAAAAACTACTACTACTTCATTTTTTACTTCCTTATTCCGATAATCACTTCAATGGGCTGAACTGGAACGATAATATTGTATTTTAAATTTAGCCATATTTTTAAGATGACAGATCAATCTTCCGTTTTACCTTAAAAAGTCGTTTTCTCTGCACAAGCTACTCTTTCGAATTCTGAAATCAATAAAAACGAATGGTTTATTCCCATAGCAAGAAAAGGACGGAAATGGGCATTTAAGTAACAGGTTACTAAGTCAGTGTTTCACAAAAGAAACTTGAAGATTGGGCATAAAACATTTGAGTTAATCAAATATTTTATCAGGAGCTTGACAAATGATTGCAGCAACGACCATTTTTTTATTACTTTGATATGAAAACATAAAACTTTTCCGCACAACCCTCACATAATAGTGATCCCTCAATCATGGTTGCAAAATAAGTTTGGAAAAGATTGTGTATTTGACTTCATTACTAAATATCACATTTATGAAACTATAGAGCGTAAATTAACCGGAAATTCTATTGAAAACCGAGTGGTTTACATTATTCTGACATTGAAAATAAGTCAGCTGTTCTATGCACCTCGATAATCTTGCATTTTTGAGGAATTATATGAAAGAACTTCGCGAAATGCTTTCGGAAGTCGACAAAGAGAAAGGTGTGTTTTCACTATTATTAGATAGTTATGTTTTGCAATTTTTCGGCGATAGTATATTTTTAATGATTCCAACCAAAATACCTCTAAATAAACACTCGAATATTGATAAATATACCTAACGATGTCAGCACACTTTCGAAAAGAAAATTGGGTGTGGGAATGGAAAAACGTCAAGAATATTTTCAAAGAGAGAAGTGGATTCCAGAAAGCGGCAGGTTTTGTACGCTATTTTTCCATAAAATTTTAGCTGAACTGTGAGTTGGACCTAATTGCTTACGCCAGGAAGACATTGAAAGTCTTCCTTCATTCATTAAAATAAGTATCCCAAAAACAAATACCAAGGTACTCATAATATTTACAACCGAATGTAAAAATTATCTTCCCCAAAATATGCAAACCTATTTCTTCCCAACATTTATCAATATCGATTTTTCGTCACGTACCAGCAAAAATTTCAATATTTGTGTAAAACCTGTAGGCATAAGTTCAATTGATATCTTAAAAAATTGAACATTTCCTCAGTATTGCCGGTGCTAGTGATGGTGCAGGCTTCTAAAATTTTTCTTCTATAATTTTAGCTTATGTAGGATCAAATATATCAAAGCTGATAAGAAAGCTGGCTTTCATGGAGGATTTCATTGACATTCGAAGGGAATTCCAAAGAAGACTCTCAAGGGAAAAAGAAAATGACTTGCCTAAGAAGGAAAAATTGGTTTAGCTCTTATTCAAGACAACTATTACGTAAAAAGTAACTTACATATTAAAAGATTGATGGTAGAAGAAAATGGAATAAATTAAACACAGAGTTATGCAAAAGGAAGTACAAAGAGTCAAATAATAAATTGAGGCGGGCAACAAATAAAGAAAAAGAAGCAGATGCATGGTGGAAGGCGCAGTGGGAGGATATAGAAAGTTTGTAGAGAAGGGTGAAATTGGTGCGCTCCACAGCAAGGGTAAATCCCTATCGGAAAGTAAGAAGGGAATATCTATGCTAAAAGTTAGTGATAAGGCAGGTAAGATAATAGTTGACGCAGAAAAGATCCAAGAGAGATAGAAGGAACATATAGAAGAACTGTGTGGTGAAGAACTTAGACCATCAAAGTTAGACTAAGAAAAGAAACAACGTAGATGAAGATAGCTTAGGTCTAGACATGCTCGACGATGAGATCAAGGAAGGTGAAACTAAATAAGGACGTGGGGGTGGATAACATTCCAGCGGAACTACTAAAAGATTTAGGAAAATGTAGGAGATAGAGGCTATATGGACTGATTTGTAGTATCTATGAGGAAGGTATCTGGCCGGAGGACTTTGTGAGTTCAGTGCTAGTTCCTATTCCGAAAATGGTAAAGGCTACTTCTTGTGAGGACTACAGAACGATAAGTTTGATATCCCACGCAGCTAAAGTTATTCTCCCGATCATAAACAAAAGGATAGAGAGTAGGGCAAATAATTATTTAGGGGATGACCAGTTAGGGTTTAGGAAGGGGAGAGGTACGCGTGATGCCATTGCAGTAATGAGATTATTAATCGAGAGGAATATAAAATACAACCAGGAAGTATTTACCTGTTTCGTAAATCTCAAAAAAGCGTTTGATAGAGTGCATTGGGAAAAACTAGTGAGGATATTGCAGAAAAAAGGTATAAATTGGAGAGACAGGAGGTTAATCTGCAACCTGTACATGTCTCAGACTGCTCAGGTGCAAGTAGGGAACAAGGAGTCCGGATGGGAGGTGTTAGGAAGAGGCTTAAGGCAGGGTTGTCCGTAATCACCGGTGCTGTTCAACGTGATGTTCACTCAGCCAAGGGGTTGCAAGCATTACTGAGTGAAATGGAAACTCATTGCGATAGATATAGGATGAGAATCAATATCAATAAAACAAATTTCATGCGATTTTCTAGAAAGAAAAAGGCTAAGCTAAGCATTAAATAGGAGGGCAAAAACCAGAGCAGGTAAAACAGTTTACGTATCTCGGAAGTGTTTTGGACCAACATGGCCTAAGTGATATGGATTTAAGGAGACGATTGTGATAGGAAGAGACACTTTCACAAGGAGGAGAAAGTTGATGACAGGGACATTAACTAAGGATATTTAGAAAAGACTTTGGAAAAAAAATTTGGATATAGAGCGTAGTTCTGTACGGCGTGGAAAAGAGGTCACCGAAGCAGGATATTGGAGGCTTTTTAAATGTGGATGTGGAGAAGGATGGAAAAGGTGAAGTGGACCGAAAGGAAAACAAATGAGGAAGTGCTAGGTATGATGGGTGAGTAGAGGGTTTTGCTGGGAGAAATCCTAAGGAGGTAGGAAAAATGGATGAACGGCGTATTGATCAGCAGTAAGATGTTGAAAACTGTAATAGAGGGGATAATGTTAGTTGTAATAATGTTAAACGAGTGAAGGGCAGCAATAGGATAGGGATGTTGGATGGGATGAAGGGAGGAAGGAAGTACACAGATATGAAGGGAGACTTGTTGTACAGTAGGATGCCGTATTTTGTTTTGTTATGAGATGTTTATTTGTTGGTGGTGTCCATCCAAAACCTACATTAACCGGTAGATAAGCTAATTAATTTATATATATATATACATATATATATATATATATATATATATATATAATATTAATCTGGTTAATAAATAACATAGCTTCAAGTAGTATATATGAGAACGTAGAAAAAACAATGACTTTTTCCGTTTATTTTTGCTTTTGTTAGATACTTAAAATTACATTAAAACCACCCAGTGATCGCATTAAGATTATTTAACATCTTTAAACTATTTATATGTCTGAGAAACGTAAGAGAAGTCACCAAATCGGTAGCAGTAAGAAGAGGCACAATATTTTCCAGGAAACTGAAGTGGATATGATGAACAGACATGAGAATGGTGATATGGTCGTTGACATCGCGCCGAAAATTAAGGATATCAATCATGAGCTACTAGAAAAGAATCAAAGGACATCCAAGAAGTGAACCGAAGATGCAGACGTTAATTATTACGAAATAGAAAAAACACAGTTATGAAAGAAATTCTATTTGCTATTGTATTTTTGAATTTAAAATCAGTATCAAAGACGCATGTCATTAAGCCTTGGACTAATAAATAAAAAAACCTCGAGGCTTTATGAAGAATTTTAAGATAGCTGTGGTGCAAATCATGATTCGTTCAATTCAAGTTCTCGATTGTCCAATAGTTTCAAGAGTCCTGCGAAATTACATAATAACATGATGATTGGAGAGACTTATAGTGCCGACTCAGCGGCAGCTACTGAGATTCCCACGCGTTTAGCCGAAGTGATCGAAAAAGAGCATTACCAACCACAACAGGTGTTTAACGTGGGCGAAACTGGGCTTTACTTGAAGAAAATGCCTGATCGCTTGTATATTGTGAAAGGCCCAAAGACTATGCCGGGATACAAGGCATCTAAGGACAGGATAACACTCTTTTAGAGGAAATGTTGCTTGAGACCAAAAAAAAACTCATGTTAGTCTACCACAGTGAAAATACCAGAGCCCTAAAAAATTGCGAAGGCATCGCTACCCGTGATATGAAAACAAATTGCAAAAGGTTATGTAACTCGATCAATTTTACAAGATTGATTTTCCCACAGTTTTTCGCCCGAAGTTTAGACCTATGGTGAGAAAAATGATATACCTTTTCGGATATCGATGTTGGGTGACAACAACCCAGGTCACTCAGCTACTCTGTGTAGCGATCATGAAAATTTAAAGTCAATTTAGTACATTCTAATCGCCACTTTTCTCATTCAACCATTAGATCGAGTCATAGTAAATAAAAAAAATGTAATTTTCGTAAAATATTCCACAAATCATTGAAAGCTATTGAAAAGGAGAATGGAATATCATCGAAGGAGTTCCGGAAAGAATATAATATTTATAAAGTTGTTAAAAACATTGATGGTGCATTGGCATGAAGTTACTGCATCTAACACGAATGTTGGTTGGAGAATGCTCGTTCGTAAACTTATTCAGGAGTACATAAAATTTGAAGGGAAAAATGAAGTTGATGAACTTGTGAAAATGGTCGATACACTAGAATTATATGCCGATATAAATTATTTTCGTGAATTAATCAACTGTGACACAAACGAATTTACTTTACGAAGATATAATTGAGGTTGTAAACCATGCAGAGAAAAGTGAAACTTAAGAGAAGTAAAGGGACGATAAGCCACGTAAAAGATTTGAGTCTAAACGGATGACAGAATGTTTTCACAAGATAGAAAAAGCACTGATCGGTTTTGAAGCAAAGGTCCTACATGGTGAATGGTTCACGATCGTTTCTCGGGTAGTCATGACGAACTCACGTTCTACGAAATGATTTACGAAGAAAATAAAAATCTGTTTTATTCATAAATGGATAATTACGTCGAAAAACAGCGAACTAATTTTTTCTATCAATTTTCATCAGCCAAAGTATGAAATGGCATATACAATTCACGGGAAGGTCAGTAATAGCTCCGTATTTTGTTTTATTAGCATTAGTATGTTTTAATTATCATTTATATTTAAATATCCAATGAAAAAATGGAAGAAAATTGCTTAATACACTCCTATTTCAGGGCAAATTTCATGCATGACTGAAATTAAATATCGCCACATATTAGGTCAAAGGATTCTGTAGCCATGTCATTATTCTTCCATTTAGTAGTATTAGTTTTTAGGGGAGGTGACCAACAACTGAGGTCATTTGCGCCATAGGGGATGGACAGGAAAGGATGAAGGGTGGAGAGAAACCCGGCGTTGGCATTAGCCTACTCTTTACGAAAGGCGCCAAGGGGTCCGCAGTTTAACGTCCCATCCGACGGACGGCGTACTCACTCAAAGTGCCCTCCACAAAGCACCTCAAGTAGGGATCGAGATACCTCTGAAAAATATTCAACACCGCCGGGATTTGAACCTTCTTCCATTTATTTTCCGCCACCCGCACTTGTTATAAAACGATGCAGAGCGCAATTTCTTACCCTTTTTTGGTCTATCATGCGTAGAGTTAGAAATATTTGCATTTTTTCAGGCTTATGTGCTTGCTTTATCCTTTTTGTTTTCGTGAATGTTTTTTTCGAGAAGGTCACATCTGTGAAACTGCCATGAAGGTATAGTAGGGGATCAAGTGAGCGACACTTGAGGAATTTACGACATACACGGTTTTGGATTTAGATGGAAATTTTCGAAACGAATTAACCACGTTTCCGAAATTATGCATTCGAAAGAACAACGAGAAAAAAAATTATTTAGATTACAACTTGTGACTCACTCTTAAAGCTCAATAAAAGGAACGTATGATTTATGTTAAAAATTGAATTTTTATTCCTTTTTTACGGAGAAGGCAAGGCAAACACGAAGTTTATTTACCGAGTGAATCACTTGCTTCGTTTTTGCATCCAATTTCATGGGCGAAATTATTAAGCTTGGGTTTCATTAACGCTATAAAATATGATACCTAATTTGTTAGTAAAATTTGCCAATATTTCTCACTAAATAAAACACCAATTTAATTTATCCTGTGACCTTTAATTTTCACGAAGTAGAGCCTCAAATTTAAAAAAAATAACAATTGAGTTGGACAAGTATACAACCTTTCACCTGCATTGATCAACATGTACCTGGAGGAGGCAATAAGAGAAGCACTAGGCATCGGATTAAACGGAATAAGGATCAATGGAGAGGAGATAAACATGCCACGCTTCGTCGACGATGTTGCAATGATAGCAGAAAACCAAAAGGGTCTTAAAAGATCACTAAACGTATAGAATCAAGTCCTTCAATGGTACAACATGAACATAAACAAGATGAAGACTGATATCCTAGCATGTGGAAGAGAGAAGCGGAATACAGTAGTCACACTGGAAGAAAAAAAATTAGGGCAAATGGATTCCTTCACCTATCTTGGAAGTACCATCATATGGGACGGAAGAGGTACTACAGATATCAAGCTAAGAATATCTCAGGCTGAGAGAGTATTCGCAATGAAAAGACAGCTGCTGTGTTCAAAGAAGATAGAACTACAGACGAGGAAACAATACGTGAAACATTCGTATTTAGCGAGGCACTTAATGGATCAGAAGCATGGACCATCTGAAAAGTAGACCAGAAAAGACTAGAAGCCTACGAAACCTGGTGCTGAGGGAAGATGCTTAAGGTGAAATGGACGGATAAAATAAGAAACGAAGAAGTATACAGAAGAATAGACGAAGAAAGGACCTTATGGAACACCATAGAGAAAAGAAGAACCATATGGATTGGCCACACACTGAAGCAAAATAGATTCGGGAAGAATATAATACGGGTAGAATAAAAAATAGCGGGAAATGTCCCAGGAAGAATGCCAAGGTGTAAATACATGGAACAAATAAAGATGAAAGTACATTGAAAAAAATACCAGTAAGTAAACCAATTAGCATCAGATAGGATAGGATGGAGAACTGCAGTCAACCAATCTTAGGATTTAACGACCAATGATGAAAGCCTCATACCAACAAATTAAAGTATTTATGTCTTTAGTTCGGTTAATATAGGATTCCTAGTTCAAAAAAAACTGCAGGAGATGCCGCAACAGTAACTCTTAACGGAGTCATCCGCTAATGTGCATTTAAATGCAACAAAATTTCATAGTTTACCAGGACGCCTCAATAGCTTAACTGGCTGAAGCACTTGACTGGACATTGAGGGATCCGGGTTCGAATCCCGGTCTAGGCGAATGATTTTTACACTCTGAAATTGTTGCATAGGATTCCTGACTTTCAAATGCATGGGGTTCTATTGGAAAAGATTGCCGACGCAATCCACGGAAAGAGCTTCTACAGATAGAGATTTTTAACATACTTTAACATCATCATCATAGGTATACTACCAATTGAAGGTAAGTTTTGGACGATTCCTAGCAACGAACAATAATGCATTACTTATCTCCCGAACTTCCTCTCAACTTCACTACCTTCTTTTCTTCTAAACTTATGTAACCTTTTACCTGATTTCATTTTGTCTTAAATGTCTACTCTCCTCTTTCCTCTTCCCTGCTTACCTAACATTCTGCCTCCTATTAATTTCTTCAGCAGTCCCACCCAGATATTACATATTTATTCCATCCTATTATGATGCTTGACTCGAACTGCCTACTTCAAGAGAATCTCATACTTTATATTTTATTGCTATTAATATTTATGAAACATTTCTCGCATTGCTCACGAAGTTCACTCAACAATAACTAAAATGTCTTGGCCGTCCGCCTATGGTTGAGCATTTGAAAACCTAAATTACGATCATCTCGATACGCACTTGTATTCAACACTCAAGTCCTTCCCATTTTAAACTCGTCATTACCACAGCATATTATTTGAAAAACACTGGCAAGTACGAACAAACCAATCTTACTTTCATGCATATCGCTTCACGACCCGAATCCTTGGCTACCTCGACTTAAGCCATCTGACACACACTCGGGCTTCCGCTAAGTCACCTATCCCTCTAGTTTACTCCCATATTCCATATTAGTTTCATCGGCTTTGTCCACTGTAAAGGCCCAAATGCCTACTCAAAATCCACAATTCACACAAAGTTACCCTAATTATAGTTCATATTCCTATACATTAATTCTATTTCTCATTACTGTAATGACATCACCTGCTCCCTCCTCTTACTAAACCTAAACTGGCCTTTGCCTAGATAGTTGTTTGCGCTGTAAATCCAAAGAAGGCAGCAAAGAAGGATACAGAGTATTTTGATTGGCAATGAGATGTTGAAGACTGTGATAGAAAGGAGAATGTTAAGCAAGCGAGGAAGGAGCAGGAATAGGATATGCATGTTGGATGGATGAAGGGAGGAAGGAAATATTCGGAATTGAACGGGGTCTCATTGTGATGCTAAGTGTAATTTTGTGTATTGTTAAGAGAGACAAGGGAATTGTGGCTCCACCGTTTGGTAGCTTGTGCCAATCCTAAACCTACCGTAAATGTTAGATAACCGATATTAAAGCTCTTCTATTTTTCCCTTTTTTAGTATTCCATAAACTGGAACTGTCCTTTTCATTACAGTTCTTTGGAACTATTGTTTTCTCTACTAATAAATAAATGAAAGGACTAACTTTGTAGTTCCACACGAAAACGATTTATTCACACGACCCGGGTTTCGAAGTAAAACTTCATCATTAGCTTTTACTTCGAAACCCGGGTCGTGTGAATAAATCGTTTTCGTGTGGAACTACAAAGATAGTCCTTTCATTCATTTATAATGAATCGGTTCTATAAAGTTACGCCAGAAACCATTAATTATTCTCTACTAATTATTATATTTTTCAATTCCGCGGGCAATATTCCATCCAACTTGTTTAATGTTGTTCCACTTTCTTCTCCTCATTCTCTTAGCATCTTTTCTGAGATTCATGGCCTCTTAAGCGTCTTTGTATTTAAGATTGAAATAATTTTCACTGCATCTTATACTACTACATTATTAAGGCTTACTCACCTCTCCTCTTCGGATGCCATCCCTTTATCACTATGTAGGATTTCATTTGACTGATATATTATCTTTACTACTCCCATTCAGAATAAAATATTTAAATTTACCATTCTCCTGACAATTTGACATTTTTAATTGCATCCCATAAATACTATGGTCAGAATCTGAATCCGCTCCCAAAAGTAATTCATCACAATTTCCCTAAACATGTACAACATCATGTAATAAAACTGGTTTTTTACTGTTTCCCTCGGAATTTTTTGTTTTTAATTATGCCTTAGATGATGTGTGAATCTGGTTTTTTTTATTCTAATTAAATTCTTTCCTCTAAAAAGAAAAATTGGATTCTCTCCATTTATTCCTAAACCGCACTGCCCCACCTTCCTTTCATCTCTCCCTTCGCCTACGACCGCATTCCAATCATCCATCATCACTACGCGTTTCCTTGCGGAAGGCTTGTACATTATTTCTTCTAATTTATCATACAAGCTGTCCTCTTCTTCCTCCAGGTGACTATTTGTTGGCATGTGCACATAGATAATCCCTAGTTTGTTCGAGTTTGCTTTTAACCCTACTATACTATTCAACCACTCAGCTCCGCTATGTTTTCTACCATCTTCCCATTTTATTTCTTAGTACTACGGCTACCATGTACTCTAAACACTCTGCATCGATAATCCTCCATTTGCTACAATTTACAATCAACTAGTTTTTGCGAAGTTTTTGTGTAATGTTAACCGCAAAGGTCTTGTCTCTATCCCTGTTTAACACGGAACCAGTTCCATTTGGCTGAATCCCCTAGCTTCCAGGATTCGTTATCCATTTTTCCCATCCATATTATTGACTTTGGAAAAATAATTGATATATTTTACCGTTACCTTTCTCAAGAAATATTTTAAAGTAACGCTACAACTTGGCTCTTCCACTGGAATCAGACTTCTTTACAGCCATCTCCATGAAAAACACAAGTGGACTATCATTTTTCTGGGCCCTGCACTTCGACAAATCTTGAATGGGATTCCCTAGTAGAAACGATTGGTAGGCGAGGTTAGAGGTCATCTAATACCATCCCTATAGGGTGTGCTAAATTCGCCCAGGACAGAGGGAAACAGATCTTTTTCCTGTGTTACCTGAGCTTTTTCAGGAAGTTCCAGTAACCGAAATATATACTACGAGGGTCATCCGGAAAGTAGTACCCGTTCGTGCCGCATGAAGTGCTGACGACGCGAGTAGCCGCTGGACGAGGTCAGATAGCTTCAGTGGCTTGTCTGCCTTCTCTGAGCCAAGTTGCGTGACGCTAGCATTGCCTGTGTTGTTTCTGTGATTGTTTACAATGTTTAAAAAAATTGAGAACGCCGCCAGTTGTGAAGTGAGGGCAGTGATTAAATTCCTCAATGCAAGAAACGTTCGCCCATGTGATATTCATCGCCAATTAAAGGAGGTGTATGGAGACAATGTAATGGACGAGTCGTCTGTTCGGCGGTGGTGTCGCAACTTCAACATGGGGAGGGGGAACACACACGACGATGAGCGTTCGGGGAGACCGTCTGTCATTACAGACCAACTGGTGAGCTCAGTTGACGAATTCGTGAGGAACGATCGGCGCGTCACAATTGATGACATCTGTGAGCATTTTCCCAATGTTTCTCGAACAATTGTTCATGAAATTGTTAAACACCATCTGCATTATGCAAAAATTTGTGCAAGATGGGTCCCTCGCGTATCTCAATGAGCTGGCGGCGAAGGACTATGCAGCAGGAATACAGAAACTTGTCACACGTTATGACAAATGCCTTAATTTGCTCGGAGATTATGTTGAGAAGTAGCTTAAAGTATCCTCTTTCAAATAAAATTTTTTATGTTTGTTAATATTTACTTTTGTGTCTTTATTTCACGAACGGGTACTACTTTCCGGATGAC
The DNA here is from genome assembly GCF_022747635.1 of Hetaerina americana. Lineage (NCBI taxonomy): Eukaryota > Metazoa > Arthropoda > Insecta > Odonata > Calopterygidae > Hetaerina > Hetaerina americana. The sequence goes on from NW_027286875.1 coordinate 1,413,402, forward strand.
CCTCGTACTTCGGTGAGGCTGCGGGTGCACAGAGGCGTCATCCGACTCCTTGGGTCACTGGCTCTGCTCACTATACACTGTACGGCATATACCATGCATTATCTTAACAAAATAAGAGTACTAAAGGTTTCATTTAAATAAATGGCAAATATAAAAACGAATTGATGGTATTTTCTTAGCTTTCGTATATAGTAGTGTAATTTTTAAATAGTTTACCTTATTTGCATTTTGATAAGTTATAGCAATGGAAATTCGTCTTGTCAAGGGTATCTTTAAAAGTATTATCATACCAACTTCTCGTTTAACTTATGTAATCTCTGCAATATTCAGTCTTCAAGATGCACTGCATTTTTTCCGTTTGAAGGGTACTATTAACAGTAAAATGTAGCTATTATTTATGAAGGTTGAGCAATGGAGATTTTATTCTTTGTTTAAGGTGGAAAAAATACTTGACGAGTATGAGGGAGACAGCTTGAAAATAAATCCGGAGAAATAAACAAAGGAACGCTGAGTTCCATCCGAGTAGAGCCCAAATTGAAGATTTTGATATAATAAATAACTCGCTGCTGTTTCAGCGAGCTCAAGTGACCAAAGCAATCCGCCCCTACAGGGATTCCAAGAAATCTCACAGAATTGATGATTGAGAAACATCGCAGCGTTGAGAAATGGCAAAATCATTTCATGTGATTTTTTTGGACGCTCGATAAAAGTTTGCTCGTGTGTAACGAACTTCACACGTGCTATTAACAGCTCGAAACGACGCGTAATAAACATTTTGAAATATCATATTCTCGAAATGTTCTGGGCCCGTCATCACCTTTTCCCTGCAGCCGCCGCCGTTCGAATACTTTTAGACAGCGCTCCGAGAGCGGAAAAAACGCTCCTTCACGGGTGCTGGAGAGACTCGACTGACCGTCCCTTTGATGAGGCTTTGGAATGCCTTCTTGGTAGTTTCGTTTTCCCGAAGGAATTCTCCACTCTATTTGTTCACGTCTGTCGTCCGTTATTGCACTTGAATGAGGTTTTAGTGAAGGACATTGCCACGAAAAGTCACCTTAAGAATTGCTTCGTCACTACAACTAAGGAGGTTTTTAAGACAGGACGCGCGTGCTTTTGTGCCGCCATGTAATTGTTTACCCTCTGGAAAGCCAGCGAAGGCGAAGCAGTGGCTCCTCCCTCTTGGAATTAGATATCTCGAAATGAGCCAGAGAATTGGGAGACAAACGCGTGCAGGTAGACTTAAACGTGCGTTAAGAGACGTGAACGTGGATGCGGAGACTTCAACGCCTGTCTTAAACAAGTCAACAAGGAATAACCTAAATAGTGGAAATAATCGAATAAATGTTAAATCTAATATTTAGTTGTTTCCGAAAAATGATGCATATGATGAAGAAATGCTTTGAAATGGGAGTGATTCAATAATTTGTGGGCTTTTTGTTGCTTTTAATTTATTAAGTACTTATTTTTGTAGCAGTGTGTTTTTCAGCGAAACATATAAACCGCCAGCAAAGAAAATAGTTAATTTCTGGAACTAAAAAGGCTTTTTTCCTCACAAACTATTATTTAAATTTTTCCAGACTTGAATTCTAATGAATATCGACATTAAAAGCGGTTAAAGGTAAGATTCCAGGTGTACTACACGTTTATAATCAATTTCATATCGTCTCTCTCCATCTATCTCTGTAATATAATAGATTCTACATGGGATAGTTCAATTCATTCTAATTTTAAAAAGGGAGAATTTGATCTGTCAGCAAACTCTGCGGAGAGCTATATCTCTAAGGGATGCATTATTTCTGAATCGCTTGAGGCACTATTACTACCTTGGACATTTATTGCAAATGTACTGACTTAACTGTAAATTCTATAAATACCAAAGTATAAATCTATGTAAGAAGTATAAAGCTAAATGGTTATCCAAGATGGCAGAGTACATATTATCGTAATACTTCTGTGTTTTCAGCGTGAATGGAAAAATTCTTGTTCGGGATTGCAGGCATTAATAGACATGCTGGTGGTGGCCTAGTGGCTTTATCAATCATGTACTTTGGAGTAGTAGCCCTGGGAGATGACTTATAAAGACTCCATCTAAAATCCTAGCAGTGTACATTTCTGTATACTGGAATGCCGTTGTCACGCACTTTAGTTCTATTTGAGCTCTATCCACAACTCATCTATCCATGCTTTGGTTTGCATTTGCGTTTTCATTAGAAATACACGACGGACAAAAGGAAAACATTATAGGTATTTTATACGCCACATATGCCATGCTACGCTATTTGTAACCAATACTTTAAAATATCAAGCTTAGTAAATTATTAAAGTATAATACAACACAATCATCACATTCATAATCATAACCACTATTGCAAATAAACTGCAGGAAATGCTGCAACATTAACTCCAGCAAGGCCAATATTATGTAATATATGTGTTATTTTAAAATGTTAGATGATATTCAAACAATTAATTATTCCAATACACTGATCAAAAATAAAAATACGAGGATTGCTTTACTGATTAAAGCATAAATTATGCAGTGTGCACGTGAGAGCATTAAATTTGTTACGCTCTAACTATACACTCCCTGGACTGTCTCCAGTTCACAAGTAACATTACTCTAAAGGGAGTAAACCATTGATAGGGAACATAATTTTGGATTAAAAAATTAAGTTACCGAAGAATAAATCAATATAAAAAGCGAAATCGTTAAAACACGCACACATTTTGCAATTTAAATATCCCACGCGTCACATTGAAATTAAAGTGGTTTTTAGAGAAGCCTCTATATCAATTTTGAGTACCATAGTTATTCAAATCTGCCCGATCTCTTTTCCGTCAAACTTATTCTTTTGTGATTGAATAATAGCTGGGAAATGGGTCTACACATTCCACCACCGCAACTCAATAAATCTAAGATTTCCTTAAAAAAATACCGCGTGAATTACTTCAGGTCTTTTTTTTACACTTTTTAGCTCGTGTCACTAAGCTTGATTAGGCCAAAAGTGAACAGCTGATGTCGATCGCTAATGCCACCCTGCTTCGAAGCAGTAAGCAGAGACACAAGAGAATTGTAAGTAGATGCCCATCGCCCTCTTTTGTTCATTCTATGCATTACTCTTCTTTGTTTCCTTCAATTAATCACTCACTGCTATAATTTTCTTTTATTATTCATTGCTTTTTACGAGAATCGTATTAACTATCAAGTATTACTTAAAATCTTTTACACACAAGTAGTTGATTATTCTTAAGGAATGCAAATATACTAAATCACTTCGGTGATTTCGATTACGCATGAGAGAGAGATAAAGGCACTTAACACAACTGTCCTATATTGTCTTCATAGAAGCCATGTCTGGAACTGCCCTACATGCGTGAGATTTCACACCCCTTGTACCAAAACAATGATTCCCCGCAAGTTATGCAAAATTTTTATGGATGGTCAGTTTTCAATATAAATATAAATATAAATATATATATATATATATATATATATGTACGTAGATGTAATTATGAAATCTCTGCTGATTCAAACTTATGAATATGATAAAATTGATAAAATAAGTATTTTTCCCTATAGCCCCTTCTTACTCATACATTGAGACATGTTTCAAACTTTCACCGTGTACGTAATATATTGGTTTAGAATCCAAATAAATCTGATCGGAACTAGGACGGTTCAATTACACACGGATTAGACGGATAAAGTTTATATTAATTCGAATGGTTGAATGTCTTTTGGAATCTTTAATTACTATAATTAAATTAATTGTGACTCATTAGCATATATGGGTCAATATAACATAATGTGTTCCGGATGTTTATAATTTTTATATGGCATTTGATGAGTGAGCTTATAAGCTATGGATATAAATACGAAAATGTTTTCTCTTCGCCATTCCTCTAAACCAAGTGGTGAAACAACGCAGGGTGGAGAAATGCAGCACAAACGCATGACTTCGTCATTAGGAGGTTGTAACTCAGGGACTCGTACGTCAATTTGCGTGCTTTTATCATTCAGTAATACCTGAAAATCTTGTTTTACTTGTCCCTTTGTAATTTTTCTAAACTCGAATTGGCTTGCTCCATCAAGATGGTTCTTTAGTCCACTGAGCAGTACACGTGATAAACCAAAGCGGTTTAAGAGATTATGCACGAATGCAGACCTAAGGCCTTCATATTCTCAACTAGGTTATTAAAATTAAAAAGCGAATGTTGCTATGGAAATTCTCCATGAAAAATGTAGTCAGGGGTCTACCTCAGTCAGGTGTAGCTGACTCGAAACCTGATTCCGGACTACTATAATGAACCATGTGCGTACTTATTTTAATGCCGGGTATAACTTATAGTTTTGCAATGTGTTTTGCGAAATGTCAAGCATCAGTTACTGTTTTAGTTTTTTTTTCTTTCTTCTCGCACGGTGCTGAATTAAAGTCGCTCAGTATTTGAGCGAAAACCTTGCGCATATGGCCATAGTTGTCCCTCACAAGGTGATACACATTTCCATTTAATTCTAATAAATAAAAAATAGCAATGATATTCGCGGGTTAAGCAAACTAGTCCTCGTTAAACAATAGGAAACACAATAATGGCATAGAATATGGTGAATCCATTAAGTTAACATGAGATGGGGAGAGAGAGGACAGAAACTTTTATTAAAAAGCTAATAAGTATGGGGAAATCCGTACCTTTTATCAGTTTCAGTAAACAGAAAGAGTAATACCTACTAAAATATGCATCTTTATATTTTGAAAGGGATCTCGGAACCCTCATTCTTGCGAAATTTACGAGATACAACCGGTGTAATGTACAAACCCAGAAGTAAGAAAAGCCGTTATTTAATGTAATAATATTGTGTAATCGTCAATTTAATTTTCAGCTATTTTTACACTAACCTGATCCAAAGTTACTTTTGTTTGAAGTTCATTGCTCGTTCGTCATTCACACGGTCGCCCAACAAGGTGCAGGAACCGGCAGAAGCTCGAATTTTGGCCTTCCACGTTGAACATTCCGGGGTCAACCTGTAAAAATTGCTTTTGGGGTGTTTAAACCATAGAGGATTTAGAATAACTTATTTATGTTACCGTTCAATACCATAATGACCAGCGGAATAGTTACAATCACGAAATTACTACGTATTATTTCAGACATTTTACCATTCATATTATTGTGAGGGCGAGGGCATACTACCCGCGATTGCAGAGTTTAAATACATGACAATCTCCTAGGTTTTGTCGGTTTGGGATGTACGTTACCCAAATATCAACAAATTCCAGCGGTTTTCCAAGGAATAATTTGTTCTCTTGAGTGTTCCACATCCGAAATCAAGTGTATATTTATAAAATCTTTTAATTACAATTTTATCACGAATATATGAATTATAGTGAATGTTTAGGGACGCTGATTACATTTCTATTGCTTTTAAATTTTATTGAACACATTTAAACATGCCCAAAATTAAAATAATTCTTATATTATTCCTATTATTTGCTTTTACCATCTTTCATAGTTGATTTCCTATTTAATTGAGCGGTAATCATTCAAATTATCTTTTTACTTGTACGAATAAATTTCCACTCTCTAAAATATGCGGTTCTATCAACTTGTTTGGTCTTATTTTATCTATTTTTGTCCTGCTTTACCTATTAAAGGCAAGGAATTAAAGTATTTTACAATTTTTGAACAAATGGAAGTCTAAGACTGTCTCTGAATCGCGAACGTAATAAAAATTAAAGGTTCTATCCAAAAATAATGTTCATGATCTGCTCTCAAAAGATTTCCATAAAGAGTAATAAAAATGTATATTTAGCCATTCAGTGTAGCATTAATAACAGCATCCCTGTCTAACACTTACAAGAACTAACTTGGCTGTGAAAAATCCTACAAATATAATTAAATTCGTAAAAATAGAACAAAGTAATTATTTAATTATACACTCTGATTTATTAAATACGAAAAATGGCCGTATTTAACCGTTAGTAATATCAAGGGCATTAGGAAGTTAATTTTTTCCTACTATTTTGGATAAACTCTGCTATGGAGTTTTGAAAATAAAACAAAGCTCTGGAAACATGATCCCTTAAAACTTGGCGCTAATAATAATTTCTCCCTCAAACGATAGTTTTCCTTCAACACTAAACGAAAACTACAATCAAATTACCAAAACAAAATTAGGAGTTATCAATTGTGCAATTATTTTATAAATACGTCTCAAGAAGGAAGTTTAGAATTCAGAAAAAAATGAAATGATTGTATGCAGAAACAATCACCATAAACATTTTATTGCCGAATGAATATTAACATAAATAAATAGTTAAGGAAAATTATGGAGAATTCGATATTTTTTTAAGAGTGAACAAACATGCTCATTATTTTATCAGCAGCTAATTTTTTTATTGAAAACTGAACTATGAACTAATCTAATCCGTTCAGGCTCACCGAAGTGGTTTCTCACTTTGGGTGATGACACGATAGACGGTGTAAGGTTGTGTACGATGAATCCAGCCATTTTCCTGTCAGTCCCTCCTGTTTGCATCATTTTTCGCTCGTGCGCCGTCACCTTGGCATATCGAATAGGAATCAACGCCACCAGCCGCTGTTATGACCGTTCACCGGCCACGAAGTCGACTGCTGTGAATGCTTGACGTCATTCCATGTCGAGTGCATAACTAGGAATATGTCGTTCGCCTTGGTCGCGTCCTCACATTTCCCTCTTTTCCTCCTCCTCCTCCTCCTTCCCCCCTACCACATTTTCCTCGCGTGCGCACACTTTTACTTCCATCTTTGCTACGTACACCTTTTCTTCACCGCCGCCGCCTGAAAATCGCCGTTAGCTCCCGACACGCTTCCCTACCTCCCCTTAAGGCTTTCCTTATCCGTTTCCCTTTCCGACGCACATCTCTTCTTGACGTGGGAGAGGGAAACTTGGGCACTCTCTTTTGCCATAACACCTACCTAAATGCTGCACTTACGTGCTTCACTCAGTCTCTCTCTCCCTCTCTTTCTCCCTTCCGCCATCTCTTCCGATCGAACACCGTCATCACGCACGTAGAGTTAGCAAGGGCAACCGCGCTTCCTTTCTCGTCACCCATTCCCCACATCTCAAGTGAAAATCTTCTTCCCCCACCATGTCTCTAAATCAATTCCATTGGTTTTCGTCCGTGGTTTTCATTGTCTCCACTTATTTCCGCTACTAACGCTTCAAAGCCAAGGAAATTCTTTATTTTTTCCAGCCCCACTTCGTTTTTATCTTCCGGTTCACATCACCATATTAACTAGGTATTTACACTCTTCTTCAGAAAATATTGAGATTCGTTGCTACGGTGAAATGTAACCTGTTTTACTGAATTCTTGGCAAGGAAACTATTTAATTTTTCGTTAATTAGAACTCGAACATTCTCAACAATGTCTCCGCATCCAAGAAGTTCGATGCTCAATTTTTTTAATTTTTGTGACTTTACCAACAACATTCGAAAGCGTTATTCTATATTTTATCTCAGGATCCTTATATATTTCGAATCTTGTGACAAAAATTCGAAATATATAAGGTTTTATGGGTGATGAGGTGAAACATTCAGAGATTGATTTAGTCATCTCTCGGGATGGCACAAGGTAAACTCAGTTACCACTTGACCTTAAAATTAAACCACCCAGGTTTTCCACATAAAAATTTTATTTACGACCTAAGTTTCGTTATGGTATAACGAAATATGTATAATATGGTATAATCTAGGTCGTAAAAAAAATTTTGTGGAAAAGCCGAGTGGTTTAATTTTAAGTTCCCTATGAAGAATTTCCACCAAGTGACGCCAGAAACGATTTTATTTACTCAGTTACCACATTAAATTTCTCATTGGATGCCCGAAAGGGATATGAATGATCCAGATCTCAACTAAGGGAGATTCAACGCCAGCTCATCTCCTCACTCGGTAGATGTGGTGATGTCTGAAGCTTATGCCATTCACGTTTAATTATCCATTAACGCGCCAGAGGGCTGATGTATCCGGATCTAGATTCAAGAAATGATAGTGACATATACGCAGCGCAGATTTCTAATGGGACACAACAATTCCATGGCTCAAGGCTATTATCCATGGTTTGTGAAAAACTTCCATAGGTCTGGGGCTCGAACAATTGAGAACCCCTCCACATAAATTTTAATCATAATTATATTTATTTTTTGTTATTGAAGCATTATTTCTATTGAAAATTCAGTAATATGCGGGCAGAATTATTTGCAAAGCATGGTGCATGGTAGATCAGTAGCTATAAAAATGGAACGCTGAACAAACGTCCCGGATTCAACATAGGGTGACACCTCTTTGCAAATTTAACTTCACCAGAAATGTGTTAGTACCTATCACGTGTGTACATAGATGTATTCCTGCCCCTGGTTGTTTCACACGCAGTATTCCATCAAAATGCTCTTGGTATTGAGCTCTATCCTCACGTAACAAACCAGTCTTAGGACTTACTACTGCAGCGGTGGTGTAAAGCACTATGAACGATTGAAGAGATGAAGCTTATTTTATTACAATTTCTGTGCTCCTAAGCGTGTTCTAATGGTTAAAATGAGATAATTACACTTATCATACGGCGCACCCTACCATACTTAATTGGATCTATAATGTTTGTAAAGGTGTGGGAGAAAAAAACGCTGCGCATTACATTTTACCGACACCCAACTGACAAATTAACAACGTCATTATCATCAGGTGAAAAGAAACGCTTTACGGTACAAATATTCATGAACGCATTCCTGGAATATTCTTGGACAAGTATGAGACTAGAGATGGTAGTAAGAAGATGAGGGATAATTGCCAGCAAAGACGGTGTTCTATCGAAAGAAAATCGCTGAGGGCACAAAATACCCACGTCTTCGGGAAAGTGCCAGTAGAAAATAATATGAGCTTTTGTTTATTTTTTACTTCAAGCACGTGACGGGTCACTGCTGTTGTAATACTTCCTAATGTGCGCGTGATTTAGATTTACATACATTTTTCGCTTCTCTCACAACCTGGGGACCCGAAATATTTAGCGGTTATTCCATTTTATTTGGTTCGATGGAGATGGAAACATACTGAATTCATTATTTGTGTATCTTTACCATTTAATTTTCGACAGGGGAGAATTATATGCAATTACTCAATCGGAGAGAAGTATATTGGAAGCGATGGAGAGTTTCCACTAGAGAAGGAGGACAAAATGGCCGGGCAGAACAAGTGCACTTACCAAGTGACTCACGGTAAGTTTCTAGCAGTTTATGGTAAGAAAATCCCACGAAGGCAATTTAATATAAGGGGAAAACTACCTGAATATATTTTGAAGCGCAATAGTCTAATTAAGATCATAACAGAAGGCAGCATGGAAAAGGAAACTATACAGGATGGTTAATGATAAATCATGATCATCAAGTCCTGGGAGACATCAATGCAAACGGAAAACTGGCTAAGGGCAGAATCATTAGTTTTTACGGAGCGTAACTGATCTTGCTCGAGTAAATTAAAAGACAAATTTGAATACCTATAAAACATAACTGTCAATTCTTTACTAACAAATTCGGACCATGCCTCACGCGTAAATTCTTCCTTATTTCTACTTGTTTTTTGCAGGAAGTAATACAAATCAGAAGCACATCCGATTAAATTATTGTTACCCTTATTCCTAATATAATTCTCTCTTCCGTTCAATTTTATCGTGTCCCATAGCCACTTTTGCCGTATCTCAAACGTAAACTCCAAAAAATCAATCATTTTTAAAATACACATAGAGATAGATCATTAGGATATCCTGTAAATTCAAGGCATTTTAAGTAGGCATGAGTAAATTCTTCCATCATATTAAAGTCTCGCTAGGTTAATATAACCCATTTACATATACATTCATTTAATGAAAAAATCATAACCAATTGATACATTATTTACCTGTTCCTTCTTGTAAGTTAGTTGTTCATAATTCAAACTACATCTAACTTTTAATTTTCTCAGTGATTTTACTAGTATTATATTGAATATTATTAATTTTGTCTTAATATTAAGACTGCTTTATTCCAAATATATCTGTTAAGGGCATACTTCTGAACAGCATTTGTACACATGACTCCATCAGTTAAGTATGTCTTTACCTTAAATATTAATTGAAATCAGTTGAACTCTTTACCTTCTGATGACCCATTCCTAAGTCTCATTTGGCCTCATTGTCTTCTTCATTCCTTCAACCACCAATTTCTTTCTTCGGTCGTAAACCTTATCAATGTTTCAGCTGCATCACGTGGTTTTATTACCTCTTCTTATTTTAGACGTGGGAAATGATGCAGCATGGGGTTAGTTGCGCATGAAATGCAATTATGATAATCAACAGCCCAATTTGTTTCTTGGATCGACGAGGCAAAAATGCTTTAAGACATTTTCTCCGCTGTATTGTCACCTCCTCGCCTTGAACTTTAACTTCCCTCTGAGATACATCTTCTTCATTTCCTTGTACAATATGCCTTGTCTTTATCCGATTAACAGGCTCGGAATCACTCCCCTCGTTCTAAAACACAAGTCACTTATCAAAATAATATTAGCTCACGTTTTATTTCTACCAACGAGTCAGCAGTGCGTATTTCTAAACGCACATTGAAGATGTCCGTTGGAAGAAATATTCTCTAATAAATTCCTCGAAAAACAAGAGTTTTCCTCCCGGTTTCAACCAATACAAATCAATGTTCGATCATTTCCTGATACGATAGTTGCTTGAGTTTTACTAACGCAAACATATAGTAATCAGTCAGACATTTTTCTATCATTATTATTATTTGGTATTCTTAGTAGGTTTTGGTATTAGGTAGTCTAAGGAGGTTTTAGGTAGGTTTTGGAGGGACACAGACTGAACAGCGGAACATTTCTTCACTTCGTCCAACAAGACACATCTACACCCCACACTAGATGAAAGTGTTCTTCAATTCCGCATGCATTCATTCTATCTCTCTTCATTCCATCCAACGTGTCTATGCTTTTTCTAATCATTCCTCACTTTCCCGACCTCTTCCCGTCTGTCGTAGTCTCCGACATCCCATCGCCAATCAAAATGCAACGCATTCATTTTTCCAGCCTCCTTTTTATTCCATCCAACAATCCCCTCTCCTCCTCCACCACGCCCAGAACTTCCTCGTTTATTTTCCTTTCTGTAAATTTCATCTTTTGCGTCCTCCTCCACATTCGCATGTGAAAAGCCTCCCCCTCAGCCTATCACCTTGTTTCAAAGAACATATTTTTTCAAAAAGGATGTTACCGCGTCGTACGTAACCACGCCCCAAATCAAAGTTTTATTTAGACTTTTCTTAGGATTCATACTCAATTATTGATTTGATGACTATAAAAATAACCTCGAAGTCAACAACCAATGAACGTTGCCGAATATTATGACTAATTGTAAACGATAATTAACAAATGGAAAGCCACGATTATTGATCGAATGATTAAAATTCAACAAAGGTTGGTGAGATAGGGTGCCAGTATTTTTCATAAAAAATCACAATGGAGTGAACGATTGGTTATTTCTTAGTCCATCAGGAAATAGTACGGTTAAGTGGGCGATTGTAAAGATCTGTGAGAAT